>NW_027526491.1:1414196-1767746 GCF_052857255.1 Amblyomma americanum | reverse complement strand
GTAGAAATAGGCTAAGCGTGGGCTGGGCAGAGGCGAAACGTGCACTGTGTGCATGAAAGACGCGGTGAACTGCTGGCAACCGCAATAGGGGCTTCCCGTGCAACACCATGACGTGGCCAAGGCGCCTGTGTGTGGGCAAACAACTACTGTATTTCCGCTTGCAGCTTTCGTAAGTCCTGCGCAGATTACTATGGGCTTCACATGCAGAAACGTAATGCGCCATTAGCGAGTCGCCGGGCGACACCCATCAACAATCCCACGTACGTTAGGGACACGGGAGGAGTTGACATTCTCACATTTAGCCTGCCTGCATATCCTACATCGGATGCAAAGGGGCTAACCGTGCTCAAATAGCAAGACCTTGCATGTTGTACTCTTGTGAAGAGCTGCTCTTTGAACGCCATAAAAACAGTAAAACTCGCTTCTTTGACTGGGATTTTTTCGTGCTTCTTTCGCGCATATCGCATAGCATTTTTTATGGTGGTCTACGGTAGCTGCGGAGAAAGCTGCCAGCATAAAGTTTCTTGGTTGTTTCAATGCACTGCACTTCAGCACTACAATGCAACATGCTTCTTTCGCGCATATCGCACTGCATTTTTTATGGTGGTCTATGGTAGCTGCGGAGAAAGCTGCCAGCATAAAGTTTCTTGGTTGTTTCAATGCACTGCACTTCAGCACTACAATGCAACATGCTTCTTTCGCGCATATCGCATTGCATTTTTTATGGTGGTCTACGGTAGCTGCGGAGAAAGCTGCCAGCATAAAGTTTCTTGGTTGTTTCAATGCACTGCACTTCAGCACTACAATGCAACATGTGTATCAATGCAACATGTGGTACATGATCTTCACGACTGGTTGATGAACACAGCGAGCCTCCGGCGACGGCGTAAGAGGCTGCAGAAGCTTTGCTAGAATCGTTCATTGCAGCAGCTTTGTTAACGTCCGCTAGCCGCTGTCTGCAGCGACGCGCCAATGAAGCAAATTTTTGACTTTCGTGCAGGCATTCTTTCCGCTTCTTATTCGCCAAGTGATCGCACATTGATAACACAACTTGTCCAAGAAAAGGTAACACGCACCACCGGAAACGGCCCCACCCTTCACCCTATGAGGAAGCGATGCTAATCACAGATCCCCAGAACCTTTCTATGACGAACGAGAACCGGCTGACTCAAAGGAGCCGGCACTTTGAGTGTTCACAGGGCGACGCTTCGGGCTAGCCAAGAGATGCAGCACTCGAGAGAAGAAAAAAAAAGCACCCACAGAAACTTCACACGAGCGGCCCGGCTTTGCACAAATTGTTCTGCAAGCTCTTTCTTTCGCCTCACCCCCCCCCCCCCCCTTCCCTGCTTTTTCTGGGCTGGGTCCGTTCACAACAAATAACCTGCTTTGCTGGTTTTTCTGTCGACCATTGCTCCTTCCCCGAGGGTTCCTGCGTGTCTCTGTCGTGTGCCTCTCAGCCGCACTCATCGGAACAGCAAGGGGGTGCTCACTGTGCAACCCGCCACCAAACATTTTAAGCCGCCCCCCCCCCCCCCCCCCCCTCCGTCCCGCCTGCTACGCGGCGCTTCCCCAAAGTGGCCGGGAGGGTCAGATGCTAGTTCTGTTCACTGCATCCGGTCACTGACCGGTGACGTCATGCAGAAGTACTCCCATCCTCCCCCGCGTTGCTTTGAGACAGGTTTTTTTTTTTCTTTCTCGCAGTTGGGTTCAGTGCGTGGCAACGAAGGCAGCCGCCGAAACAGGCGCCGACACTCGCTCGTATTCGTTGACTTTGTGTTGCGCGCATTTCCTCGTTCATCAAACCACGAACGAAGATGACGACGCCATCCTACGCGTACGTTGAGTGTGAAGATGGTGGAACCCTATCGCCCCTGTCTGCGGTGAAGGACTTCGCACCGGAAGACGTGAGTGATGAACCGTAACATTTACTGACGTTCGAGCTGTGAGGGCCACGCCGGTGAAGAATGATTTTGTAGTAGAACCTTCTGGCGGGCTGGTTGGTAATTTCAATTGAATAGCGTGCGCTAACAGGACGATTACGGGAAACTTGCAGAAGACGAAAGAAGCGCTTCTTTCGTCTTCAAGTTTCCTGTGTTCGTCCTGTTAGCGCACGCTATTCAAGAAGGATTTTATGACGGCGACGTCGTGGTGCTAGAACGGAAGTACGCATTTGAAAACACTCCGTGTAACTACTTGCGCCGCCTCGGTTATAGGAGGTATTCACTGAGGCCGCGCTACCAGATGGCGCGAGCATCGCCGCGGCAAACGCGCCATGTTTGCGGTCGTTTCACGCCAGCTCGTGCAGTGTCACGGTACACCGTGAGGTACCCGGCCTGATTTGTGATCCGTAACATCTTTGCACGTTGTTAAATGCGCCAACGCCCACTTTTCTTTGTTCATTAAGTTTGCAGCAGAATTCTGTGCCGTGGTTTAACCGAGCTGCCTGCCGCACCTGGGCAGCAAATCTGGCCGGCTGCATTGCACGCAAGAATGTACACGACACTCAGCTTTTAATTCCAGTTCATAACTGTCAGCTACTCATGCAGGACACATCGTGGATGACACAGCACATGATTATTTACCCATATTCCAAAACTGACACCGCAGAAGCTCATCTCCAGCGGCTGTAGTCCGCGAACTGCTGATCGAAGCCTCATTGTTTCGGAAGGCAAATTGCATCATAGCTGCTTTATTTACGCGACAAAATGGCCGAGCAAATACTGTCATGCACTCGCAGCATTGATGACAGACATAGCGAGAATGTTTCGCAGGTTTGATTGCAGCAACGTAGCGTTGCTTCGAGTGCACAAGACCTGGACTCTATAGGCCGGTTCGCAGCAACGCGATGTGCAGCGATTCTGCTACATTGAGTATTAACACGTCAATTTCAGCAGACAGAAGTGACAAGTTAAGCTAGCTAAACGAACAGGCACGTTTAACTATACTCACCTCTCCAAAAACGGCACTTCGGCTGTCGGCACCCTCAGCACGGATCTTGGGCTCGCCCGCTTGTCAAGCAATTACACCCTCTCATAGATTTGCATCCTTTAATTCCTTGACCTGTCGGCAAACTTACGCCGTGCTCAAGGCGGGCCTCAATATCGGTGAATTCAACGCACGACAGCAGTCTTGTACGTCGCACACCACGCCGGCGCCTGCACATTCCTACCGGTCGATGTTTTCAGTGTAACCTCTTCAGCGGCCTGCTCTTGTTTCGCGCAGTTCACGGCGTATCCACTCAGTCACACGGTGTCACGGGTCGGACAGAAATGATCTGCGGCGAGACGCTAAGTACACTCACATTTCAAACATCACAAACAAGGTAAATGCTGCGGCTGCTGCGCGCGCGACTACCAACAAGGCGAATGCTGGATGGATGGATGGATGGATGGATGGATGGATACGGCTGAACCCTTTACATCGGGCGGTGGCTCAAGCCACCTAGCCATGTCTTGTGAAATTTTACTCCTGTCTTGCTTTTAGCCACCAATCAGATAACCTTCGCTTGGTTACCTCTAACCTCTTAAAATCCACTTTCCCTTCACTATCCCTAAACCCCAATGCCTTGGGTAAGTCAGCCCCGCTGCTTTCCACTGTAGGGTGAACCCCTTTACAGAAAAGTATCAAGTGTTCAGCCGTTTGCTCCTCCTCTGCGCGCGCAACGCACAACGTGTCTATCTCAAGGTACCTGACTCTGTATGTCTTATAGTCCGCAAAACTCCCGTCCTGGCCTCAAAAAACAAAGAGCTTCCCCTACAATTATTCTGGTGGACATTTCATTTCCTGCATTTCCAACGTAGCTCAGCCAGCTTCAGTGATTCTGTTGCTGGATGGATGGATGGATGGATGGATGGATGGATGGATGGATGGATGGATGTGGATGGATGGATGTGGATGGATGGATGGATGTGGATGGATGGATTGATGGATGTGGATGGATGGATGTGGATGGATGGATGTGGATGGATGGATGTGGATGGGTGGATGTGGATGGATGGATGTGGATTGATGGATGTGGATGGATGGATGGATGGATGGATGGATGGATGGATGGATGGATGGATGGATGGATGGGTGGGTGGATGGATGGATGGATGGATGGATGGATGGATGGATGGATGGATGGATGGATGGATGGATACGGCTGAACCCTTCAAATCAGGCGGTGGCTCAAGCCACCTAGCCATGACTTATGAAAATTTACTCTTATCTTGATTTTGGCCACCAATCAGATAACCTTCACTTGGTTACTTCTACCCGCTTAAAATCTACTTTCCCTTCACTATCCTTAATGAAATTTTACTCTTACCTTGCTTTTAGCCACCAATCAGATAACCTTCGCTTGGTTACTTCAACCCGCTTAAAATCTACTTTCCCTTCACTGTCCTTAAACCCCAATGCCTTGTATAAATCAGTCCCGCTGCTTTCCACTGTAGGGTGAACCCCTTTACAGAAAAGTATCAAGTGTTCAGCCGTTTGCTCCTCCTCTCCGCACGCAACGCACAACGTGTCTATCTCAAGGTACCTGACTCTATATGTCTTATACCCCTGTCACACGGACACTGTAAAGGTACTTTGAACTAATGCTCCATTACTCTAAGGACGAACGCGCGCTGCCACACGGACGCGCCAAAGGACACCTAGCTCAAAGGAGCTTCGAAACAAGGCAGCTCGAGTTCGTCCTTTGAGGCTTCAAGGGAGTACTCTCTCTCCCAGCGAGTTAACAGCATAAATAAATTGAGAAAAGAAACGTTCAATTTTCGTTTTATAAATTCACTTCATAAGATTAGTGGTGTTTTAAAATATAAGATCATTTGTTTTGTGGCAGTCTCACCACGCCATACTCTCGTTCCAGATATACGAGCGAGTTGGGCTCAGTGTGGCCAGCACTGTGATGTTATGCTCTGTACTTGGAAAATCGTGTCATTATTGCAGTTAAAATTGCGTTGCTTTAACATAATACGGTTATAAAGCTAATTTACTAAAAAACATGTGACATTTATGCATTTACATGTGCAGTGAGGATTGCAATTTAAATAACGCTTTTCGCCGATGAGGGCGCTAAAAAGTTCTTGCGAAGGTCGTTCCGCGACCGTGTAGCACGGACGAACTCCCTTGAAGTAGTGCTCCTTTGGGAGCGTAAAGGAGCATTAGTTCAAAGTGCCTTTAGAGTGCCCGTGTGACCGGGGTATTAGTCCGCAAAACTTTCGTCCTGGCCTCAAAAAACAAAGAGCTTCCCCTACAATTATCATAGATATTTTCTTTGACAATTTCGTGCTTAAAAATCCTGTATGTTTCCAGTGCTGATTTGGACAGCATCCCTGTTTTCCACAAAGCTCTCTGTTTCTTTAACCTTTTTCTTAACAGATAACTGCTTATTTGCCCCCTACTGGTGTCCAGATATTTGCTTGTCAATTTTCTAGTCCGTTTTCTCCATTTCGTATCAACATTCCTTATATACAGGTATCTGAAAACTTTCCTAGCCCACTACTTTCCCCCATTTTTCTCACTCGCTCCTCAAATGCTATCTTACTGCTAGCTTCTCTGCTCTCGAACGACGCCCATACCATATCACCTTGTACCCCCTGATTTGGTGTATTTCCATGTGCTCCCAAAGCTAACCTCCCTACTCCCCGTTGTTTAATTTCTAACCTTGCTTGAACATCTGGTCTCATTGCCAGGAACACATTACCGAAAGTCAGTCTAGGGACCATCACCCCTTTTCAGATCCCTCTTACCACTTCAACCCTGTTGTAATTCCACAGTGCCCTATTTTTCATGACAGCTGCATTCCTGCTACCTGTATTCATTATATATTTTTCATGCTCTGCAAGATACTCAGCACCGTTATTTATCCACACCCCAAGATACTTGTACTCATTCACTACATTTAGCACGAACTCCTGTATTCTATGCTCGCCGCCCTCTTCATTAAATATCATGACTGCAGTTTTTTCCTTACTATACTTGAAGCCTAATCTATCTCCCTCTGTACTGCATATGTCTAACAACTTCTGCAGGTTTTCCTTGTTGTCAGCCATTATCACTATATCGTCCGCGTATATTAGTCCCGGTAATGTCTGTTTAATCAATTCCCCTTGCTTGAAAAAAGAAAGGTTGAAGCCTAGTCCGCTCCCCTCTAGCTTGGTCTCCAACCCTTGCAGGTACAACATGAACAACAAAGGGGACAGAGGACATCCTTGTCTAAGTCCCCGCTGTATCTCTACAGGCCCTGATACATTTTTTTCCCATTATATGAGCACTCTGTTACCTCTATATATATCTTTTAAAAGATTAATTACTCCATTTTCCACATCCAATGTGCCCAGTATGTCCCACAAATGCTCCTGAGTAACGTTGTCATAGGCTCCTCTAATATCCAGAAATGCTAGCCATAAGGGCCTATGTTCCTTTTCCGCAATTTCTATACACTGTGTCAATGAAAATAGATTGTCCTCCAACCTCCTTTGTTTCCGGAACCCATTCTGTAGTTCCCCTAACACCCCCTCTTTCTCCACCCAAGCCTGCAGTCTATCCTTTATAATCTGCATCACCACCCTGTAAACCACAGATGTCACTGTTATGGGGCAATAGTTACTTACGTCTGCTTTGTCCCCCTTTCCCTTATATATCATGTTCATTCTACTTAATCGCCATTCATCGGGGACTTTCTCATCCACTATCATTTTGTTCACTACCTGTATTAATGTTTGCTTGGATTTTGGTCCTAACTTCTTTATCAACATAATCAGGATACCATCTGGTCCTGTTGATGTGCCACTAGGAACCTTCTTCTCTGCCCTTTCCCACTCTCCTTGCTCAAGTGAAGCCATTGCTGTAACCGGTCTATCCTCCTTCGATAAATTATGTACCACGTGCTTTGCTGAAAATTTTTCCGTCATCCTTGTTCCTATGTGTTTTATTGCTTCATCCCCTTCTAGTCGAATACCCTCATCTGTAACAATAAACCTTTGTTCTAGCCTAGTTTTATTACTCATTGCATTAGATGTTTCCAGGATTTTTGGACTGCTTTTCTATCCTTTTTATTTACTTTTGACATCCATTGGGCCCCCTTTCTTCTAATTTTCTCATTAATCAAATAGGATGCGTCCCTTCTACACTTTATGAAGGTATCCCATTTTCTGTCTACTTCGGGTTTTAGTTCCCCCTCTTCTTGGAATATCTGTGTTCCCTGGACGCTTCCTTGCGCTTTTCTATTGCCCTCTTGACCTCCTCATCCCACCAACTCTTGGGTTTGCATCTTTTCCCTTTTAGCTTTACTCGCACCTTAGCTAGCTCTAGCTCCAGTAATCGAGTTAATTTGGTATAAGTCCATTCTGTTTCACTATCCTCAAAAATTACTTTCTCGATTTGTTTGGCTGCTGCTTCCAATTGCTTTTCTGAGTAAAAATTTCCCCCTGATTGTTCATCTTGCTTCAGTCCTACATTGCTTTTTCTTCTGAAGCTCAACTTGATACGCTTGTGGTCACTACCTAGACTTCTGGAACCATCTTCATCTATGCTCATTACCCCTAATCTATTATACATCCTCTGTGACATTAGTGCATAATCTATCGTCGAGTGCAGACTCCCCGCCTCCCATGTTATGAGCCCTTCACACTTCTCGGTGCTGTTGCATACAACTAAATCATGCCTGTCACACATGTCCTGCAGCATGCTTCCTGTCGAATCCGTGTACCCATCCAGGTGTTCTATATGTGCGTTCATGTTGCCTAATATAATTATCTCGCCCTGTCCTCCTAGCTCATCAATGTCGCTTGCAATACATTCTAACATTTTCCTGTTTTCCTCTTTGGCATTAACCGCTGTCCACAGGTACACAAAGCCAAGGAGTGTTTGCTTGCCTGCAACTGTTCCTTTTAGCCATAAATGTTCCCTGCATCCCAGTCTAACCCTTTGAAAATTCATACTTTTATGAATGAATGCCCCAATTCCACCTCCCTTTCTGCTGCCCTCTGTTCTATTGCAATATTCCCATGCGTAGTCTGGGTTACAGGGTGGTTGCTCCATGTCTCTAAGATGTGTTTCCGCTAAACCATATACCATTAATTCCTCCTGTCTTAACTGTTCTTCTATTTCCTCCCATTTCAGTCTATTCCTGCCACCTTGCATGTTAATGAAACCTATATCTGAATCTGAATTAACTTGGCCCTGGCGCTTGCGTCTCTTTCTTCCCCTATGGTTCCATTGTCCGTTTGATCTTAATTCTTCCTTCTCTACACTGGTTCCTTCAGAGCTCTGGGTCTCCCAAAAAAAGCTGTTGCCTGGCGACCTATCCTACTACCCACCTTCTTGTCAGTGGCACCACCGTAGTGGATGCCATCCTGTGCAAAAGGGTGGGGCCTAACCTCGTACACTTCCCTGTTGACCTCCATCACCTCGTATCTTAGTCGTCGACTCAATAGCCTAATTACCCGATTAGCCTCAACGACCCTCCTTTCCGTTTCGCGAGCCTGCCTCTGGACCTCTGGGATTGTGCATATGGTCACATGCACACTCTCAAAGGCCTCTCTAAGCCTACGCATCCCCATCTCCAACTGCGTCTCAAGATTCTGGCTCCTCCCCTGCAGTACATCATTGAGACCAGCATGGATGACGACAGGGTGTTCGCCATCCATGCTGCCCACCACCACCTCCCGGGCTCTGGCCATTGCATCCACCATGCACTTCCCCGACTGAGCCTCCACCTGCACCCGCCTGTCTGCCTTCACTGCCGTCAGAACGCCTCCCTCAACCCTCGCTACATTCGAGTCCCCGACCACCAGAACCCTCCTGCGCCCCAACCGTTCGCTTCCTAACTCCATCTGTTGGCCTCCGGATCGCTCTAGCTGACTCTCGTGCCGCTGTACGCCATTTTCGCGAGTTTCCATGCCCGCTTAACCTTTTTCATTTCGTTCTCATTTTTCTCACTCAATGCTCGCTGCGCTACAGCACTGTAGGATCGACGAGCCTCGTCCCCCACCTGACACTTCTCCGAACTGGGGTGCCCAGCCGGCCGCGACCTGAGCGCTTCAACCTGTTTTTCTAGCTGGGTCCGCTTTTCCCGCTCTTCTTTCATCTCACCCACAATTCGCTTCAACAGGGCGGCATTATTCTCCTCCTTTTTAATCCAATCGGCGACCTGAGCTTCCAGCTTAATCCGTACCTCTCGTTCTACCTGCAGGTCCGCATTAAGTGCATTAAACCCATCTTCCCATTCCCCTTGTATCGTATGAACGGCGTCCCCAAACCGCTTACACGCGAAGCTAGCCTCATCCGCCTCGGCTAAGCTCCCGAACCCAGTCTCATCTAAGTAACACCAACGGTCGCACTCTTGGCACTGTACTAACTCCCCGTCCTCGTCCACCTTAACTTTCCTATCTTGCCGACCCATCGTCCGGCCGACTACGCCTTGTGAAAGCCCGCCAAAATTCCTATGCCGATAGCCCTGAGCCCTGCGCAACGTAAAAGCCCGCCAAAAATTATTCTCACACACCTCCGCTGGCCTCCCTACCCTTAACTCGGTCTAAAACTACCGCCCGACAGCATGTATACAAGTGTAAATACCAAAAGCACTTAGCTTCGGACGTAGTCGCTGCAGCTCCCAGCCACGTTGCTTCCCAAGCAACGCCCGCCGCCGCTGCCGCGCCCGCCGCTAGCGCCCCTTGCGGATGACGTCATGTGAATACCTCCTATACGCTCGGCGTCAATTGAAACTTTCCAGCAGCTCAGCGTCCCGGGGGGACAAAATTTTATTTCAGTTGCATGCCGAAATTTCTTGTCCTTCACGGTAACATGAGTGGAATTAGTTTTATGGCTTGTATTATTTCTTTAGAGAGGCACATATGGTGCCTACGTGCGAGAGCAATCACCGATAAGTGTCCAGAGGGGGAGCGGCCGAGGGCCCTGAACATCTCGCATCGATGCTGCGGAGTGTGCCGCATATAAAGGAGGATGACCAAGCAAGCATCGGAATCGTCCGAGCAAAAGTTGATAGCAGCGATCTCTTTACACGCCAGTGGCGGAACAATGTTACGATGCCGATTTGCCAAAGCATTACAGGTGCGTGGTATGCACAGCCGCGGTGCGCCGCCATGATTGAGTTGCACCTAGCAGACGAACTCCTGCTCCGCAAGCATGTTTTATTCGCGTGTCGCATGCGGACTGCTTGGAATCCGCGTGCATCGGAGACTCGGTCGGCAGTCACTGAGCGCGATATTGCACGTGACTTCGTCGTAAACAAACGCCACTTCGAGAGGGCAGCTGCGCTTGTTAGCTCTGCCCGAGCCTGTCGAGAAAACAGACGCCGCGACGAAATTTGGGAGGTTTGGTTCTCTCAGGGACCACAGAACAATGGGGGGGAGGGGCAAGGGCTGTGTTCTCCCCCCCGCCCTCCCAGTCTTCTATTGCTTGCACCTGGGTCAGATTGCTGAAAATTGACACACTTCAGTTCTAGGACTCTTCTAATTCAAATCACAGTGCGGCTCAACTGCTTCGCTTCATAGCCAGATGTAAAGCATTTCGTATATGAGTAACTTAAACTATGTCCCAACAGAAGTCGACTGTCTGACCCGTGTACATGATCGTGAATAGCAGAATTCAAACATGCTATGCACAAACATTTTTAATGCAATTGGTCACTCCTCATGCGTAAAGCTTCCCATTTCACTTCGTTTTATATTGCCGCGTTTGTTCGTTGGCACTCAAAACCACCGGCACGCGGCTTTGGGGGAACCATCCGCCCTTTTGTTGCTGGCCCCACGCCGCAGAGCGGTGGTTACCCCTCGCGGGCAAGGCGAGGCAGATGGACAGTGACCCTGGCCGAGGCGCCATAATCACCCCCCCCCCACCCCACCCCTCCCTCTCATCGTATGGAAGATAGGTTGGAAGGTTGGCAGCAGAGGTCTTTTTTTTTTTTTTTGGAGGGCTAAAACCGCCTTGCAAGACTGGTCCGAACGGTCGCGCTTGACCGGGAGTAATATTTAAGCGGTCAGGTGCGGACGCGACTTGCCGGCGACTCGCGCAACGACGTTGTATTCTCTGGGGGAACGGGCCGCCTTAACGAAACGTAGCCAGAGAAAAGGAATGCCGCCGCGAAGGCAGCAATGACAGGCTTGGCTAAGGTGTCTAGCTTGGCGCCGCTTTGCAGATTTTTGGGGACGCCTGTCAACAGTCGTCGCGAAGATGCGCAGTGTGTTATCCGCGGTGGCGGCTCGGGTGAAATCGATAATTGCCCTAACGCTGGGAACCGCCAGGGTCACGGGCTGCCAGTGACACGTCAATGTGTTTTTGTTGCATTTTCGTGTGTTTCTCTTTTTACTTTGTCAGGGAGAGAGTTTGAGTAATACTGTGGAAATAGGGGGCATGGCAAGTAAACCTGGTGGGCCAATCATTTTGAGCGCCCATTCCGCAATGCCATTTTTTAAAAGCAACTTCGATGTTCTTTTTGTGTTGTGTATTTTAGGGAGAGGGTTTTGAACGTTACAGAATCATGTGTTAGTATATTTTGATTGGGTGGTGCAAAATGTGGGCTAGGCTCTGAGGTCTTTAAAACCGGGCCCCGGATCCTGGATAATAGTAGAACGATCTTGCGGGCTAGTTGGTTCATTGCAGAAAAAAGGTTAGTACTCCGCGAATGAGACATGGCATGATAACAGGAACAAAAACGACAACACAGGCGCAGACTCTCAACTGTTTATTTGAGACCGAAATGCAAACGCTATATAATCACATTTTTACGTTGCAGAAGGACCGATAAACCACACAGAACTCAGTCAGCATGTCCCCAAACACTCCATGTCAAGAAAATTATTAAAAAAAAAGTAGGGAACCTAACAATCAACCTGAGTAAAGAGGGTGAAAAATACGCAAAGTGACAACGCAGGTGACCCAACAGACAACAAAATTAAAAAACTATGCAAACGCGATAAAATCATGGTGTGAGATATGAAAAAAAAAAACCGGCATGAGAGCATGGGAACAAAAGAACACGTGTAAAGGTGAAGATCAAAAGCAGGTAAATGAGTGGGATGAGGTATGAAAAAACAAGTATGACATGGAAGCCAACAAAGAACAAGTGTAAAGGTGAGGATTAAACCAGATAAAACTAGATTTCCGTCTTTGAGGTACATACATCTTAACCGAATCAGGATATAAGTGAAGTACGTATAGGTCGAAAAACGTGATTTCACTCGGTGAAAGCGAAATAGACAAGAGTGCTGAAACGTTTTTCACGATGTGATAGGCTTCGACCACCTCCTCTTATGTCTCGATTTAAACAAAAAGGTAGTTGTGGAGTTCGCTGACCTTTCCGCGAACTGGTCGGTCTCGTGTTCGCAAAGAAGGCCGCAGCAGTGGGGTCGGAAGTCGCCAACAAAGGTGCCCGTCCCGTCCCTGCATCCCCTTCGTGCGCGGACGTCCTCGTTTACTCCGCGCCGTCACGGGCCTAACCATGTACAGCTGTCGACATGTGATCGTTGTCAAGGGGTTGCCGAGGCTTCGGGAACGCACGAGATACGACTGAGTATTAGCCGAGTGACCGTGAAGCCCATCATTCCCGTAACGACTGCCTTCTTCTCTTTCGGATGTTCTGTAAACAACTTTAGGGATCGTCTCGTCGGCATATGTTTGTTGCGTGTGCGAAATAGATAGGAAACGGCTGGGCCCTGGTGGAGGGTGGTCGCGTTTGTGCTGTTTGTGTATTTGATTGCAACCTCTCCTTTCCCAAATGTTTAATCAGCACTCTTTCCCCAATCTGTGATTAGTTGGCGGAAACCTTATTTTCCTTTCCCTAACCACTGATTGGTGAGGTAATCTTAATGGCTGCTGTCCCCGGTAAGAGCGGAGACAGAGGGTTTCAATACAAGCGCTCTGGGCTGATTGGGGGCTGAATTCGTCTGACCAACGGTTTCGTAATGTAAATACTTTTCTCTTTGCTTTGTTTCTTCTCGTTTTATTTAGGTTGTAAATAAATAGTTAACCTTCTCCTTTCTTCGAGTAACGTGAATGCTTGCGAGTTAGAACCACCGGGTCATCAAGAAACCCCGATTTCATCATCAACAAAGTGTTTCCTCTCATCACCACCTGAAGGGGGAAACGCAACTGTAGTGTTGCGCAAAACTGGGTTGCAAAGCACTTCTTTTCCTTACCCTTCCCTTTACAGTTCTTACAATGCTGCGCGAGATGACATCCCATATTGTTCTTCACTGCCAAGTTATGTTCGCGTGACCTACCAGCCTGCCCAATGTAAACTCTACCGCAAGTGAGGAGAATTTGGTAGACAAGGCCCGAATCGCACTTTGTGAACTTCATTTCGTGATTGGCATAGCACTGCGGCCCGGTTCTCTTTTCTGTCGACATCAAAGGGCAGACGCTGCTCAGCTTAATCGGTGCAGAAAAAAAACATCCTGACACCATATCGGTTCGCCACTTTTTTGATGTTGCGGGATACCCGGTGTATGTAAGACATCACCTGCAGGGGCTTTTCCTTGTCCTTTTCATTCTTTTTACTGCCTGGTTGTCGTAGGCTCCCCTAATATCCAGAAATGCTAGCCATAGGGGCCTGCCACTATCCACTGCGATCAGTAGTCATTATACACTGCGTCAATGAATACAGATTGTCCTCTAACCACCTTTGTTTCCGTAACCAATTTTGTAGCTCCCCCAGCACCCCTCGTTCTCCACCCAAGTCTGCAGTCTGTCCTTTGTAATCTGCGTCACCACCATGTAAACCATACATGTCACTGTTGTGGGACGGTAGTCGCTTATGTCAGCTTTGTCCCCCTTTCCGTTATAAGTCATGTTCATTCTACTTAATCGCCATTCATCGGGGACTTTCTCATCCACTATCATTTTGTTCACCACCTCTAATAATGTTTGCTTGGATTTTGGTCCTAGCTTATTTATTAACGTAAACGGAATACCATCTGGTCCTGTCGACGTGCCACTAGGAACCTTCTTCTCTGCCCTTTCCCACTCTCTTTGCCCAAGTGAAGCAATTGCAGTAACCTGTCTATTCTACCTCGATAAATTATGTACATTTCTTTCTTTAATTTTTCTGTCATCCTTGCTCCTGTGTGTTTCCCTGCTTCATCCCCTTCTAGTCGAATACCCTGATCTCTAACAATAAAACTTTGCTCTAGCCCAGTCTGATTACTCATTGTATTTAGATGTTTCCAAAATTTCTGAGCTCCTTTTCTATCCTTTTTATTTACTTTTAACATCAATTGGGCACCCTTTCTTCTAATTTTCTCATTAATCAATCAGGATGCTTCCCTTCTACACTTTATGAAGGTATATCATTTTCTGTCTACATCAGCTTCTGGTTCCCCCATCTTCTTGGAATATCTGTGTTCCTGGACGCTCCCTGACGTTTCTCTATCGCCCTCTTGACCTCCTCATCCCACCAACTCTTGGGGTTTGCGTTTTTTCCCTTTTGGCTTGACTCGCACCTCAGCTAGCTCTAGCTCAAGTAATCGAGTTAATTTGTTATAAGTCCATTCTGTTTCATTATCCTAAAAAATTACTTTCTCAATTTGTTTGGCTGTGTCTTCCAATTGCTTTTCTGAGTAAAAATTCCCCTCCGATTGTTCCTTCATTGGTTTCTCTTCTGCAACTCAACTTGTTACGTTTGTGGTCACTGCCTTGACTTCTGGAACCATGCTCACTACCCCTAATCTATTATACATCCTATGTGACATAAGTGCATAATCTATTGTCGAGTGCAGACTCCCTGCCTTCCATGTTATGAGCCCTTCACACTTCTCGGTACTGTTGCATACAGCCAAATCATGCCTGTCGCACATATCCAGAAGTATGCTTCCTGTCGAATCTGTGTACCCGTCCAGGTCTTCTATGTGTACATTCATGTTGCCTAATATAATTATCTCGCCCTGTCCTCCTAGCTTTTCAATGTCGCTTGCAAAACATTCTAACATTTTCCTGTTTTCCTCTTTGGCATTAGCTCCTGTCCACAGGTGTGCAAAGCCAGTGTTTGCTTGCCTGCCACCTTTCCTTTTAGCCATAAATGTTCCTTGCATCGCAGTTTAACTCTGACAATTCATACTTTTATGAATGAATGTCCCAATTCCACCCGCTTTCTGCTGCCCTCTGCTCTATGGCAATATTCCCACGCGTAGTCTGGGTTACAGGGTGGTTGCTCCAAGTCTCTAAGATGCGTTTCCACTAAACCGTATACCATTAATTCCTCCTGCAGTCTTTTCCTGCCACCTTGCATGTTAATGTAACCTATATCTGAATAAACTTGGCCCTGGCGCTTGTGTCTATTCCTTCTCCTGTGGTTCCATCGTTTCTTTGACCTTGGTTCTTCTTTGTCTACACTGGTTCCCCCAGAGCTCTGGGTCCCCCCAAAAAAGCTATTGCCTGGCGACCTATCCTACTACCCACCCTCTTGCCAGTGCCAGCACCGTAGTGAATGCCATCCTGTGCAAAAGGCTGGGAGCTGACCTCGTACACGTACCTGTAAACTTCCATTGCCCCGTTTCCTCGTCGTCGACTCAACCTAATAGATAAATGTGAAGCCCCTTGATATTGAAAGTAGCGCATTTCTGTGAACTTTGCCGCCGCTCCGCGAACTGTCGCACATCCTCCTCCCCCGACTCTCTGCTCGGCGCTTTTCTGAACGATGATTGGCCCCTCCGGCCGTCGCCCAGACAACGCGCGGGAAAGGATCGTTTTCTTGTGTTTTTGTTTTTAGTCTGCGCCGAGCGCAGGCCGCCTGCCTCTGCTGTGGTCCGGCTCCGTTGAGTTACGCGCTGACTATTTGAACTCTACTTTTAGTGCCGCGTTATATCCGATTGCGGTGCATTTCAGTGCACAAACCGGAGTGAAAATGGCGTGGTGCTGTTCGCGATTGCTCGAGAAAAAATGCCATCAGCCGAAGAAAAAAGTGGATCCACAACATCGCCCTTAAAGACTTTGTTCCGATAAAGCACACCGTCCTCGGCGAAGTACTGTGCATTTCGTAGTACCTAAACTAGTGTGCATACTTCGAATTTCTTGCGAGATAATCAGGAAGCTGATAATCTTGCTTAATTCGCTGCTCATTGTGCGTCGTTTCACACGCTAATCTTTCAATTTCATGGCATTGCTTCGTCTGTTCTATTCGCGTCTGTTGGGGTGTGGATTACGCCTATTATATTCATTCCAATTTCTGAATCTGAGTATGGGTTTCCGCGAAAAACGTTTGCATCGTCGAGGTTAATTTCTTTCTTTTTTTTTTGCTAGTAAATACGCGTGCTTCTGGCCTGGTGCACAATAAAACATGTTGATTTGCGTAGCGTGTACGACAGTCTCTCTCCCGTGTGCCCCAAAGCTTAAGCGTGGCAACCTTAACGGCCTTATACCGTCTTCTGTCTAGGGATGATAAAGGATGTTAATCTTTAGAGGGAATAAGCGACGCGTTCTACTATCGCGACTACGCGCAACTCTACCGCAATTCCGAGATCTAACTTCCACCCGAAGAGCGAGTCGCAGAAAAGGTGCCTTTTCGAGCGTGCTTTAACTTGTCGCAGGGAAATTATGATAACTGCATTCAATGGTGTTTTCAAATAACATCAGATTGTTTAACTCCGTAGTTTATAAGATATATTGCGAATAGTTTCCCTGAGACTCACTTAATCACGGAATGACTACATCGTTTCTGATCGCGCTTTGCAGTGCTTAATATTGATTCACCTACCTCGCTCAGGACAAGTGCCCCGTCGGGTAATTGGAATGACCTCGTTGGATGGGGTTGGGTTACTAAGGCTGCTTAGGGCATTGTAGGAAGGAGGGAGTCGGGGGAGGGAGCGACCCTGCTTCTCAGCTCTTCTGCGCGGCTTCTTCGAGCTGTTTTTTTTTTTCTCTCATCAAGCATGAACCAGCTGCACACCTAAGCTTAGTGGGGTGCAGTGCTTGCAGGCACTGTAGACTTTGCAGTGCTAGTTGAAAACGCGCTTGGGTGGGGCGGTGCGCCTCCCCCCTTCCCCCATCTTCCTTGAAACCCAACGAACCAAGCCGGATACATGTAAAGAGCTTTTCAGGGCTGGTTAGATTGAAGTTGTGGAGTCGTTATCAAGAAATATATTTAAATTTAGCACCCCAGTAGAACAAGCTGCCCAATGATCGTATGGTGTCTGTCACGCTTCTCACAATATACATCTCGGTAAATCTGCATACCCTGCTAAGCTCCCGCTCTCGGGTGCTGCTAGTAGCAGTCCTTTTTCTCAACGTACCTCCCAACTGAAGTTCCTGTGGCTGACCTCGGGCCAACTAAGAACGCGACAATGACGAGCACTGACTTTCAACTAGAGCTCACAGTAGTTGTTATAACAGTGTTACAGTTATCTGAGCAGAAAAAAAGGACGATTTACGTTGACTGGCAGCGCTGCTGCGTTCGTCTTCTGCCCTCCTACTAGCACAACCATTTCACGCTCAAAAAAGGAAGAAAAATCTTTTGTTGACGGTCAACCCTAGCGTCGTGCGTTTCAATCGTTTTTTTTTTTATTTCGAGTGTTGCGTTCCGGTGCAGACAGTAAAGCTAATGTGCCGCAGTGGCTGTCGAGGATGTTTTCTATGAATGGGCAAGTGGGGAACAGCCATGTGAAACAACGCCCGCGCCGAAAGGTGAGGATCGATGAATCAGCCTGTTCAGCCCCCCCCCCCCCCCCCCCCGCTCAGAAAAGTACATCAACAAAAAATAAAGCCGTCAACATAAAAGCATGCCATAACTTCGGCGAATACAATGAACCATTTTCCTTTGTCCACATTCAGCATAACAGCTGTGCAGCATTTGCTTGGAAATTTTTTTTAATATTTAGACGCGACAGATCCAACAAAGTGCGATCTGATGGATGCGTCGAATCATTTGGCAATTCCGGAAAAAATATATATATGGTAAGTACGGACGCTGATGTATGGAATAAAAACTGGGAGGCGACGTGTGAATCTATGATAAATGCTACGTCTCGAAATGATATGCTACCAACGCATGAAACCAAAGGGCGGCCTCAATGCGAAAGTACACCTTTCTTGCATACGCGTGCCCTGTGCAATGAATAAAACGCAGTCTGGTCACAAACTAATAATGAACAGTATTCCACCCAATGAGTTGGTTCGAAAGGTATCAAGGCATGCACCCTGCTTTTAGCGTGTGCATCATCACGGAAAGCAAGACATGAGAGCAGCTGAGCGCGTTCTTCCAGAGGGTGCTACTTTTCACATCGGGTTTCAGTGTCAAATGAAATAGCGCAGGAGGCATTTGTTCCTAGGAAAATGATTGGATTAGTAGAAACTTATTTGGTTGCCTGAAAACACACGGTGCAAAAATAACAGGAGCTGTTCCTTCAATTGCACACACACGCGCGCGCTTTTTGCATCTTTGATTAAACAATAAGAAATTCAACACGCCGGTCAGTATACCAAAATCATTCCAAGTGAAAAGCAGGGCGGGAAGATATACGTCCACTAGTACGCGATGGAAAATGCTAGAGGCAGTAAGCAACCTAATAAGGTAAGCTGCATGCAGGAAACACCCACGTCTAACAAATGAAGAGGACGCAGTGGAGGATACAAATGGGAGAGGGAAAGGGGACACCCTCCCTCTTCCGACCCCTGTTCTTGCAACATTCCTGCACAGCCCTCGCCTACCCCCCCTTTCCCTCGAAGTTTAGTCCGAGTACTCCTCGAATGCCTCCGCATGCAGGGCGAATATTTTTTTCTGCAGTGCACAAGAATATATTCCGGCGCCCTGCGCGGTGCTTACCGAATTGATAGCGATTTGACGTCTCTTTCGCTATGTCGATTCTTCTCAAAGGTAAAAAGAAATTAGGAATCACCTACTTCTGTATACTTTGTAACCTACCAACTTCAGTTTCAAGGACGAATGTTGACTGAAGTTCAGTTTATTTGTATTTTCGCATATGTAATAACGTTTGACAAAGCAACTAATTTTTGTTGAGCGCCAGAGCTGTCAGTTTACACGCTCGGGTCGAGGAGTTCTCCTATTCCTACTGCAGAAGCAGCATCAACCGTGGTGGTGTAACTGAACAGCGCAAAAGACCAGGATAAAAGAAAGGACAAATACACAGGCGCAGTTAAACTTTCCTGCCCTCCTCCTGATGGGAACGGCGGTTAGCGATACGAAGAGCACTATGGGTCTTCGTCCGCTCGTCCGGCGACACGTTGCCGGTTGGGGCAGCAATTCCAACTTCTCAAAGCAAAACTTATTCATTAAAGACGGGATTGAATTACAAGGCAGTGATGACAAAGCAGTTTAAAGAAAAGGCTTTTTAAGAAAGGCTGTTAAAAACGGCCGAGCTTGAGACTCGGCGCGCTCGTCCTAAGTCATTCTTTACAGCGGGTTTTAACCCCTTCGATAATTGGGCGGAGCTTTAGTAAACCGGCTCTCGCCCAATTTGAACCAATAGCGAAGCAATAGCATCGTATGTACAAGTGGGCGGAGGCAGGGCTTACAGGTCCGAGCCCAGTGGACCCCGCTCCTCCTGAAACGTGCAGGACACGTGACCCCGCATACGCAGCTCGTTGCATGCGCATTCGATCCACCGATTGCCACGCGTCGGGACAGAAAGGATTAGTGCCGCAGCTCACCCTAAGCGCGGGCGTCACGCCTCGACGTACATTCCTCGATTTCCCCCTCGGGCATGACCACAGGTGCGGGGGGGTTGTCCCATCGGCCCTGTGGGCTTCCACTTAACAGGCGCCGACTGCAACTAAACTTCACTGACGAAACTAGAATGGGACATAAATAATTGGCATGATATCGGAGCGCCCTTTTTTGGCACCTGCTTTTCTTCTCCGCTTGTCCTAAATTTGCACAGTGCAATCATGTGGAGAGTGTATCACCATCTCGCCCAAGCTTTCGCACCCTCGACAGTAAAACAAGCATAAGAATAATTGACGATCGGCGCCCTTTCTTTATTTGGGTCACGCGCGTTAGGCAAGCTAGCCTACTGCAGGCCAGCTATCGAGTGTGGTTAAGAACAGGCAAGGAGGCCGGGAAAGTGGCACTTCTAGGAACGCTTCAGGGAACTCCACGCACGACGGGGAGAAGAAGCCGCGTATTATAAACCTCTTTGAAAGCCCGCGTAGCAACGAAAGAGAAACCTTCAGGCACCGAGGGTCGAGAAAGGACCGGGCACCTTTCTCAACTCAAACAGGGACTCCCAAGACGGGTAGAGACTTCCTCAGCCGTATATCAGTGGCGTAGCCTGGTGGCAGAATCTGAACTACTCGCAAGATGGCGGCCGTGGAACCGCCACATGAAGTAAGCCGCATTCCAACCCGGAATCATAGGCGCGTACTGCAAGGGGGGGTGCTGGGCTGGTGGTCTCGAGCCGCCCCCCCCCTCCCACCCCCCCCCCCCCCCACCGGAGATTGAGCGATGGTGTCAGGGGGCAGCAGCATATCCTCTGCTACAGACTGGCACATTCCACACGGCCGACGGGGAGTCGCCGACGGCGATGTCGCTGTTTCCAGCCACACCCTTCACGGCAGCAACGGCGAAGTACACTGGAGCGAAAAAAAGCGCGCAGCAAAGTAAATAAACAAACTCGTGCCGCCAGCCACTTTATATCAGCGCCAACGTATCTCTTGTCACTTTTGATCACCAACACAAAGTTCACGCAATTCACTGTCGCACAAACACACCTTTTATTCGATCATGCCACGTAGGTTAGATGACTATAGAACCACCTTCCCGTAGACACAGTGTAAATAGGCGATTATTTTTTCGCCAGCCACTGTCTGCATTGTTGTTCCGTGATTTTTCAGGGGTGGGACTCCTGGTCCAATTGCACCATTTTGATACAAACGCAACTTCTTGCGCCAGAAAAAGTCTCAAGTATGTACACGCATCATGTCATACGAAGGTCTCAGTTCGTCTGCGAAGTCTATTTCTTCACCGTTTTCCCGCCGGCCCCAAGTTGCATTTTGTGAACGAAATGCAGACAAGAGACAAACCCATTGTCCGGGCTTAATATCGGTCTCGGAACGAAGCACAGCGCCTGGTTTACCAAACTACACTCTGTACATAATTTTTTTAGAGATCAAGCTTTTCGATGGTTTCGACAAACGTGCTTTAATTCAGCAGTACACGATGCAAGTACTTCGCAAATGTGGCCACAACTTCGTGTCGCCACCCCACATGTTCACGAATGTCGGGAGCGTGTTGGCATCCACCACCTGAAAAAAAAAATAACATGCTGTTGGGACTGAAATACTAATTTCGTTTGCACAATGTCGTAAATGAAAGCGGCGACACGAACTTTTACCCAACTGCAAAGTGAGCATTGAAAAATGCAGCCACGGCAACCTAAGAAGAAAAAACGTACGGGATGCATGGGACGGTAAACACTGCCATACATTGTAATGAATCATTCGACTGAAATCACATCGAATGCACTGTAAGAAAGTCCACTACGCGTGACCGTGTCAGAGACCACAAACGCAACGACCTGAGTAGTTCCCCTACCCGACTGAGATTGGAATTCTCAACACAGGTGCTGCTATTCGGCCTGTCAGTAAGCGGTAATAGCGTTCCATTCGCGTACCACCCTATCAGTCAGTGTAATTACACATTTTCTGGTATTTGTGGGCCAGTGAGGACTGTCGGAAGAGGAGTAGACGAGAACGCGTGTTGCTTTCATTGAACTGGCTTGTAACGCTCGTAGTATGAATTAACAGCCCTACGCGAGCGGCTGGAGGGGCCGAATTTCAATTTCACCGCCGCAAACAAAGATTGCAGTGATCAGACACGGATTCGTTTCGGTCACACAGCTCGCTGTTGTCTCCCGATTGTTCAGTTTGTGAACACGGAGTACTCTGCAGTAAGCTCTGCATCTAAATTGTCACACTAGCGATGTCCAAGCGGGCAGCGCAAGCGTTAATTAGAAACTGTTCTCCACCAAAGACTAGATTTTCGATTGATCTATGCGATCTTGAGTTTCAGCACATTTCGCTTTCGTTTGTCCAACATGCAAGCAACACTGTGCCACGTTTGCCCTGCAGGCAACCGGCGACAAAAACTACGCGCTTGAACGGCGAGCGTGGCACATCGCCGATGCTGACCGTTCGCTGCGTCGAAGCAAGGTCGCCCGCTCCCGGTTGGTTGTTGCAGGCGCTAACGGTATAGCACACACGAGGATGAGGACAGGCGAACCCCACGCACCATTTGTAGGCTTGGCAGGAAGAGCACAGGCCGATGACACCTCCAGAGATCACACGATGCTCCGTCTGCAGCCCACGGGCTGCAGATTACCAGCCTGTGATGGAGTCGGCGGTAGGCGGCGCTCAGGTAATGGAGACAAGAGTAAAAGTTCGCAAGTTGGCTAGGTGGCGTAAACCACCGCCCGATTTAAAGGGTTCAGCCTTATTCCTCCATCCTCCCACCCACCGATTCTCTTGTTTTAATGCCTTCTTACTTTTTGTGACTTATTGCGGCTCTCTGGGTTTGCGGTGACTCGAATTGCGTCACCGCGTCGATCGGACAGCGCGTTTGGGAGCATTTTCGCCCGTCATGAGTGTCGGCGCGGCGATGTATAGTTCAACGGTAGCGCCACCAATTTGTGTTGACTGGAAAGCCTGCGCCGTACTGCCGTTCGACCCACTCTTTAGGTCCGTTCGAATCGCCAGCACTCCCTGCACCAGGGGCCAGACTACGCAACTGTCAATTAGAAAAATTGTCAAAAACTTGTCAAAAAGGTGTCAATAGGCCTCGCTCCTATTGGTCGTTCGTGGCCGGCGGCCATTTTGCTTTTTTGCGTCACGGGTGGCTGCAGATTATGTCACGGATGTGACAGAAGTGGTGACGTTGCATACGTAATTATGCAGCCGCTAACTGACAGTTTTTTGTGACAGTTTCGAGGCCGTCTATTTGACCGTTGCGTTTGTGACAGAAAATGGCGGCGGTGTACGCGGCGATACGACTGAGGCCCGTTTCACATGCATGCGATTTTCGCCTGCGACAGTGCGAATTCTGTCGGTCTGCGACTCGGAGGGCCGTCGGTCTAGGCGCAGACGGCTTGCGATCGAGTTCCGTCCGGTTGGTATTCAGTCGCAGCGTCGGTGTGTTCGCTCTGCGACTGACCATTGGGGAGCGCCGAGACGGTGGGCGACGTGGGAGATGTTGCCGCGGTGGAAGCAAAACTGTTTATTCTAATCAAAACATGCGAAATATCGTCGTGCATCTACAAATACGCTGGTCATAAAATTATCAACACATTCCGTGTGACATTCCTGTCGCGTTTAATAATGGGTTGCCTATGCAAACATCAAGGAACCTTGCCTGTCCCTCAGACCGAATTCGTTGTGTCGGTGTCGCATGTGAAAGCAGTGACCGAAAATGGCACTGCGGCCTCACCGAGTACAGCGGATATTTTCGGTCCAGTCGCAGCATGCGAAACGGCCCGAGGCGGCTGCGCTGGCACAGCAACGGCGAAGGAGGGCGCACGAAGACGCGTTTGACGTGCCGGACGAGCTGTTTCGACGCCTTTTTCGACTGGAGAAGCAGACTTTGGAGTGACTGTGCGACGAACTCGCCGATGAACTGGGAGGTTTGCGTGCGAGCGCGCTGTCGGTGCGGCGGCAAGTGCTGTGTGCACTGCGGTTATTTGCTACCGGCGGCTTTCAAGCTGCCGTTGGTAACGAGGCGTACGTCTGCATCGCACAACCGGCGGTGAGCAAATGCGTACAGCGGGTGTTGGAGGCAATTTGTAAAGTTAGTGCGCAGAAGGGGCGGGTGCCGTCGTCACCTCTGTGACACACAGCTACATATAAATAAGACACGCTTATGCTGGCAAAGCACTTTATTTTTCCCAACAAATGGCTTCTCCTGTTTCCCTAGGGGAAAGAAACAAACAACCACTCGTCACATAATGCAACACCTCACCTTTTGGCGTTTTTGTCATCGATCGAAAGAGCCGAACAACACAGACTTCAACAAGTTGTCTTCGTCAATTTCGTACCAAGCGTTTCTTGCAAGTTCGCTCGGTAGTCACGTAGCCTTCACTGCATTGGTTGAAATTTTTCTGCGCACTTAGGTCAACCGCACAGTAGCTCGATTCCAGACGCCGCGCAAAAAACAATAACACGGCGTGAAACAGCTGCTTCTGTGCAAAGCGGCCCTTTTATAACGTCACTGGAACGGAAAAGTACCGCAACCGTTTTCTCTCGGCGGCGCTCCCGATTCGTTCTCCGCGGTCACGTGGTCATTCCCCGCCATAAATGGTCCACTCGCTTCTTTCTCGCGGCCGCCGACACACAGATCGCCTGGAGCATTACGTAGCACTTGCTTTTACGGGCTGAGATGAGCGTGCACAGCCTTTCCAGCCGCGCATGGACGCTTGTGCATTTGATGCCTGCATAAAGACATCGAAGAATGCCTGGGTACTGCGCTTTTGGGTGCAGAATTTGTGACTCCCTGTGCGTTGTTTGTAATTATTTTAAGCGATCCAGGCCAAATTTGGAGGTCACCATCGCGTTTTCCGCAGTCGAATTATGTTGCACATCGATTTTAATCCAAATCGGCCGAGGTAAAATTCAGGAGTGGGTGCGCCAAATATAGGAATGATCCGGGGTTCCCCGTAGCCGAATTAGGTTGGACATCGATTTTGGTCCAATTCGGCCGAAGTCATATTTTGGGGGCTGATGGCGAAATTTAGGAGTGCCCAGGTCATATTTGGAGGTCATCATCGTGTTCCCCCTAGTCCAATTAGGTTGGACATCGATTTTGGTCCAATTCGGCCGAAGTCATATTGTGAGGGGTGAGCGCCAAATTTTGGAGTGGCCCAGGCCAAATTTGGAGGTCACCATCGTGTTCGCTGTAGTGAAATTAGGTTGCACATCGGTTTTGGCCCACATCGGCCAAGGTCAAATTTCTCTCCTTAATACCTTCTAATGTACGAGTGACACATGCGGTCACACAGCCGCGGTCAGATTTTCGTTCCACAAGCCTAGAAAGGCTTCCAATTACAGCCTTTTTTCGCCACCAGCCAATTTAATAACACAACTTCGAACGCTTTTTGTTTTGCTTAATGTTGTCGAACTTTAAACACAATGCTCTGGCAAAATAAAATATTACTTGTTTTCATCGTTGCTTATTTCTTATTTCTTTTTACAAAAAACTAGCAGACGGACCCTTGAATGCTTTCGGGGCGCTGCAGTGCTGTAATCAGGGGGGTAAAGCGCGGTGAGGAGGTTGTCATACACTCGGGCAGCGCCATCTTGATGCTCCCATAGTTGCCGGTACTTATTAGTTGTTTGCGCTACTGAAAATTAAGCGAATATTTTCAATATAGCTACACAGAACACATTAAAAATAGACCTCTGAAACTTTAAACATCCAAGAAGATGTTTAAGCATTACACCAAGCTCTTTTTGTTGTTTCAAAATTTGAAATATGCAAACGTGTACAAGAAAACTTGGGAAAGTTTCGTTTTCGTTTCGTCTGCTCTAGCAGCTGTAGGTTACCGACGTATGCTAGTTTATTACTACTTACGGCGTAGACTGCAGGACAGAATTAAGATACGGCAGTTTCATGCGCCCAATACGCTCTGCATTACACACCTCTCCACCCCATGTGTCTTCTCAAGGCACTCGCTTGCATTGTCCACTGAGAGCGGTCTCACTCTTTTTCGACCGTGCGTTCTAGCCACTCTTCGCACTTTGGACTCATTCACTCCTGCCGCTCGGTTCGCAGTCTTTCGCACGAACGTTGCCTTCACTGCTGGTGTTGGTTTTGGATGTCTGATTCTGTGCCAGGAAAGCGCTGCAGACGCAAGTCGTTTCCCGTGCGCACGTTGGCCGATCGTGTCTCTTGCGCGCACGGCGGTCGATCGACTGCACACAAGAATCTGGACTCTGGACCCGTCGGCAGCGTTCAGAGCGACACCCGAAACTACCATAGAAGTCGGCCGGGCGAGTAAGTCCGCCTTCGCTCAAAAGCATAAGAACACAGATAACAAACAAGATAATACAGAGAACAGAACCGTCCGCTTATACACGCTCGCCTGTCAGTTGCTCAGTAGATGCCGTAAGCACGCAGCGCGCTGTGGCTCCGCGCGTCGCGATCTGCCGCTTTGTCTCGCTCGTGCACAGAGTTTCCGCAGAATGCCGCCATCGTGCTTTATGTGTGAGTACTGTTCTTCTCTGAAAAATTCATAACGGCACTGTCGCGTGTTTTTTTTTCCAAGATTTTCCGCTGCAGTGATGAGCAAGGGCACAATAACGTTGACCGCTTGGCCATACAGTCCTTCCAGCAGTTCTGCCAACGACATGAGCAGAGCTTGAATGAAGTAGAACATTACAGAGCCCAGCACATGTAATTGGAGTGATCAAGTTCGTTTTGAAGAAATATGTGACACTCAGACTGAGAGAGGAGGCTAGAAGGATAACAGAGAAGGCAAGAGGGGCATATGTTAGAGCACTGCTTACAAAGCAAATCTTGTTTCAGCATCAATAACAACCATTTCCAATTGCACTAATCAACTTTGCGACATATACATGAAGGAATCCAAAGTTAATGAACTGTCAGCGTATATGTCATAATGAGCCCCTCGATTATCTCCCTTTGTCTGCACCGCAACTTAATGACAATTGTTTAGTGCAAAGCAAGGAATGAAGGAAACAGGAATAAACTAATAATAATAAATTTTTACAAGCCAAAGTCGCACTTGGGTTATGCAGCACGCTGCAGAAGAGGATTCTTCAATAATTTTGATACCTGGGGGTCTTACACACGCCGAAAATTTATTACAAAATACAGAGTACCAGCTGTTCCAACTAGCTGCATTGCATATTCTCTTAAATACTCCTGATTTTACATTATCAAAAGTTGGCGTTCAAAAACTTTTTATACAGCGACAGTAGTGGGGTAGCTTCACCAGTGCATTGTAGGAATGAACCTGGCCAATGTGCATGTTTATAAAGTAGAATCGCAGTGTAAAATTCAGGACTGCGTTCCATTACCTTGCAAAGATCTCTTGTCGCGCCTTATGTCAGATAAATGGCAATGATGCATGACACGCAAGGTAAATATGTCTCTTGATTGTAGTAGAAGAAATTAGAATCCTTTTGTTGAAGTTCCTTAAAACACACCTTATATGTGTAATGCAACAACTTTTCACCAGTGCAATGTTCAGTGCAGAAAATGTTTCCGAAGCTAAGATCACTGAAGTGCTCAGCAGGTACTCAAACATTTATTCGCGTTAAATAAATCTAAATGCAAAGCAGTTGCACATTTCAGCTTTTACACAGATGCTCATGTGCATTTCTGAAGGTTCTATTTTTTTGGTTTTGTGGGGTTTAACATCCCAGAGTGGCACAGGCTATGAGGGATGCTATTTCTGAAGGGATCTGCACCAGATGCACAGTCCTGCTATAGATAACAAGTATGATGAAGAGTGACATCGAACATTTATTCGAACATTGTTCGTGCAAAATCACTGTATTGATACTATGTTGAACATGTGTTTTTTTCCAAGTTTCCCTTAGTACTGCATCAAGGCTGCCCTATTAGGTGTTTAACAAATGAGAGCAGAGGTCTTGGTACTGTTTCTTTTTTTTTTTTCATCTTCATTCTTTGAGTGTGTGAAAAGATGTGCAAGTTATTGACTGCTACATTGTGTATGACTGAGACATTATTTACAAGCTATGATTATTTTATTTGTCTAGTGTGTACAACAGTAACATCAGTGAATTTATGGCATAAATAAAAAGCAGGCATTCACAAACATAACTGCTCAAGTTAAATGACTGTCAACTATGAAACCAGCTGTAACTTTGCAGTGGCAGGTTGTATAATAATCTCACATGCTTGTGATTGTGAAGATACGCTGGCTGTCAATTTTTGGTTTTACAGAATATGGCCTGAATTTTTAATATTTCCAAAGCTGTACGCGAGCAAATCGCATTCCAACATTTCTCTTTACTATCATCACCTTGCACAATACTCTGTTAGTGCTCTCCGAGTGCGACTTATCCCACATGTCTCTTGCATAAAGTTCTTCCATGTATGTACGGCTTTGGTGCTTCGTCACAAGCAGATTAAACCTTTCGGAACGGAGTCTGTTACAGATCTCCCGTTGTATTCAAACAGAATTCGCATCTTAACAGGCAGCGGTACAGAAGGCATGCGCTGCACTGTGAGCGAGTGTCGTCTCCCTTCTGCCTCGTCTCCTGTGTGGAACACCAACGAGATCTTACCGCCGGAGAAGGCAGGAGGTGGCGATGGTGCACACTTTACTAAAGAGACTCCAGGTTACTCCAAAAGGCACGGGGCGTGCATGTTTTATAATACCTCGTACATCAAAACAAACCTTGCTGAACCTCGCCAACAATCCTCGTTGACCTCGGCTCACACAACACAAATCAAACGTAATGAGTGGCACAAGATTCGCCACCACCTGGAAGTATCTTCGTGCGCGCACCATTGCGAACATTTTGCGCATGAACTAGAAAGGAATTCAACACAGTACGTAAGCAAGCCGCAGCACCATTCCTCGTACAACTTTTTGACGCGCACTACGAAGCGTGCGGCCATGCTGGGGGAAGTTGTGAGGTTGCCAGATAAGTACGCTGCAAACTGCCGTTAAACCTGGTCTAGGTCGCCTGGACCATGCAGGGAACCATGAGCGGAGTAACAAGATGGCTGCCGTCCACGGTTATAAAAAAAGTGGAGAGGGTTTACATGGGAGTACTGCCGCCGCTTTCGCTCAGTGTTGGTAGTAGTAGCTCTATGGCTGTAATTGACCGATTCCTCGTAGGGTCACGTGGTGACGTCTCATCGTTTCGTAATTTTGACGTCACTGTCAATAACTTGGGCCCCAGTTCTGTAAAGTTCCGCAGCGGTGCCGTGGCGGTGCCGCGAGCGTGCAGCGCCAGTTCGAGCAGTTCAAGTGCTGCCTACTTCCAAAACGAATGGTCGAGTGCAGGCCTGGTCGTCTGCTAGCCTTGGCGTCGCCACCAAATTGCAGCCAGCAGCGTGGCGCCCAAATCCACGGCCGCCAACATCCTGAACGGCGTGAAGAATTTTCAAACAGCACATCGCAGCGAAGTGTTGCCATGAATCAGCCTCGATGCAACCTCGCGGCAGCTAAGCGAAACGCACGTGTGTTCTTTTATTGAACACGACTGAGGTGTGCGCGCGCCGGCTTGCATGCTAAGCGGTTATTGCAACAGCGTGCATCATGCGCTGCATGCACGTGTTTACATTTTAGTTAACATAACCGGCTTCGAGTACTAATATAAATTTATTAATAGAAAGGAAAGATGCCGGTTACGGGTCCGTCGAGAGCACGATGGTCGAGAGATGCAAGGCGCCGGCGAGGGCCGCCGTACCAACCTCCATCGCCGCCGTTTATCGCAGAGCGCAAACCATACTCGCGCAAGCCGTCGTCTGCTTCCATGGCGGGTGCAGCTGCACCATTTCGGCACCAACCATTGAGGAGGTGCACAGTTGTACTGCACTTTCCTGAACTAGACCTGCACAACGTCTGCACTTTTTTAAAAGAATGCCGTCGTGCAATGGAGTAAAAAAAAAAACTAATGGTGTCTTCGGCTGAGCCGCACTGCCTCCGTGCCGGTGATTAGGAAGTGACGTCAAATACTACACGAGTGGCACGTCCACTTGCACCTCAGCCGAACGTGCAAAACATTCTCAGAGTGCCGTTGCTCTTTCTGCCCTCTGTTCACCTTGGCCTCTGAGACTCTCACAGATCTCAGAGGCCATTTTTACGAGCGGCCGACGCCAACGACTGCAGTCAGCAATTTGTACAGTTAGCAACAACCCCTTCAGTAACAGCGCGCAGGACCGGCGTTCATAGCGACGGTGGGCAATGCGGGAACCACGACCATGCTCATGAAATACTGCGACTGTGCTTGTGCAGGTTTGTCAGACACACCACGGCGTTATGCTCGCTGGTTTTGATGCATTGCAGCCGCTACAATATTCAACATTTCTTTAAAATATGCCCACTTGTGATGCTTCGCATTTTTTCCTCTTCGTCGATGCTTCCTATCGGCCACTGTGTAGTGATATTGTCTGCGCCAACAGCATCGTCCGCCCGCGACGTCTGCTAGCGCGAGCTGCACGACGGGATTGCACCGCGCCCCACCGTCGGTCTCCATGGTGGCGCGGTGGCGCGCACTCGTGTCGTGCTATAGAAAAGCGCAAGGAAGCATCCAGGGAACACAGATATTCCAAGAAGAGGGGGGAACCAAAACCCGAAGTAGACAGAAAATGGGATACCTTCATAAAGTGTAGAAGGGACGCATCCTATTTGATTAATGAGAAAATTAGAAGAAAGGGTGCCCAATGGATGTCAAAAGTAAATAAAAAGGATAGAAAAGCAGCCCAAAAATTCTGGAAACATCTAAATGCAATGAGTAATAAAACTAGGCTAGAACAAAGGTTTATTGTTACAGATGAGGGTATTCGACTAGAAGGGGATGAAGCAATAAAACACATAGGAACAAGGATGACGGAAAAATTTTCAGCAAAGCACGTGGTACATAATTTATCGAAGGAGGATAGGCCGGTTACAGCAATAGCTTCACTTGAGCAAGGAGAGTGGGAAAGGGCAGAGAAGAAGGTTCCTAGTGGCACGTCAACAGGACCAGATGGTATCCCGATTATGTTGATAAAGAAGTTAGGACCAAAATCCAAGCAAACATTAATACAGGTAGTGAACAAAATGATAGTGGATGAGAAAGTTCCCGATGAATGGCGATTAAGTAGAATGAACATGATATATAAGGGAAAGGGGGACAAAGCAGACGTAAGTAACTATCGCCCCATAACAGTGACATCTGTGGTTTACAGGGTGGTGATGCAAATTATAAAGGATAGACTGCAGGCTTGGGTGGAGAACGAGGGGGTGTTAGGGGAACTACAGAATGGGTTCCGGAAACAAAGGAGGTTGGAGGACAATCTATTTTCATTGACACGGTGTATAGAAATTGCGGAAAAGGAACATAGGCCCTTATTGCTAGCATTTCTGGATATTAGGGGAGCCTATGACAACGTTACTCAGGAGCATTTGTGGGACATATTGGGCACATTGGATGTGGAAAATGGAGTAATTAATCTTTTAAAAGATATATATAGAGGTAACAGAGTGCTCATAAAATGGGAAAAAAATGTATCAGGGCCTGTAGAGATACAGCAGGGGCTTAGACAAGGATGTCCTCTGTCCCCTTTGTTGTTCATGTTGTACCTGCAAGGTTTGGAGGCCAAGTTAGAGGGGAGCGGACTAGGTTTCAACCTATCTTTTTTCAAGCAAGGGGAATTGATTAAACAGACATTACCGGGACTAATATATGCGGACGATATAGTTATAATGGCTGACAACAAGGAAGACCTGCAGAAGTTGTTAGATATATGCAGTACAGAGGGAGATAGATTAGGCTTCAAGTATAGTAAGGAAAAATCTGCAGTCATGACATTTAATGAAGAGGGCGGCGAGCATAGAATACAGGAGTTCGTGCTAAAAGTAGTGAATGAGTACAAGTATCTTGGGGTGTGGATAAATAACAGTGTTGAGTATCTGACAGAGCATGCAAAATATGTAATGAATAAAGCTAGTGGGAATGCAGCTGTCATGAAAAATAGGGCACTGTGGAATTACAATAGGTATGAGGTGGTAAGAGGGATCTGGAAAGGGGTGATGGTCCCTAGCCTGACCTTCGGGAATGCGGTCCTGTGTATGAGGCCAGATGTTCAAGCAAGGCTGGAAATTAGGCAACGGGGAATAGGGAGGTTAGCTTTGGGAGCACATGGCAATACACCAAATCAGGGGGTACAGGGTGATATGGGATGGGCGTATTTCGAGAGCAGAGAGGCTAGCAGTAAGATAGCATTTGAGGAACGATTGAGAAGGATGGAGGAAAAGCGGTGGGCTAGGAAAGTTTTCAGATACCTGTATATAAAGAATGTTGACACGAAATGGAGAAAGCGAACTAGAAAATTGACAAGCAAATATCTGGACAGGAGTAAGGGGGCAAATCAGCAGTTATCGGTTAAGAAAAAGGTTAAAGGAACAGAGAGAGCTTTGTGGAAAACAGGGATGCTGACGAAATCGGCACTAGAAACATACCGGACCTTTAAACAGGAAATTGTCAAAGAAAATATCTATGATAATTGTAGGGGAAGTTCTTTGTTGTTTGAGGCCAGGACTGGAGTTTTGCGGACTAAGACGTATAGAGTCAGGTACCAGGAGATAGACACTTTGTGCATTGCGTGCGGAGAGGAGGAGGAAACGGCTGAACACTTGATACTTTTCTGTAAAGGGCTTCACCCTACAGTGGAAGGCAGCGGGGCTGACTTACCCAAGGCATTGGGGTTTAGGGATAGTGAAGGGAAAGTGGATTTTAAGAGGTTAGAAGTAACCAAGCGAAGGTTATCTGATTGGTGGCTAAAAGCAAGACAGGAGTAAAATTTCACAAGACATGGCTAGGTGGCTTGAGCCACCGCCCGATGTAAAGGGTTCAGCCGTATCCATCCATCCATCCCATCTCGTCCCAGCCGAACGTAAGGCACAGCACGAGTGGAATCCAGCCGAACGTGGAGCACCGCACGAGTGCGTGGAAAACTCCACGAGTGCCGTCAGCCGGAGACACCATTAGGAGTGAGCGTGACGTCACGCGGGCAGCCTTCGCAAGCCGAGTGTTTATGAAGCCATTTCATCCCTCATTTTTTCGCTCTCCGACTCAGTCCCTAATGTTTTGGTGTCGGTATGTTTTAGTGCGCGCGTCTGCTCGGCCGCGCGGCCGACGGAGCGGCCGCCTGCTTTGGCGAGCTCCAAGCCGCTTTTTTCTGGTTCGGTATGTGCGATCGTTCGGCGGTCCCTATGGAATTTGAGAGATAACGTATTTTTGATGCAACACGCATGTCATTCACCAAACTAACAGCGCCAGGCAGAAGCGTGCATACGTCTCGCGACGATGGCTTGCGCGGATTCAATACTTACTCAATAGAAAAGTGAAACAACTCTTTTGGATGGCTCTCTCTCCGTACTTTCGCTTAAATTTTCACTGTACATGGGGAAACACGTAACTGAAGGCGTCCGCCTGTGATGACGCGCGGCAGCGTTGCATTAGCATAGACGCCTTTCCCCGTCTTGCAGCATAAAACGCGGGAAAGGATCTGCCGTAAATTGTTTGCATGGATTTTTAAGACACATCTGCCCCAGAGATGAAGAAACGAGGCAATCGCTCGCATATTACTGTGGATAATTACGATCCCAGTTTCGGCTGCCGCATTTCAGTGGTAGCGAAATGCACAGGCCCGTGCATCGGTGCACTTTAACGATGCTCAGGCGGTCAGTTTATCTTGAACCCTCCACTACGGTGGCGCTCAGAGTCTAAGTCGTTTTGAGACGTTAAATAAACCCTATGAATCAGGCGATTGCTGGGATTATCTGTGGGGCTCTCAGTGAAGGGCATTGCGGAATTATACGCGCGTCGTGGCTAGTTTTGCTTCGCCGTCGCCGTAGACGATGCAAATATGTGACTTCTGTGATAGAATCAGGCGAGCACCCTCCCAAAAATGGGGTTTAAAAAAACATTAATACCGGCGACCAAATTCCATTTGTGTGCGAAATTTGAGCTCGAACGATTCACCAGTTTAGCTCAGAGAAGCATTATATATACGGCGCGCGTACAATTGCGAAACATTATATGCAAAACTTGCGTGTGATCAAATTAAACCTTACGCTCAGATGCACGTTGTGATGCAATACGAACCGAAACGGCAATGCGTGAAGCAGTATGCAAGACATTTTGTTTCAGGAAAGAATACACAATTTCGAGAACTAAATATAAGCTGTACAAACATAAAACATTGTTATGCATAAGAATAAAATGTATATTATGGGTGCTCGTCATTGGATAGGTTAAGGTTGAGCTTCCCTATCGTTATACAGTTGTGAAGTGATTATCATTATTATGCACAATGTAACACAGGTATGTAAGTACAATTGAACTTCCAGTAGCACTTCGGCTGTAGAAGTGCTGTGTGCTTAAAGAAAAACCAATAATAACACGCATTATGATCCATGTGTAGTTTGACGAGGGTAGTAAAAACAGTAACATTGCTTGCCAGCACTTTGTATGAACTCTTGAACAATATACAACATTTAGAGTTAAAGAACACAGCCTCGACATGCATTCAAAGCTTTGCATGTTAGTGTGTACCGCAAGCATAATATGAAACACAAAGAAGACACTTTGTTCAAAGACAACGCACACACTTTGTTGAAACAAATTGTGTTAATCATGTAACACAATTTTCCTAACAGTTATTAGGTCAATGCTTGATAATTAATATTAACAATACTTATTTTTCCCTGACCTCAAGACAGGAAGCAGCCGCAAGAAAAATGCCTTAGCAGCTTGACAGGGCTGATAGCCAATGATTTAAAGATGTTACTGCAGCAATATCTGTGCCCTGTAGCGCAGTATTGAATTTACAATAATTTTTTTAACTATTGACCTTTGAATTGTGTCAGCTTTGTGTGCTTGTGTCGCACCTTTTCTAAGTGAAGTCGCTCTGTGGTCGTTTTGGCAAGATAATGCATCCTGATGTCTAGATATTTTTGTACAGTTGCCCTCCCAAGGTGGGATGAGTGGTCTTCAAGGCGAAGGTTATCAATCATGTGTTCATTGAGAACTCTAAAAAGGTCTTTACCTATAAATGCTGTCATTGCAGCTACTGCAACCTTATCTGCAAGCCCTCGTGACATCAAATGAGGGCAAGCTATGGCCCGACACAGTTATTTCTCACATTGTTGACAGATTGTGAGGACATCCTTTGAAGGTTAGATTAAGCCACCATACGATTTCCTTCGTATCAGGGAGCAGGTTTTTTTATCATGACGTGATGCGGTTAGTGCAGATACACACTCATGAGACTTCAGACTGGCTTATACATTTCTTACTACAAATCCAGCAATGTATGAAACAACAACCTCTGCAGTTTCTGAAATTTTGCCTGGATCAGAGCAGTAAGCATGCTCTTCAAAAATGCTCGGCACTGTCTCAACAGAAGGCTCATTTTCTGTTAGGCTTTTGCGAGTGGTGGTCATGTTTATTACTTCTGTTGAAGATGACTTCACAGATGAGCTCACGTAGAGAATACTGGTGTGCTCAAGTGGAAGACAGTTTCCACTGGCAACATCTTTCACCTCATTTTGCACTTTAAGGCACTTGAATGCTGCAGCAAACTGCCGTGCAGTTAGTTGGATTATCATTGTAGCGTCCGAATGAACATATCGCTGCAAAAAAAAAGTTCAAGATGGTGCTGGCTCAATTCTGAAGTAGGCAGATATGCGAATACTGCATTATCCTGAACTAAATGGGTGTACAAGGAAATTACAATCTGCATGCAAATTAAAAAGCCAATAAATCCTATCTTTCTGTTAGTTTCTGTGATCAGTTTTTTTTTTTTTGTGCTAGGTCTCGAATAGAGGAAAAGTATTCCTTTGCTTTTTGCAAGTATGTGGTAACAGCAGCCACATTTTCAGGGCACAGGGGCTTTTTCCAGCCTCTTTGTTTCAGGTGTCGCGTGTTGAGAATGTTGAACACATTGTTCACATATCTGACAAACTCCTCTGTGGCTGCAGAATCTCGCAAGCTTGTTACGTTTAGTGCCCTGCATTCTACAATAGCATCTGCTACAGATGTGCTGAATACCTGTGCTGCAAGGGATACTTTCATTGGCTGAGATTCCCAGTTGATGTGGGATTGTCTCAGTTTGTTTGCCAAATGCAGTCCCTCTGAGTATTGCAACTCGTGCAGCTGTTCGATGTGCCTCCACATTATTAGGCCTCCATTGGCATTTTCCAAAACTTTTTTGTCGCATAGTGTGTTTCTAAGAACTAGTGTGTTTCTAAGCATAGTGTGTTTCTAAGCATGTGGCAGGCATCCAATAACACAAATATTGGTCGATTTGTCACAGGGTGAGGAAAAGCAGTGTTCAGCTCTTCCAAGCCAAGCTTGCAACCAAGGTTGTGCAACATAGAAAAATTCGCAGCTGCACCATCGCAAGTTAAACTTGCTACATGTGCGCCCTTTTTGTGTGCAAGAGAAGTAGCCTGGAGGACAACATTGCTCTGTTGCTCACCTCCTAGGCCATCAACAAGGAAGTAACCTAATGGTAGCTTTCATCTCCCATTGATTGCCACCAGCAAAGCAACAAAGGAGTCTTTAGCAACGGGGAAGCTGTCATCATTCACTTCAGTTCCCATGTCCACATGCCTATGAAACCTTTTACCGTCCCATTCGACATGTCGCCTAATCGCCATTTCGTCTACAACCAAGTTGCAGAGTGTAGAATGGCCTAGATTTGAATTTTCTTCCACTTTCATTTCAAGTGCAGCCAATGCTTCTTTAGAAAAACCAGGAGAGCCACCAATATGCTCAAGCCATTTTGACAATGCCTTTGGGTGAGGCAAACATGTGTCAAAAACAGCCCTGACATAGTTTATGCCCTGGGGGAATAAAAATGCAAAGTTAATGCAAACGCTCTTAACTCAGGAGAGTAGCCCATCAAATGTGGTTTGCCTGATTTTTGAACAATGTGACGCATCAATAGGTTTTCTTTGGAGCCTGCAAGGCTTTGGAGTGCAGCAATGTTTTCCTCAATCAGAATTTTGTTTTTTGATAGATCATCAATCACACTTGAAAGGTGAGCAACCTTGCGTTGAAGATGGCGCTGCGCTTGCTGCAGTCTTTTTATTTTCTTTTTGGTGGAGACATGGATGGCAGCGTAGCGCTTCACCTGATGACGCAGGAACGCCTTTTCAGGGGTATCCTTCATTGCTGGAGGCTGGCAATAGCACATACAAATATAAAGAATTTTCTCATTGCACTTTATTGATATGTTGAAGACATGATTGCATGTATTACCTCAGGCTTGAGTGTACACAGGCAAAAAAGTAACGGTGAGCAAATTTTTTTACCACAAAAACCTGAGCTCATGCAAAAGTATAGTGAGAATTCAATGGTGGTTGTGCCATGAGCACCACTTGGCTTATGAAAGCAAATATTTGAGACTAAAGTGCTTCTCACAGAAAGCCTGCTAGAAAGGTGATGGACATATTAAAATACTAGAGCAATAATGACTTGTAAATTAACGTTTCTCAGAACTTCAAAAATTTTTCATACCTTTACATCTAGTAAATGCTTTTCATAATCAAGCTAAACACACAGGCAAAGCTGTACGGTAGGCAGAATAGGTCTGGAGGAATGAGCTTCCAGTTATTTATACTTCATATAGTTTTTGCAGCCGGCATGCCATTAGAAATTATAAAGTACTCCCTGTCACCTCAGCGTCGCCTTTTAAGAACTTGTAATAGTAGGGGCACTCACAGCCTTCCAAGTTAGTTCATTAGTCTAAATCTGATTTTCGTGTTCAGTGGCCACATAGCTCCATTGCTTTATTTTGAGATAATTTCAGGTTTGGAACAAATGCACATTTCATCATACTGTATTTAACGAAATGTGCATCATAAGCGATTGTGGCATGTTTCCGAAGGCCAGAGGCATGGAAAAAAAAGTATGGGGAAGAACTGCCAGATTTTTTTCTCTGCATTTATTTGAACACCCAGGCTTCAAGAATAACTCTTCATTTATAATGCCAAGCCTCACTTTTGCTTAGGTCTGAAAACAATATATAATTTTCCTGACAGAGTTATCTATGAATTGTGAAGTGCAACCTCACAGAAACTCCTTCACTTTCCGTTAATACAGAAAACTTCAAAATCCAGAATCCATTTGAGTGCAACATTCAACATGTAACATCCAACTGAAATTTTTCATTTTCAAACTATAATGTTCCTGAAGTAGTTAATGATCCATTTTGTGTACTAAACAGGGATTACAGGGGTCCCACTTTCTTCCACCTGTTGCTTCAAGTGAAAGCAAGTAATGTCTAGTAGCCGTCTCACCATGCCTGCTTTCGATGCTGGTGTTGTGAGTGCAACCCTCCTGGCCTGCAGAGACGGTCGCGCCGTGGCTTGTGCATTTCCAGTGCCTTCTCGTAGATCGGTCACCTGGACACTAACACACAGCTATTGTGAGGACACACAAAAGCAAGTCAACTTGACTTTTCTGCTCAGAATGCTACCGAAAAATAACAAGTGCATGAAGCTGCAGACCGCAGCCTTAAAAGAGAACAAGAAAAATAATCAGAATTTAATCCATTACTTAGGAAATAGAAAGGGAAAGGTTGCAAAAATGGGTTGCGCTCATTGGCCTAATGGCATAGGCAAATAGTGTAGCATATTTTTGCGTAATGCAGAAGTGTACATGAAGCAGTTAACTTTTTTTAAAACTCTCTGCAGCTTCGCGATCACTTTGGTTGCGGTCGAAGGGCAGCTGCCTGTGGCAAGGCTTCTTTTGCATCGGAGGGGACGCAGGAATTGGTATTTCCTCTTCGGCAGATATGGTTCCTGAAGAACCAGTTTCCCACTCCACCAGGACCTCTTGTTCCTTCAGTTGTTCTGCTGCCATCTCCTCTGGCTAAACACTGTGTTGCTCTGCAAGCAGCGGATATTTGCAAATAGCAGTAGTCCGAGTCGCTTTGTGAGGGACCAGCAATTTCAGCAGCACTGCTGGCATCGCACAGATACTGCACCTGCAGCCATAAGAGCAGCAGAATCAGCTAATATCAAAGAATTTAGAATTGAACTGCAAGTGCAGACATTCATGTTGGTCTCTATATATGCCATATAAAACGCATTTGCGAAATCACAAAAAACTGGCCTAGCAATTGTAAGTTTGGATGGCTTCGCCACATAAAAGTGCTGTCTTAAGCATCTCTACGCTGGTATTTTTACCTATTTTTTGACTGTGCAATGTTTCTAAGCCACTTGTTTTAGCATGAGATAGCATGCAGTGCAACGTACTAGCTTTAAAGTAACTGGAAGTGGAAAATAAGTGCAGTGACAAGCAATGCAAGAGCATGGTGAGTGCTACACAAAGTGTAATTGTAGAAAGGTCCGAAATATGCTCCCTTGTGCATGTGTGTTGTGCCAGTGAAATTGCATTAATTGTTATAGTCCTCAAAGAAATTCGCTGCATTGATTAGACCTCTGCAATGCCCTCAGAAGAGGCCAATCTTGATCTCACTCTCACTAGACGAATTTGCACAGGTTTATATACTGGTTCATTTAAGGGCTGCAGGCTTGTTTGTATAACATCCTCTCCATGCAGAACTTCTTGTTCACTTGCCGTTGCTGCAGCTGCTGTCGAAGCTTCTCCTGTGTGAGTCTGCAGAGAAGAAAATAAGCACGTAATAAGACAACACGCTTGCTGTTATGGCATAATGGAACATGCTTTGATGCATGCTTCAGAAGTGACATTACAGAGTGCGGCAGGTTCTTAAATCAAAATTTGGAGCAATTTTTAGAACTGAAAATTTTCTATTTGGAGCATTTTAGAGCTGAGGAACACCGAGTTTTGAGCGCTAAAATTTCTAATCTGGAGCACTTCGGGGCAATCGAACGTTGACATGGAAGCATTCTGGCACGTGTAGGTTAGTTTCCAAATCTCTTTGATTGGCAAAAAATGCTAGAAAATTACAAGTATGATGTACAGTCAGGGTCAAAAGTCTCCGGACCACATGTTAATGAAACGAAGCCGATAGCCCCGCTATTAATCATCGGCGGCTGAAGACCACACTAGTGGAAGTGAAAGAGAAAATTTTGTTCTTTCATCTCCACAAGTGTGACCTCTAGCCGCCAGCTAATTGTAGAGCTATCGGCCTCATTTGAGTAACATGTGGTCCAGAGACTTTTGACCTCAACTGTACATTTGAGTCCAGTTATATCGAACATGACCGCCACGCGTCGCTTGTGAATTGTACCCGGAAATTCGCAGCAAGTGGACTGATCATGCTTGATAGAAACACCAGCAGGCCGGATTTTATTCACTTGCAATGCCTCCCTCCCGCTTCTGCTTTGGTTAGGGTACACTGCGAGCATCACGCGTATCGCAACCACAGGGCAGTCGGTGTTGTGCGTTCAGGCCTAAGGAATCCCACAATGAGAAAGTCTGCTGTCAGCCGGACACGAGATATGTACCTACCGGTGTCATCCTTTTGCGGAAGATCGCGCCATCGTTGCATGCGAGTGCAGTGGCGAGGGCAGCTGGTTTTCGTGCACAGAAAACACCTCAATATTTAAGGTTTAGTATCCCCCTATAATCAATCAATTTAATTAAGGGCCAACGCGCTTTCGCAGGCACCAAAGTCGTTTTGGGAAACTCCTACGTAGCGCTAATTATTGCCTGTGAATCGCTACTGTTATCTCTGCTCTTGGCCGGGAGCAACACCGGCTGGGAGCTCGAGGTTTTTAATGCGAAAGCATTTCTTGCCTCATAAGTGGCATAGGCAGGATGGGTCACCATGGGCTGTGGGCAGGAAGTGTAGACACAGTGTATCTTGTAATGATTAATAATAATTGAATGGAAAGCTGAAATGACTAAATAAAATAATTGAATACATAAGGCAATTAATTTCACCAATTACTCATATTATGTGAAGAGATTGGTGAAGTACTAATATTTTCTTTAGAATTGAATGAACAATAAAAATAATAATGAAATCATTTAATTTATAATTAATAAAATAATTATTAGGCATGGAATCACGAAAATTAACAATTAAATGTTATTTAACTATTAGTTAGTGTTAAACTGGTAGTTAATTGGTTTTTACCATCAGTGATCAATTATATTACTAAGTAACAGAGGAGGCAACGGAAGGAGACTTCAATGCACCTTTAATTTTATTCAGCTGGTAGTGCTCAGTATGTCTTAAGGAATCGCTGATCAGTGCGTGCGCGGCAGGCTATAACTAATGCGACTGACGAAAACGCCCCAACTTTTTTTTTGCATTTGCTTCCAGTAAACCACGCCCTTTATTGGCCTTCGCGCAAAAAAGCGACAGCGATGCCCGCGCAAGACCGCGCAGCTCTTCCGAATCGGTACGCGAGCACCTGGTGCTGTGCATGTTTGCTGTAACTGAATTTTGTGTCCACGGATATTCGTACCCTCTGAGACTCGGCGCAATAGCCGCATAATATCAATCGCAGCGTCTTTATTCGTATTAAACGAGTTTTCGTTATGTACCCTTATCAGTGGGCTCGACTGTAAATATATAAGCTGCACATGCAAGTTTGTTGTCACTGTATGTTTGCGCGTACATGTAAGGTGTACTAACAGATATTGCCTTCATACTTACGTAGGCTAAGTCTCATCGACGGCCGTATCAGGGCGGAAGAAGTGAGGTAACACTGACGACGAGAAGCGGCCTGTGGGGTGGGGGGGGGGGGGGGAACTAAAGGAGGAAAATGCAAGTAACAGAACCAGATAACGCCTCTTGAAAACGAAAGAATGTGTGTGTGGGGAGGTGGGGGGGCGGCGAGGGGAGCGCGCTACGTACTGCTGTATACTGCTTAAGAAAAAACCATCCTCGAGCTCGCAGGCCGGCATACTCGCAGACTTCATGGACGCTGCCGGCAGCTTTGGGAGGCGAGGGTTCGGTTTGTTTCAAAGCTCGCCTCGTCCGCAAATCCCCCCCCCCTTCCTTACACACACACACGAAAAAAAAAACGAAAATAAATACGAGGCAGAGAATTAGCGGGCTGACTTTGCCTGCCAAAAGGCCGGCCGTTGAAGAGATAGCATATCGCTTTTCGTGATGAAAACGAACAGTGGGGGCTAAGCCGCTAAGGGTGGAGTCGCAGCCCTGACGCGCGTACAGTTTATCAGCCCATTGGCCTTCGAATTTATCGGCTACAGATGGACAGAAAGCGACGACGCTCTGCGGAAACAACGCCACTAAAGGAGCTCTTTCACAGCAGTACAGGAAAGAACGTTTGTTTGAGGCTTTCATCGACATGCGGAGATTCAGTGAGGTTGCCGACATGCATGCAGGCAGAGGAGGAAGACGTACGCTGCTCACTCGTGTTCACTGTAGTAAAATGATTATGATAGGTAAAACTTGTTTCACACCGATATTACACTGTATACCACAGCGAGGGCTTCGTCCTCGCTGCAGGATAAAAAGAGACGTGCTGACAGCGTGGAGATTCCTAGCAGACTGAGTACTTTTTTGTTCTTCACAAAACAAAAACGAATTCGACAGGAGAGCGCGGAGCCAACGAGAGAGAGAGACGTTTTGATGCTGCCGCGCCGCGCAGGTGTGAGGCATCTCAAGGTATCGACAAGCGGCGCTGATGCGCGAGGCATCTCGTATGCCCGACCCACAGCGGCGCCGGCGCGTCCTCTCCTCGCCCTCTACAACATCATGTCCTTTGAAAACCAGTGTCTGCGAACTAGCGTATTCATGCACAGCAGAGCGGATTGATAATTGCTGTATAGATTTTAAGCTGAGCACTACAATTGGGAATGACAGCTCGTTACTTTGTCATGGCATAACCACGTACGGCGGTCGGCAAACCTCGTCCCGGCTGGTGTCATGTGGTATACCGCGACAGTTGTGAACGTGCTGTATACAATGCAACGAAATTGTCCATATATGCATTGCAGTCGTGCATATTATAGAAGCATTCACTCTCACTGAAATATTAGGGTGACTAAGCACGGAAAGATGTCATAAGTCAGCTAATCGCTCATAAACTTTGCATGCTACTTACTGAAGCCAGAGAAAGCGATGGCACGGCACTTTCTGTCAGTCGGCGAATATTCCCTGTCGCAGTATTGAAGTCCTCTGCACGAAAATGCAAGGAGCAAACAACGCTCCATTTTGTCGGCAACCAATTATCCGAACGTTGCAGTGCGCCGATCCACCGTTTTCTGGCTGCAGGGTCATTCGGAAACCTGTCGCGCAATATTGAAAAACATATTACCCATTCGGCTCTTTTCCATGCAGAACCACAGCACATATTTTCACCGCAGCATTATTGAAGAAATATTCACTCACCGGTGGAACGAAACCTCCGAAGAAACTATTTCTGTGCGGCTCCTGCACCCGGGCACGCAGCACTTCATGATGCGGCGCCCGCCTGAGCGCGTTCAAAGTGTTTCGGTAGTTGGTTTCAGTTTCCCCGCGCTAGTGCGCGCATGCGCATGCGCGCGCGCGGCGCTAATAACAATCGCCGCACGCCATCACATGATATGGTCACGGGGGACCGATTCTTTTTTTTTATGCTTTTTGCTTTTTGTGACTAGGCTTCAACACACACTCCGGACGCTCTCTCCTTAGTTTTTTTTTCTCCATGCGTCGTGCTGACGGCGCCGGTCCATTCGATTCGCCTGCACTACCTCAACTGGTTCTCCGGGTGCTGCACTTTGCCATTCGTTTCAGCGGTTCAAGATGCCGCCGTCTGCACAACGCCATTCTTTTAGAAAAGTGCAGACGTTGTGCAGATCTAGTTCAGGATTACTGTGCACCTCCTGAGTGGTGCCGAAATCGTGCGGCTGCAGCCGCAATGGAAGCAGACGCTGGCTTATGCGTTGCGATAATTAAACGCGGCGAAGGGACTCCGGTTTATCCGCGCGCGGTGGCAAACACTGTGTGTGTCAGTACTTCTGTGCTAGTGTGCCCGCGTGCTGCAAACTATTACACGTGGACAGGCGCACGAATACAGTTCGAAAGTGGCGAAAGAGCCCGCCCGCCGGCCGTCACAATCGTGGCGGACGCGCCGCTATTTACAGTCGCACACCTCTGTTGTGTTGAGTAAAACAACGCACGTGCGATTCGCAGCAGCTGCTGCGAGATGCACATGCATCGATCCAGGTTGGTTCATGGCAGCACTTCGCTGCGATGTTGTGCTGGAAAATTTTTCACGCGGTTCGGGATGTTGGCGGCCGTTGAAGTGGGCGACGCCAAAGGCTAGGAGACGGCCAGGCCTGCACTCGACCATTCGTTTAGAAAGCAGCCAGTGCCAAGCTGCCCTTGAACTGCCGGAACTGGCGTTGCACGCTCGCGGCACCTACACCGCACTGCTTCAGAACTTAACAGAACTGGTGTGGCGAGTGCAGGCGAATCGAACGGACCTCTCCATTTCTGGTCGTCGGCCGTCCCGCATCTGGATCGGCTTGCGGCAGTACGAAACTATAGACAGGCGACAGACAGAGCGGTGTCCGCTGCTGACAGTCTTCGTTCTGGAGTTCAAATGTTTGGAAAGTGCGTGCTTCGTGAAAGTGGCGATGTGCTTGCTTTCTGTTCACGTGTTCTTTGAGTTCGCTACCCATGCCTGGACAGCGAAGATGAGCAAACGTGAGTGTTTTGTTCATTTCAAGGGTAGTATCGTTTTTGTCGTTGGTGCGATTGAAATCTTGCGAGGGCGAGGCAACCAAGGACTGTTTTTTATCGCGCGCTCATGGGAGGCCTGGCGGGGAAAAGCACACGCTTCCTATGCAACAGGCGGGTAGCGTAGTGGTGCCAAGGGATGGTATCTTCGTGCGCGCTGTGATCGCGTTGAAGCGAGAGGTAGCACGAAGGGTAGTGCGCTGTTTACAAATTATTTCGGCCGATAAAACTACTACCGTATATACTCGTGTAAGGGCCGTACTTTTTTCCCCGGTCTAGCCGTAATTTTCCTCGGTTCTAACCACAACCCCGGTTCTGAACCATACCCAAGCAGCAGAATTTTATTGGCCCAAGCAAGGCAAATCATCAGTGGCCAATGCTTTCATGATTGGCAAAATGCTGGACATCAAAGTTTGTGCTTGGATGTTGTGACAAGCTAACCATTGGCCATTGTAAGGAAGGCCAAGAATGGAAAATCATTGGAAATGCCTTGGACCATGATAAGGCCTGCACTCTAACACCATGCTAAATCCAAGCAGTTTCTTTGACTGTAGGCCATTCATGTTGGCCAATTAATATTTTAGCCTTTTTCTAGCACCATTTTTTCCAGTAGCTGCTGCTGCTTTTAGCTCCCTGGACCATTCTGATATTTGTTAACTGTACAGAAGCAGTTTGCGGCCACCACCTACCAAATATCTCAAATATATACAATCCCTTCTCAAAGATGACAGTCCCAAAAACACCAATATCTCCACTTGACAGCATGGTGTGAAATGCAGCTGTATAGCAGCTGACAGCTTTGCAGCAAAAGTCTTTTGCAAAGAAAGTTGCAAAGTACTATTTGGGCTAGGCATCTAAAGAATTGCACATTTTTGTAAGTCTATCAAACACTACATGCATCTCTTTTTTGCTTCGCAATTACAGTGCTCTTCAAATGTGGTGAGGCAGCGTGGATTCAAGAGAGGTTAGAACACTTTGTTTGCAAATGCATTTTTTTTTCATGCTGGAATCTTATGCCACAGTTGCATTTTGTATTCTTACTGCTGCACTGAATGCCGGCAATCTGCAGCGACTTGAGCAGCAACAGACATTGCAGAGACGTCTTGTATCTTGTTGAGGGACGTTTTTCAGATAAGCTAGAAAAAAACATGACTGTGAACGCTGTAATCAAACTTTGTGCCATATAAAATTGACAACCCTTGGGTACAAAAAGGCAAAAGACACTAAAAGCAACCATCAAAAGAAAAAAGTCCTTGTGCATTCTACAGCCCTGTATACGGGCAGTCACAGACATTGAGGTCCCAGAAGCAAGCAGACTTGCTACAATTCTGCACGGACGAGTGAGGCATAACCACCTAGTTCTAGATTTGCAATTCATTAGCTTGTAAGCCTGCAGTAGTAATGTTCTCTTACTTTACGTTCTTGCACATATGAATACCTGCACATCTGTCAGGAATACTGTTTTGTACTCTAGACACAACAGATGAGCACTACAAAATACACAGCCACATTAAGGTAAAACATTCCGTTCATGCATTTATTTGTTTGTAAATAGCAGTCATTTTGCACTCTGGATGCAGCCAGTCCGGCTGCGCGACGCTCTGCGGTCCGGCCCCCTTCCTGATGTCCCGCGAACATAAGCCACCTTCTGGGGGCATCTGCGACGCAGGCTTCTGTTGTGTCAAAGAGACTGTGTGCAGCACCTGCCAAAACAGAGTACATGTGCACCGATGCCATAAAATGAAGAAATACAGACATCAAAATCAATCGGTAATAAATAACCCTTCAGAAGAAACAGATGCACTGCAAACTGTACAAAATGCTTCACTAAAGATAAAAGCTACGAACGTAAACTGTGGCTGCAGAACACAAGCTGAACTGTTGTTTATGTAAAGCACTGAAAGAAAAACCAAGTGTGTCAGTGTTAAGACCTTTACGTAAAATTTAGTTGTGATACTGTATAAACTCTTGTAAGGGCAGCACTTTATTAAAAAATTTTCGTGTGAATTTTGAAGGTGTGGCCCATACATGAATTACAAAAAAGTATAAACATGTTTTCTCAATTATCTAGTTCAAAAAGAGGTTCACCTCATTTATGGTTGTGGCCATTACCCGAGATCATGTGGTAATTAGAATTCCATGGGGCTGGTTTTGCTGGTTCCATATATACACACCGTGCCTATACCACCACGCTAAGCATTGCAGCCACTATCACAAGGGCAGAGGATTTTGTGCTGTACATTCTGAAAAATTTTTTCAGTGCACACTCTAAATATCTGCACAACCATGCACTTGGACATTTTTGGTAAAGCTAGGGGGCTGTACATACACAATGCTTGATCCTTTACTAATTAATGCCACTAAACCAGTAAGCAGGTACTTCAACATGGAGATACACTTGATGCCACAACACTGAAGCTGACATCTGAGGTAGGTTAGACAGCACGTTGCAGAAATGGAAACTAAGGAAGAGGCCAAAAAGCCTGAAGACATAAGTGCTACATCTTTGAAGCTTTTTTCCACTTCCTTGTTCTGTCCTGCCACATTACATCGAAGCACAACACATTTATGCACCTGCCATGAAAATTAGCAATAGAAGAAATATTCATTGCACTGCATTTGCAATTTTTCTGTGAGAAATTTTATCAGAGTATGCATGAAATTCATATTATTTTTAGACCTACCTGTTGGGTCAAAAGTTATAAGGCTTCCTCCTAAAAAAATCTCTAAAGACAGTAATCACCTTCAATGCACACTTCAGCAACTGCTTCAGCAGCCTGCAGTGCTGAATGAAACTGTGTCGTTTTGTCTCTACATTGGCAACACATACAGTTCTACCAAGATATATGGCGATTTTGTTCAAAGCGCATGCATCCTCCATACCCCGCCATACAGTAGCGTGCTCTGGCCTGACGTCGATGTGCGTTGAGTGCCGCGTCCCAAGCACTACACTTCCTCTCTGCTGCATGCATTGCTGCCTGCAAATGTTATTTCCACTCGCTTCCAGTCTTCTGAGTGCGGAGTTTAAATGCGAGGTCCAGAAAACCAACGTGCAGGCCTAGCTTTCAATTTGTTCACTGGCATACACGCTAATATTGATAGTTCCTTCAGTACCTCGTGAGCGCGGTGATAATCCGAAAACATTTTTTCACATTACGATTCAGCACACGTAATTTTTTTTCTAGGGCTATGTTTTTTTTTTTATATACATAATGCATGACATTACCCTTAAACTACTGTACGACCACAGACCTGCAAGCACTGGACCTATAAGCTTTGTTCGATTCAGCCGTGGTTCTCTGCACCTCCAGCACCGGTTCACGATTCAGAGCGCCCCCTGCACCACTGTCCTCGATTGATTTGGGGGCAGCCGTGCTGTCGCTCTGGTGCAAGGAGCCTTGGCACCGTCTGCGAAGGAGGTGCAGGAAAGTTGTGCACATGTAGACAGCTTTGAGCAGACGACGCGCAGACGACGTTAACATGCTCGTAAGTATTGAAGGTGAATTGGGGGAGGTCTTCACTGTCGTCGACGGGTCCTGTGTCATTTTGCGAGAAAATGATACTGAAATATACGCGACAGCAGGTAACTTTCTGTATTTTTTGTTGTACCCGCTACTTGTAACAGATAGCTAAGCCGCTCGTGTGCGTGCGGGTTAACACAAAACATTTTTTTTTTCAGACGGCGCAACAATGGTGTGTGGGCTGTTTGTTGGAAAAATACGGGCGGGGTGAATCGCGGGCGTGTTTTGCCGGCGCCGGTGCCTCTGCTTGCTGCGCTAGCCACATGCTGCTGGTTCGCCGCTGCGTAGACATTAATTCTGCTGTGGCTACGGGGATGCCGGGGCACACGCAAAGCAGCGAGGTAGCTTTTAAACTGCTTATAAAGAGCTAAATGAGCGAGGCGGACTCTCGACGGTAATTTGTGGGCACCCCCCTATAGGCGTCGGAAAATATGCAGGGCCTTGAAGCGCGCCGAAAGTTCTTCGAACGACTCTCTAGATAGTCTGAAGAGCCTCATGAATTCGAAATTGAAGTAGCAATTGCAACCATGCTTTTACAGTACTTCGGAATTCGGCTGCAATTGGTCCAAACAATTAAGTGAGTTGCGGCCACGGAGCAAGACTGTAAAGGAGGTGAAACTCCTGTCAGCGCGAGCGAGCGCAGGTGACCAGATAAAATCACAATTGTATGTGCCGACGGGGTCGCATGCAGTGGCGGAAGCTGCAGCGAAAAAAAAAAATGCAGCACCCGAGCGGGCGGCTCCGGCACGCTCTCCGGCGGCGCGCGCTCAGAGCAGACGGCAAACAGACGACACGGGTGTTTGCTTCAGCGGGCACACCGGGACGTTGTATTTCTGCGCCCTTAAGTCAAACAGCAACAGTTCTTGTCGGTGTCTGTTCGAGGGCCGTAATACTAACAGCGCTGCTACGCGCAGTGCAACCTCCTTCGGAATTTGCTAGACTAAGATGGGACGCAGGTGTTTTGTTCGAAATTGCTAAATCGATTACAAGTGTGGCAGGGAGGAGGTTAGCAAGGTGAGAAGTTGTTGCCGCTTGTTACCTTCTCGGCTGACGTGTAGTCATAAACACTGCGCCGTATGACGTTCGCGTTCTCCTCCAGCATTTGAAACTTAGCGTCGTCACATACTCGATGAATGTGAAGGCATGTTTGCCTTCGACGAATGCCAGCAGTGCTTATACCCATCCAATCAAAGTCACCGCGCGGGTGTCAAACAAAAGCCCTGCGTATAACCATAAGCTACAGATCATCTTATAGCGGTCATGGAAAAGAACGCGTTTTATTTTTTACTGTGCCTAAATGGTTGAAGCGTAGCACCAGTTGCTCTTCGGGCTACCAGCGGTAAAGAAGCGCGTGAGAGCGCCCTCAATGGAAGTCAGGCGCGCGCGGCCGAACGGGAGTAGTTTCTATGCCGCCATGCGCCTCCAGCATGATAGTGGCTCCGCGGGCTTGTGGCCTTTTCTGGTTGCCGCAGACAGCGGAGTTTCCACTCCTATATAGTCTTCCTCCGTGGTTGCGGCAAAAGATAACACGGAGTCGGTTTCCTGGTATTCACTGTCGTAACAGTAGAACTACTCCATAACAATGAACTTTGTGATGTCCCCGTCGTCAACCATGGCCAACTCCATGGATGGCGCAAGTCTCGTTATGCACGAAAGCGACCACACACACAAAAAAAAAATCGAGAACTGCACCACTGAACACCTCCACGGCGAGCAGACGACAAGAGCTGCCTGCACACGCTCGATTGAAAATTGTCGCACATAAGGTGCGGCACTGCTGACGCGCTGCACCTGCACCACAGAATTGGTTCTACATTGTGCTGGCACCAGCGACACTTTTTCAGGACTGGTGCCGTGAACCAGCTCTGAATCGAATAAAGCTTTAGTGATCGTGCCGCAACCACTTCTTTTTTTCTTCAAGAACGTTGCAACTTCGCAACATCAAAAACAACAACTTCGAATGCATTAATCCATTCCCGCCAACTGCACTGTGGTGACTGCAAACTCCGCCAGCCCAGAAGAATGGAAAATAAGCTGGTTGCAGCTTGCAACTGATGGTCCCTAAGCTTAAAATAAGTATAGCATTGGCACATGGCGTGCTTACACTAAGTAAAATTTGAGGCTTACCTTTCTCAACGACAAACAAGTTGGTGACCTGGCCAACAAATCCGCCGCGAAAGACGTCGTCGGAGGCATGTCGATCGTGAGCAGTTGAAGTATTGCAATCGCACAGAACTGTCCCAAAACGTTGAAATTTGCAGATTATCGCAGGGACGAATTACCGAAGCTACTAAAGACTGTAGCACTGCAACTGCTGCAACATACCGAAGTGACAGAAGCAATACGTGCGGCGCACTGGGCGGATGGATACAAAATCATGCTGGCAACAAACTTTTTTTAGGCCAACTTTACATGCACAAATTACACTTATCCGTGGGAAATATGTGGATGTATTATTTACTCAATTTTCGCTCAGCTACAGGTGATTTCATGATAGGGCTGAATCTTTTTGGAGAACTATTTTTTTCATCGTTCTTCGCAGGCCTCGCGTAACGCGGCCGTCCTATCAACTCGAAGCAGGCACCGGAAGAATGTGCGCGAAAGGGGCGACGAAATAAAAAAAAGACGCAAGGCAGGCAATCCCTCACAGCATACATTTATATTTAGCGCGGGTATGTTACGTATTCAGGGAATGGAACGTGTGATCGTGCATGGTGGCCAAAGAGTTGTCAAGCCATCTGACCAATGATCGTCCTGTTAATTTGCATTCAGCATGGTATCCAAGCTAGTTCCTATCAAGGAAGCAGGGTGCTGGCCAAGTATGATGGCCATTGAGAGCATTCCAAGTCGTGTCCAATGATAGGCCATCGGCCACTGCTGCTTGGCTATTGTTTCGTCCTTTCTGGTGCGAACGCAGAGCTCACAGTGCTGCGGTGTCGTGTGTTCGCAGTTCCAGGCAGTGTTTGGTGCGCGGGACGACGGATCTGTGGTCGCACGGAGTGTCGCAGGCCGTTATTGTCTATTAGCTTCAAATTGCTCGAAAATGAACTTTAGTTTGCTCGAAGAAGCTCCAAAAGTGCAATTTTGGCAGCACCAAACTGCTCCAATGTGCAAATTTGCCCGAGCCATATTGCTCCAAAACACGGTTTTACTTGCTAAAAAAAATTGCTCCAAAACGACTTTGTGCAGTCTCACTCCTGTGATTTGATTTAGTTTTCTTCACAAGTAGCCCGTTTTATTCTTATTTTTTGCCATGATATGTTTTGCTCAAGTTTTCATGGTGTCCTTCACTATGGCGTCCCTCATTGCCATGTATTGCTTCTAGACATGACACCACACAATTTGCAATGTTTTGTGATTTTCTAGTCTACAAGGGTTTCATGTGCACTCCGTTGGAGCTGCAAGGGTTTCTTGCTACGTGGTAGCATCAGAGCTGTCGTTGCCTCCAAGCAAGGTAGACTGCATTTTAGTTGCTGCGCTAAAATTGTCACATGCGGCACTTTGAGCTGTTCCCAAAAGTCTGTATTTAACAATGCTTCACAACCTTAGCAAAGGTGTGCAGGCTGTTTTGCTGTCGATTAATGTTCTTGTCAGCTCAACTGCTTTTGTCGAATATTTGCTATGGCTTATGGAATAATTACTGCACAAGCTGGCAAGCATAACAATTTTCTCAAGCAACTGAATTTCAGTTCGTCTATAATGCAAAAATGCAACAGCATGACAGATGTGTTGCGTTTTCAGCCCTACTGTATTCTTTCTGCCAGTACGAATTGCACCGAGAATGCGCAGAGAGTTTTTGGCTGAAAACCTCTACTAATGCACCTCAAGGGCATGGATAGGCAAGTGACATAGCAGCTATTCCAGCACTGAGAAAGGTGCACCCATTTACTGAGGCTTTGGTACGTGCATAAGAACCTCAGTCACACACAAAATTAACCACGCATAGTTGTGCACTGCAATGCATTTCACAGCCTGCATGGTGGTGTGGGACATTACATGCCATTTACATATAACATATAACAACATATAACTATTGTTATCTCTTGTTTGAATTTAGTATGGCTGACAGGTTTCTTCATTGAGCTTACTTTGTCACAGGCCATGTAAATGTACATTCTTGGCACAGTCTTCAGCCCCCATGGTCTGTCCTGACTAGCATGGTGCATCACTTGTGGCGCCATTGAAGACTAAAATAGCCTTGAAAGACTAGGGCAATGGTTCTTCTCGCCTCACATGAATTTACGGCTTGACGGCTATTTTGAATGCTGTACTGCAGAGCTAAAAGCTAACCTTATGGTCTGCAGACTTTTGATGGGGTTGTACTTGTCACACACATGAGAAATGATGCTTGACGTGGAAGGCGGCGTATGAAAAACAAGGTGTGCTTGTGAAGAGGCCTCTAAACAGTATTGCAGGCATTTTTTTTTTTACCATATGATGGGCTAAGATGCATTATACTAGATTAAAGGAAACACTCATCCTAAGCATATCTTGGGTGCACAGGACAACAGAGGTCTCGAACAGCATCCAGCCTCTACCATCAAGGCTTTCAGTCGTGCTGTAATTCACGGGCAGTCTTTGCACCTTCAAAGCAGTAAAGCTGTGTTCCCATGGCTGTTACTATAGTCGAAATATGTTCATGTTGCATTTGTGTACACAAATTTCATCTGCTACTTCCTGTGCAAGCAGTTTTGTGGGCCGTTTTGTTGTGGGACAATTTGGAGTGCAGGACATTGTGGTCATCATTGAAAACGCTAAGTGGCTAGCACCAGTGTGATCCTTTCTTGCTTTGAGACCTGCTCATTTATAGCACGCTGCTCGATTGGTGTTTGTCTCCTACTTCCTGTGCAAGCAGTTTTGTGGGCCGTTTTGTTGTGGGACAATTTGGAGTGCAGGACATTGTGGTCATCGTTGAAAACGCTAAGTGGTTAGTACCAGTGTGATCCTTTCTTGCTTTGAGACCTGCTCATTTATAGCACGCTGCTCGATTGGTGTCTGTCTCATTGCAAATGTTTCTAGAAAGTTAGCCAGTGGCACTTGTGAAAGCACAACGGTGAGCCTTTGGATGCTGCAAAATCTTTGATGTCTAGTTACGTGCCGTTGCTTGACACTGATAACCAGGATGTTTCCAGATGAACAGGGATTTGATGTCCAAACATTTTTTCTTAAATTTTTTGTGTTCCCTTTTAATATATGCATCCAAAATGGCAATTTTTCATATGGGGTTTAACATAATTCTTTTCTTTTACTACATTTCTTCATTATTCACTATCTTGATGGGTGTTGTTCAAACTACAATGTGTTTAATTTCGGTTCGGAGTACCTTTTGAGCTTATTATTTATCCTCGCTCACCATTGTGCTGCTGAGGTTGAAGGGATCTCGAAGAAAACCTGTGATGTCATGCGTACCATATTGTAGCAAGACCTTATACCTTAACCACATGCTCCCCTTTGTTCCTCATGCTTTTAGTCTGGTTATTGACAGTGGATTTCATTGTTAAAGTGATTGAAGAGTTAACTTTTTAGGTTAAAGCTGCAGGCCGGCTGCTTGCATATTTGAGACCATCGGTGGCAATGGCAGCAGCACAAGAGTAAAGAATCTTTCAGTGGTGGTTGAGGTATGCAGCATCAATGCAGCAATCTCGAGTTCAGCTGTGATAAAGAATCTGTGTGCAGAGGCTATAGACTTAACTGCCAGTAGGCACTTCCCATGTGACACTTGCATAATATTCTTGTTGAATGTATGGTAAGCATGGGAGCTCTTATTAACCACATGCGGTGACCATGCCATTTAGCCTGAAAAGATTCTGTGTCTGGCTGTTGCTGTAACATTTTTTTTTCTTGCTTGTGTGTGCAGTAATGCAACTGTGCTTACCTGTTGTTTCTGTCTCACAATGTGTCGTGCCGTTGTGACAGAGCAGTGAGCTAATGTTGTGGCCTGTGTTTGTGTTGTGGTGCAGCACAGTGCGACCATGTGTTATTTTGATTGCAGACCATACAAAACTGCAACCTCTGGGGAATCGGCAGCGAGATATTCTCTGAATTGGCTCTCCTGGACGTGTCCCCACATGAAGGCTTAGAAGAGCAGAACGCCGACGGTGCACACGACTTTGTGGTGTCTGACGAAAACATGGGAGTTCCTGGAAGGGTATCTGCTGCAGGTGAGACAAATTTTGATGTTTCTTAGCCTCTTGCTGGCTTTTCTGGTTCATACAGAAAAAGGGGGGGGGGGGGGGGGTTAGTGCTACATCGTGATGCATGAGTCCTCTTCACTATGGCTGCACTCTCTGCACTAGTTTCGTGGAGTTCTTCGGCGGTGCTGTCAGCATGCAGTGTCAGTTCAAGTGCAGGCCTCCGCGGTCGTCTGCTAGCCTTGGCGTCGCTACCAAATTACAGCCAACTGCATGCCGCCAATATCAAAGGGTGCTAAATCCCGAACCACGTGAATTTTTAAAGCAGGCAATGCCAATGAAGTGCCGCCATGAACCAGCCCCAAGAAATAGTCGTTTCATAGAAAAAAAGTCGTTGCGTAGATGTGGGGTTGGCTTGGGGAGATAAATACGTTCTCTCCACTTAATCGCGGCTGACACGGTTCAAAGCCGCCCGGACCCACCCCGTGATCGCGTACGCTACCGAGCGCTCGCCGACCACAGCGGGCCTTGCTCTGAGGGAAGAAAAGAATGACACACTGGCTGACACAAACGGGCATTTATTGCTACGGCAACAATAACGCCAGTTAGCAACAAGGTACACTAATGAATCGAGGTCATCCGACTCACCAGCAAGGTTCCGAGCGAATGTTCGCCCGCGCTAGGGCAAGGGATATATACTCTGAAGGCCGGACGGGACGATATACGTGAGCGGGTCTCCCCGTTGCTTCCTCGCCCCGCTGGCGAAGAGCGGAGCTGCGAGTGACACGTCTGCTTGCGCCGACGATCCCAGCCGAAGAACCCCATGCCCCCTCTCCTGCGTGCGTGCTTCAGCAGTCTCCCGCGCAGCAACACTGGCACCCTCTCTTGCCAGTTAATGTAATTATCAAGGGAACGCGTTCATCCTCGAGGTGAGACTGCTGCTGCACGGTGCCTCGCGGGCAAGCAAACACGGGGCTGCAGGGCGGGTCCCCACAGTATATACAATTTTTTTTTATTGCGACAGTGTACCTGCTGGCATAAAGTATTTACAAATATAGGTACACGCTGGACTCTCAAAGAAAGTCCAGTAGCATCAGGTGGTGCAGCCCAAAAGTCCATTCTTCTACACCTGGTGGACGGCCTGGGGGCGGTCTGCAGCAGAGCAGGTGTGTGAGAAAAAATTGCGTGTGCGAAAAAATTGCGTGTGCGAAAAAATTGCATTCACAAACAAGTTCGCATTGAAAAATACTCTTGTATAGAGTTTCGGGATATGAAGGCATTATATTTAGGGGATTTTCTAGCATGTATTAAAATTGAAGTTGCGATTGAAGGAAGGGAAGGTCGAAACGTCACTCAATTATATTCAGCGAAAACGGATGCTGTGGTTTCTTTACTCTAGCACACACGCAAAAAAAAATTCATGCTTTGAGAAAGTGTGAAGAGTGCTTGTTTCAGCTGGACAAAAACAACGTTATGACCAACTGCATATATTCTTCAATATATATTTTCTGTAGGGAGGGCCGCTTGGTTGCAAAAAAAGTAAGCCAATGCTTAGATGTGTGCTTTTAGTGCGATGAATGGCGAAATATCAGTGTGCAGCTCCACGTAAAACTTTTGCTTTTCTCGTATGTGCACTGGCGCTCCAGCAGTCATTCTTTTTCGGAAAAAACTAATCAATTTCGGTATTGCATTTTCCAATGTAAAGCTCCTAGAAGAAAACCCCGCGGTTTTCCGCTCGTAGTGCATGCCTTTCGAGCGGTCAGTGCCCAGTTTTCGTGTGCCGAGCCGTGTTCACATGCTGCAGCGCAATTGACCCTGAATACGACTCTTGGAGCAGGATACCAACGAGCTGGAGGGAAGAACTCCAGCGTTCATGTGGAATACCTGTGTCAAGTCCGGGAGACTGGTCATCCAGGCTGCCCAGGTGAGGATAAATGGTTGTTCAAAAATGTCATCGGTGCCATTTACCCGCTGCATTGTTTTCGATGCCCGTGAGCTGGAAGCGCTGAGGTATCAGGGCTGTGCATTTCAGTTTGCGCAGCCTCAGCTTCAGTCGAGGAAGTGAAAGCGGCGCGATGTACAGCCATTGTCAAAAAGATTAGCGCCTATGGTGTTTGTTTCTGAGCTACGCTGTGAGGCTCGTAACGCATCCCCAGCGTTCCAAATCTCCTGAAGGTGGGAACATTTGCGGTCCTGCCTCTGTGACGGGTAGGACTTGTATGAATGCCACAGGAGCCCCACTACACTGCTCAAAATCGAACCCTCTGGGTTGCATACCTACATTGACGTGAAGTGTGAGTGATGCCCTCCTGGGGCCTTGTGTACTCTCCTTGTCTAGTGTCAACTCGCAGGCAAACTACAAAGCTGGCACTTCATTGGGGCGGCACCGTGGCTGATGCATTGTACAATATGTAAGGTCGTCTGTGTTCATGTAGACACCGGAACAGTGAGCGGAGGGGTTTAACTTAATCTGAACCCTTTTCGTTAACCTCCACGTTTCTGCCCCATAGGTGAGTACTAGTAAGATATAAGTGCTGTATACTTTTTTCTTGAGGGATATTGGTAAATTGCCATTCATGATCTGAGAGAACCTGCCATTTGTGCTCCACCCCATTCTTACTGTTCTAGTTATTTCTGTCTCATCATCCGCATCAGTGGTTACTACCTGCCCTAAGTAGGCCTTTACCACTTCCAGCACCTCGCTGCCAATTGTGAACTGATGTTCCCTTGCTAGACTGTTGAACATTACTTTAGTTTTCTGCATGTTAATTTCTAGACCCACTATTCTGCTCAACCTGTCTCTTACTGATCGTGCTTTGCAGTTCACCTCCTGAGTTACCCACCAAGACAATGTTATGAGCGAATTGCAGGTTATTTAAGTATTCTCCATTAACTCTTATGTGCAACTGTTCTCAATTCAGGCCTCATACTGCAGCGGTGGCCCAGTCGTTTGAGCATCCGCCTCACATGCTGGAGGTGTGGGGTTCGATCCCTAGTGCAGGCGGGGAGCCACCAGTGATACAATAGGTAGAAGCTTCCCCTGCCTGTTGCTCGGCTTCTTTAGAGTGAAATGCTTTGGAAATGGGTCTTTGACCCCACCTTGAGAAAAAGAAAAACCTCATGCCATGGCACACTTTGGCCACAGATGCCCTTGCGCCAAAAAAATTGATCATGAATCCAGGCCTCGGAATATCTCCTGCAAACGGGCAGTGAATAGAATTGGAGAGATTGTGTCTCCCTGCCCGACAACCTTCCTTATTTGAACTCTGTTGCTGGCTTTATGGAGGACTGTGGTATAGCTGTGCAGTTGCTAACTTCTTCCAGCTTTAAGAATTGGCACTAATTTAACTGAGCATCTGACTCTGACTAAATCTGAGCTTGTCCTTGCAGCTGATTAATGAAGAACTCATGGACCATCTAGCCAAGCAGTACTTGGACAACATCCAGCCTGACCTGAGCACGGTCGTCGAATTCAAAGAGAGATTCTTCCCTGCCCAGCCACAGCCGCCAGTTCAGCCGCTCCGACTCGGATACCAGGAAGAGACGCCATGGTGAGAGAGACTTGTACCACATTCCAATTCAACTTTCGTGCTGATCAGGGTTACTGTGTAAGTACACTGGAATTGAGCTTAGGCCTGTCAAGTTGGTGCAGAAAGCATCCAAGTTGTGCGGAAAAGCTGCACTTCATGTTTGCAGGAGACGCTTTCCGGCCCATCTCGGACGGGGAAATGTTCGAGCGCTTACTGTCGACAGTCTCATTCCCCCATATTTTGCCATGGACACTGGTCATTTATGCAGGGTGTTTCACTTGAGACTTCACACAATTTTTTTAAATAGGATTTTTGTGTTAAAAATCGCTTTTTTTTTTTTCGACATAGCATTGTCAGTGTTGTAGTACATCAAAAAACAGTTGAGACGTTTGAGGAATGCTGCTGTTCTTTCTCCATCAGTCCCCTGCATTTTTTTTCTTTGCAGTTGCCTCTTTTGCTCCATCATGAACTTATCATGCGCACAACCTGTGCACATTTCTTATTGTGTAAATAGTGTGTGTATATTACCCATCCCTCTATCCTCTCTTTCTGTCCCCTCACCTCTTTCATTTCATTTCTTCATGCTGCCTGCTATCGTTTATTTCCGCTGCCCCAGCTCAGGTGCTTCAGTATCGAGGGCAAATGATGAATGACGAAGCCTTACATTCAAAAACTTGTGAAACGCAGCCAGCAGTAGTCACATGCATCAGAGCCAAAGACGAACTACTTGTGAGCGACGTTGGCTCTTCCGTCAGCTAGCGACACTCCCTGGCGCTGCTGCGGTTCTGCGCGTTGACATAGCAGCTGCTCAATGTCAGCGGCAAGAGCGATGCGACGGAGCCGCGCAGCAAAAATGCGATCACGCTGTAGTATGCCTGATATCTTGCTTGTCTCGCCTTTATTTTTGGTGCGATGCTTTGGTTTCGATTTCAAGTTGAACCGTTTACTTCGGATTTTCAGATATTGGAAAATACGTCGAATTACAGTCGTGTAAATACGGTAGTTCAACCATAGTCTCTTACTGCGCGCCGCAGACCACACACCGCAGACCGCACACTGCACACCACACACCGCAGAGGTGTCTGTCATAAGTTGGCAGTGCTTGGGTCACAATGATTGGTGGTGTCTGATCAACAGGTAAAAGCAAGGAGTGCAGCTTCGATTATAGGGAGCACAAAAAAAAAATCTGGAAACTTTACTCATGACTGCAGATTAACCTTCAGTTAGGTACAGCTGAGGGCTATAGGCCAACGTTGCTAGGTGGCTGGTATAGTGTGCTTAGCGATTGATCCGAAGGCTAGTTGACTGCCGCAAGAAGTTTTTTGCAAATGGCAAGTTTTATTTCAGCTCCGGATGTTGGTTTCTTTCGCACTGGCTTCTGTTTCTTGGGGCCTGTTTCTCTGTTTGTTTTACTAACCTACATGCAGGTCAAAAGCCTAGAATCTGAGTGCCGCAAAGAACACGCCGTGCTTAATGAGCGGGTAGTGCTTTTTTGGGAGCGCCTTGACATTCAACAACAGGAGCAAGAGGATTTCGGGCGCTCCCACGATGCCATCACGCTCAGCACCTTATCAGCGGTATGCATTGCCATTCCACATCACGTGGCATTGGTACGTTTTTTTTAGGCTGAATTGGTTTACTTTCTATTGAGTGTTTTTTCTCGAAATTCTTTTTGCTGCTGGCTTACACCCAGACAGCTTCAAAAATCAGCAGCAGTACTGCTTTGGACAGTCAAGCCCTCTACTTGGAAATGGGATCTTTAACCCTTTGACCGTCGAATATTCTCCAAAAAAATTCACCCCCAGTGCCAAATTTTTTATTGGCGATTTCAAAGAAACAAAACTCTCAAAGTTCGAATGAATAGGCAAAAAATATGCAGAGAGATGATCACAGTCACAACATCAATGAAAACTAAAAGAATTTTCAATACTACATATTGGTACGAAAGCCCTTGAAAAACAAACAAAAATGCCGAAGTCCGGATAAATAAGAAAGTAGCCTGCACGGTCATAACGCAGTGCTACTAGGCACCCTAACCGCCACAAGCTTAAAAAACCAGAGAGCATTGACACTCCGTGAGGTTTGATGAACCGAGAGAGTGTCAGCAGAGATAAACATCAGTGTCAGCTGGCCTCCGGAAAGGTCCGGGCAAAAATGAAAAACAACTTTGGCGCTTCTGTTGAGATCACACGGAGGATCAGAAAGTATGCGGGCGAGCCGCCGGAAACCACTCGTGACACTGAAGGTCTCAATTGGAATTTTTTTTCTCCACAAAATTGTAGCATAAGCAATTTTGTAACATTTTTTATAAGTTGCTGAATGTGCAGTGCAAAGGCCTTTCCCATGGCTCTCCAATTAACCCTGTCCTTTGCCAGCTGCGCCCACCATATGCCCACAAACTTTTTAATCTCATCCGCCTAGGCTTGTGCGAATATTCGATTTTTTCGAGTAGTTGAACGTATAATGCGCCATTCGACATTCGCTTTGATTCGAATGTTGTTTTTCGGAAATTTCGAAGTATTCAGCTCAAATGAATAGCCACATGCGGCAGAGAGAAGGCGTTTTCGGAAGTTTCGGTTTTGGATTTAGTGATACTTTTCCCAATTCAATCCCATCCAAACAAAGTCAGGAAAGCTCAGAACGAAGGCGTACAAAAAGCACCCCGCCGGCATGGTGGTGTGGTCGATTGCATTTAGTGAATGACTCTGTCTCTGCCGTGACGGAATTAAATCAATCCCAGCCGCCTTGGACCACTCCAGAGAGCACCAGGCAGTAGGCAAATGCGTCAGAGCCAAAGATAAACTACGTCTGAATGGTGTCGGCTCTTTCGTCGGCTACCGACACTCCCTGGCACTGCAGCAGTTCCGATTGGGGGTGCTGCATCGATTGGAACAGCGGCCCTTCCATCAACTATCAACGCTCCCTTGAGCGCCGAGCGCACATTTGAAAGTAAAACAAAAACTCGTAGGACGCTTGAGCTTCCTATAGAACGCGATTGCGTTATCAGGCTGCCACCGCTTTTCAGCAACCGCAGTCAGTAGCCACGTGTGGGGTGCCAGTTTGCTGCTTATCGATAGCTGCCATCGGCCGCCGCTTGCACGTGCACGAGGAGGGGATCCCAGTTTTGCGCCTTGACATAACAGCTGCTCAAGGCCAGCACCAAGAGCGATACGCTGGAGCCACGAAGCAAAGCTTCAACACACTGTATCATGACTGATATCTCGTTTGTCTCGCCTTTACTTACAGTGCGATGTTTTCGTTTCGATTGTAAGTCGACCCGCCCCATTTGGGATTTTCAAATTTTTGAAAAATAGGTCGACTTACAATCATGTACATAATTACAATCGTGTATGTTCCCTGAAGATTGCATAACTGTGCCTTCATTAATACTTCTTTTTAAAGATCAGGGCCCCCCTTAAGGGGGGACACAGGTCTTTGGGACCAAAAAATCGCGAAAAAGTCGACTTTTCAGTTTGGTCATAGTTGGATATGTCTCATCATTTTATATCTTAATTTCAAGTTTCATGGCTGAATCCGCGTAGCTTACGAGAAATTGACACGCAGAGATGCAATTTTGGCGAGAGCTCGCGAAAATCTGTCAGAAAACGCCTGTTTTGCGTCGCGTGTCGCATCAAAAATAGCCGGCGCAGCTAGGCATCTTTGGTCTCGTTTGAAAGAGCAACGCCTCAGCTTTTTTTCCCGCCAGAACGAAAGGCCTTCTAGGATTGGTCGCCGAGAAAAGACAGAAAACAAAATATAAAATCCGGCAATGTGTTTGGCTGTTGGACAACATGTGGCGAAATTCAAGTGCCTCATTGGACGCCGCCATTTCTTTGAACGCTCCGCGCTCGTCCTGTGACACCATTTTGAAAAAGACCACTGTGGCGTGAAACCGTATCAGAAGTTCGCAGCACGCATAAGTTTGGGAAAAAAAATGTAAAAAAGGCCGCAGAAAGCAAGCGGAAGACACAAGTTCGTCGGCAGTGATGTCAACCAGCAGCAGCGGAGTGCCTGAGTGCCTGGGCATGGACCGGTGGATGATGAGACCTTGGCAGCCGTTCCAACGTCCGTTCCCCGAGCACGGTGCATATCGTGGCTGCAGCGGATGACGGAGAGGCGGAGGATGGTTTTACTTCACAAGCAGTGATCGCAAGAGGGAATAACGAGGCACAGGAGTGCAATTCAGCGGTCGTGATAAGCGCTTCTTTACCAGCTTCGGCGTCCGCCTTCGACATGGAGCAAATCGTGGGCTCGGGCGAGATCGGCAGCAGCGGGTGAGAGTAGACACATTTCTGGCCAGCGCTGATCACGAGGATTGCGAAGCACGCCGATGATAAAATCGCCAATTTGGCAGCAAATTCTGCAACCTAGCGCAAGATGTGGACGCTAGCGAACGAGCATGTAGATGCCAATCCGCCATTGCTTGCGGAGCTACCGATATGGTTGTAGATTTGGTGGCGATCGACAGTCTGCTTCACAATACAGTGTGCACCCTCGAAATCATTTTTGGAGTTTCCTAAGCTGCGGCAACGGCAAAAATGTGATTCAGACTGTTCACTATGCGCCTTCTAAGCTGTTTGTTTTGGAAAATTAAGCACTGTAATGTGCTCACACAGCTTCAAAATGTTTGATATTGTTTTTTGCGTTTTTCTCAGTTTCATTTTCTGCATCACCCTACACACTGCTGAGAAGCTTTTCCCGGTTTTGGTTCGCGCGATTTTCAGCATTCTTGTTTTATTTGAAAGCTGAATGATTGAAGCTTGCAATAAAACCATTAACAGCACTCTTAATAAAATGTAAAAATATTAAACAGCATAAAGAAAAATCACCTTTTTTCCTCGCCACTTTTATGTGAACTTCAAAACATTGTAACTTTGGTTGCAAAAGGGCTAAAACAATGAAAGTACCCTTATTGCAAGCATTAATAATAGTAGAGTCCACTGGGATAAAATTATTTCAATCTGAATAGCCAATTTTTTCAAGAAGTTGTCAGAGTAATTTTACCGAAATTCTTGAATTAATAACAAATGACATGATATACACAAAAATGGACAGCATATTTGAAATCAGCACACTAAAATACATAATAGCTGAAGTTTTCATTTTGCTGTCTAATATTAAAACATTTTTCTCTTAGGCCCTCTTGCCCCCTTAAATGCCTTGATAGCTAGGCATGGCACAAGCGCTGTCCTCTGGGCTGAAAAAAAGCTCCTAATTACATTTGCGTTTTAAGTAAAGGTCAAACTCGGACAGAAATCCGGGCACGAGGTTTCAAACAGAAAAGGTGAGTGTTCAGGTTTATAGATGCTGAGTTTTCTGCAGTCAACCCAGTGTTCTTGTGGCTTTAAAAATAGTGCAGGTGATTCCAAGCAACGCTCCTTGCTAGGCTTGCTGGGGCCTGTTCATACAAAAATGTTTAGCACAATAAAATTATGTGGCGAAACAACAGGACAAGTGCTCCATTTAGCAGTGGCATTGTATCAAGGGTCACAAGAGTCGAGATCTGCAAAAGATCTCTGCTGTATGGAGTTGTAAGAAAAATAAAAGCTAATAAATTAACCTAGTAAACACTACATGCAGGAACAAAAAAAAAAACTCCATTCGATGTCTATCGTCTATAGGTAGTGTTATAGAATACTTGCCAGAAGAAATTGGAATTTTGCAATAGGGAGGCAGTGCAGGTTGTAGAGTTGGTGCTTTTTTCGTCCTTTTGCTCTGCTGCAGATGCCCGGTACTAGGCTTCTGAGGTTTGCAGGTGGCCCTTGGAGTAGTTATGATATTACAGTGGAACCCACATATATTAAACTCTTGGATAAATAACGATGAGTTCGATACGTGTAATTTGATATAAACGTAGAAGTAAATTTAACTCTACAAATTCAGTTGAAGAGAAAACAGGGTACGATATTTACAGGATTGTAAGCTTACTCGAATTTGATTCAACCCCCCCACATCACATTTCTGAAAACAAAAATAAATCGAACTTGGAGGTCGTTTACGCTTCGCCTTGGATAATAGAATGCGATAACACTCTCCTGTGGCTTCCGCTTACCGCCAGCCGCAATCGGCTGCCGCGCGCAGGCGTGGCCGTGGGCGTATTCCAAAACGAAAATGTATTAATCACTAGACTACTCTCCCACACTTTTGCCATCGTCCTCACTAGCGCTGCCTTCGTGATCGCTGCTGCGGTCTCACAGCTTGTCATTCTAACATCGTCGTACAGTGAAATCCCGCACTTCGCAAACAGCCACATCACGGCATCGCGTGGAACAGCTTAAATTTTCACCTCACGGCAGCTACCCTACCTGTATCTCCTGTTGCGAACGTCGAACTCGAGGCACAGCGTGCAGTTGTTCATTTATTTGGTGTAAAGAATGACAGCTGTCTTGAATGTAGCCGTGAACGAGCGCCGGTCACTTACCAGACCCGGAGCGCAAATAACGAAATGCATCAGACCCAAAGGGAAACTACGCGTGAGCGTAGTTGATAATGCATGTAATAATGCACATACGTACCATATTTACTCGCGTAATAATCGCGCTTTTTTTCTAAAGATTGATGCAAATTTAGGGCTGTGATCATTACGCGGAGGAAATTTCCCACAAAAAAATTTTTTGCATCGAAAATGCAAACAAGTTCCAGTTCAGACTTCTTACAATAGCTATCACGATCATAACCAAAAATAGAAGTTGAGTAAGGCTTACCTTTGTAATAAATGCACACATTGCGCACTCATCACATGAACTGCGCATTGCCCTTTTATTTTTCTCATTCAAAAACTTATTCAGAGTCCGAATCCTCACTGTCGTTGCAGCACGATTCGTTGTCGGAAAAGGCACTGTCATTGCTGGGGGCATCTTTGTGGTCCCGAAAGGAAGTCGTCTTTCGTTCCATCCAGAGCGTTGGATATGCCAGTTTTGTTACAACTCTTGGCCACTACCTGGTCGGGGATACCGCTCCACGCTTCGACAATCCACGAGCAAAGCACCTCCATGGACGGCCTTCTGATTTTGCCGCTCGACATCAAATCATGTTCACCTGCCGCCATCCACTCTGTGTAAAGCCTTCGAACATTGTCTTTAAAAGGTTTGTTCAGTGACACGTCGAGGGGCTGCAGCAACGATGTTAGGCCTCCCGGGATCATGGCAATGTCCGTGCGCCGCTCCTTAAAGAGACTCCGAAACGCATTTTCAGTGCATTTTTTTGCCTGTTGCTTGCATAGAATGAGTTATAGTGATGCTATTAGCATCAGTCGTACCGCATATACTGCGGTTTTTTAATATTTTAATTAGCTCGCAAAAGCAAATTCGTGGCGCTGACGGTGCCGCCATACAGTGGTGGTTTTTTAGCAGCGGATATGACATTACTTAGTGGGAGCTTGTGATTGGACAAAGAGTAAATATACTGCAAATTGTGTTAATAACTAGAGATACGTTTTGTCAAGTTTTGGTGTTTTATGGTACATTAACAAAACCAGCTTGTTTGCCTTAGATAAAAGCGCTGTAAAGCAAGTAAAAAAAAAATACCCCACCTGAGGCTCTGGCTACTTTTTGCATCGAAGGACTTTGGGACTCTCTGTAAACATCCTACGACCTAGCACTCAACACTTATGGCTACTCTCTATGTATCTGAGTGTGGCTTTGCGGAATCGATCCGATCGAGCCATTGCACTCTATAAGTGTTCGTTTCTGTCACAAGGAAGGATGCGTTCGTTTCACATTTGCAGACAGTGCGCATCGTCAGCTTGTGGAGGATCACCGGGCGGCTTTGCCAGATGGCGCCACGTTCCCGTCAACAGCGCGCTTAGGTTTTCATATTAAAAATTTTTCTCTAAGACCCTCTTCCCCCCTTAACGTTGCCATGTTGAAAAAGTAGTACTTTTGACAAGGTTCAAGAAATGGTATCAATGCATGATTAGCAGGTTCATGCACCACATGTGTGGTACATGTGCCCAAGATTTTCTGTAAATGTAATGGCCCTCTATCTTGTGCACACTTGTAGAATGGGTGCCTTCACCAAGTGGTTCTCATACTCTTACCGCCTGAAGTGTCAAGCCCTAGCCTGTGTTTGTTTCAACTTTGCGGTTTGCCTTGACCTGTATATTGGACCTAATTTCCGCAGGAAACGATTGTCATTTCGTCATGGGGTGCACTTCTTTTTTTAATATAGCTCTGCATTGTACATAATAAAAATCGTTTTAGTAGCTTCTCCTAATAACTCGAAGAATGGAGAATTGAGCATCACTAATGGCTTCGTTCTCCGTGTGCCCTTGCATTGTTTATGCCATTGATATTGTTTGTAAATGCTAGACGGCGCCATGGTAATTATTTATTCCTTCAAGTTTTGCATTATGAATGTCTTGAACAGAGCTCCACAGAAACGCAAAGGCATGCCTCTAGTGCAAACAGGCATCCTTACTGATGCTGGAGAGGCCGGAATCTAATGCAAGGGACAGTCAAGGCCTATAGAGCAAAAAAAAAAAAAAAAAAACTTGCTAAGATTATGATGCTAGCCCATGCTGTTCAGGGAAACCATAGCTTGGGCATCAATGAAATGGTGACTGCATGCAAAAAATGCAAATGTAGTGGTTACCTGTGAGTCGCTCGTTCGATATGTAACCATTGTGAGAGCCCAGCCTCTTGTATCACCACGGGACTATGGACTGTGTATCCATTCTCCAGTCAGAAGCTTCATTACACGGTAGCAAGTTATGTGCACTGAATTTAAACTTGTACATCTTGCCAGTACATAACCTATTAGGTAACGAAGTTCATGGTTAATGGGTGACTTTTTTCCCTCATCATGGAGAGCTGTCTTAAAAATGGCAAATGAAGAGTCACAATTATTGCAGTGAATTCTCTTTACCCTATTTATTTGAATCTAGGCTGAGAATCTTTTTTAAACAACGCGAGATGTGAAACTCTTAGGTCGGCTTAGACTGTAGGATTTTTTGTCATCGTATTAATAAAATACAATGACAATGAAACAAAAAAGTTGCACGTTGGTGGCACCTCCATGAAACGCCAACAGGAGACTGCACTGTAGCCAACATTCTCCGTAGCTTACGCCAATAAAAGCACATGAGCGTTGACTGCCACATTGACATCGTTTCCTCTTCTTGTGGTGACTTGGGCACTTGATAAGAAGCTCTGTGAGGAGGAGTGAGCAGAAGCAGGTTCTGACAAATGAATGCAGTTTGTGTGCTGTTCCTGCTGTCGTTCGAAATTGTTTTTTGGCTTGCTTACATTTAACTTTTTTTTTCCCCAGTTTAGCCTTCAACGTTGGGATGTCAGCTTAGAATTGGGGCAGTCTAGATTTGAATAAATACGGTAGTTTTATGTGCTCAATTAGGGCTATTAGTTCATTAAAACTGAATAGTTTGTCCTGAAAATTAGTTTCAATTATCCAGAGTTACCTGTGCTATCATAAATATGGCAGTTAAGCCCATTCAGCTTGTGTGCTCTGATTACTCATTCCCTTGCACCAATTTCTTTTAGCAGCATCTTCGTTCACTCTATCAATGCAATGGCGTAAAGGTTCGAGCATCTGCCTCGTATGTGGTAGGTGTGGTCTCTAGCACCGCTGGGCCCGCACCAGTTTTGCGGTTAATTACAAGCTTGCAAGTAGGACCTCCAGCAGTTTCTTTGCAGATGGAGAGGTGAATCTTCTGCAGTTCGTGTGACAATGTTTCACTGATTGTGGTTAAGGAGAACAGAAAATTGGGAGAGTTGATTTGGATTGATATTTAAGCAGCGTGAAAAAAACAGGACAAAGTGGGAGACAAAAGCCATGTCGTGAAGAAATTACTCTTCAAATAAAAGGCACTGAGGGTATAACCACCACAAGTCCTTTTTAGTTTAGTGTATTGTGCGCACACACCAAATTAGCTGTGGTGGGTCGGAAAATACGATGTCAACATGCCTGAGAGCAACCTTGTCGAGGCACCACTGGGTTTGTGTCTCTTATGGCTACTGCACCATCTTCTCTTCCAGCAATACGTGAGCCAAACCGACAGGCAGCTAGCGAGCAGTGTTCTTGGTGAGCTTCCAGCTACGCCCCAACCAGAGCCTGGAGGTGCCGCTCTCGACACGGACATCACCTTGTGCGAAGAAAGAACGCCTGGAATGGTCGAGTGCAGCTTTGGCGCCAGTCCTGTCATGTGTGTGTCGTCTCCGTCTTTTAGCGCCAGTACGCTTTTTGCGTAAACCATCATGCTACAACCAACTAGCTCAAATCAAAGTCTTGGTGGCCGTCCGCTAGCATTGGCGTCGCACACCTAAACGGCCGCCATCATCCCGAAACATGCGAAAAATTGTCCAGCACATCGCAGCCAAGTGCTGCCGTGAACCGGACTCGATCGGTCGATGCATGTGCACTTTGCAGCAGCTGGTGCGATACGCTTTTACGCAACAGAGGTATGCGACAGTAAATACGCCGCGATTGTGACGGCCGGCGGGCGGCCACTTTCGCCACTTTCGCACTGCGTTCGCGCCTGTCCACGAGTAATAGTTTGCAGCACGCGGGCACGCCAGCAAAGAAGTGTTGACACACACTGCCACCGCGCGCGCTTCACTGCGCGCACACTGCACAGAAACCGCCGCAAGTAGTTGCAGACCTGATCGCCAGGTCCCCAGTGACGCTTTGTACGAGCCGGACCCTATTGGGGCACTGTTCTTGTCGACAAGCGGCTAAACTATAGTGAACTAGAACACTGGTCTAGTGGTGCGAGCGGGAGGGCGCGGGCGTACTCTTTGGCGTAGAAGCCACCAGATGGCGCCACTGCAACTTTTTCTAGCGGTGTCGTCGCTGCTGCTTCAGGAGATTGTGTATGTTTCTCCGGAGCGTTGTAATGATGGGGTGCATAATACGCTCCTAGTTAAGAAACCTGCATGCCATTGCTTTCAACTAACTTTAGTGTAACCTCCTAGGCACCTTTTTTTTCCTCACTGTGCCCCTTTGAGCATTTTGGCGATGATGAAAAATCGCGTCGCTCTGTCGTCTGCTACCGACAAAGGGCAATGCGAAATGCTCATAGTTTTGCTGGTGGATGTAATTTGTTTAGGTGCATCTCATACTGAGCTGATTTTGTTTACATGCGACTATTGAGCTAACCTAGTGATTCATCTATGAGGGCGCTGTACGAGTGATCTCCTAAATAACTTTTCCTGCTGTGGTTCAGCGGCCTCAGAAACACATTTTATTCACAAAAATTTACCCACGATTAAAAACATTTTCACCCTAATTTCAGGCAAGGCTTGCTTTGTAAGTGAAAACATTTGTAAAATAAAAATTATAGCAAATCTTGGCTTCCTGGCAGGCACATTCTTCGAGCAACCAGCCGAAATTATGTGGAATGGAATTTCACCCTAACAGGTCCTTTCCAGGTCTAAGCGCACCGACTAATTTTTTGGTACTCAGCATCTTTTAACTTCCGGTTGTTCAAAAATGGAAGGCGGTTTTGTTATGTAAAAAGTAGTGATAGATAGGCACTACAGCAGTGAGCTCGGCTGCCAAATTTTCACAGTGGGCAGAGAGCCAGATCTTTGTTTTCGCCTTAAGCACCTGTACAATATCAAGGGTACTTTCTGCATGTAGCTTTTACAGGAGGCTAAAGCATGTCGTAGGTATTTTCTAGGTCCGCTACAATTTGTAGAGGGGGCCCTGCAGAGGGACGAAAGTCACCCTTGTCGTTCATGGGAGTGAACTCGGCTGGCTTGAGTTCGCTGTGGCTTCTTTGGTCACTAGAAGCAAATTCAGGCAGCCTTCACAGCCTGCCTTCAAGACGCCATCTTTTTTATTTTTGCTACATAACCGTGCAGCTAACAATACGAAACAGCGCTAACAATACGAGCGCACATAGATCGACGAGACGCACACATGAGCGCTCGTGCACTATCGATCGCATTGGAAACAAACGCGAACAACCCGGTGCCTACGCACTCCGCTGTTGGAAATTCTTTTGATCGCGCTTTTTCCTGGGTGGTAAGAAAAAGACGTTAGTCATCCTAGAAAACATTACGGACGACTCTGGCATCCTTTAGCTACCACCGAAGTAAAAGCGCGATGAAAAGAAATGTGAGCAGCAGTGCGCCTATAGGCTCCGCTCTCTTCGTGTTTCTTTCGATCACCCTTTACCTATTGTCTCTGCGCCCTCGAATTGTTAGCGCTGTGTTTTAAGAATGACCCATCATTAGAATATTAACCGCCTGTCACTTCATGCTACAGTGCAAGTGGAATGGTATGGCGGTATTTTCAGAATTAAGTGCTGCGCCTGCTGCATCTGCATGTTGCCTTCATCTAGAATTTATCATCAAGCTCCTGTGTGCCACTGGGACAGCTTTGCTGGCCAGCATCTGCATACAAAATGGCAATGAGGATGTCAGGCTCGAGGTTTCCCGTAGAAACCGAGTGTGAAAGGTTGTTAAATGCAAGGCAGATTACAGTATAAATAGAAACGTCTGCTCAGACGCTGCGGGTATGGGTATTGCAGCCAGAACGAAGACTGGCGCACAATTCTGTTAAGATGCCCGGCTGGATTCTGGCTCACTCTATCTATCATCAGGTAACTGAAACATGCACGTTCTACTGGGTACTTCAACAGTGACAACATGCTAAACAGTGTCGCATGCAGTCCTGTAGCTGTCGGCTTGCTTATAAAAGCCTTGAATTCCATTAGTCTGGTTTCCCATGCACTCAGGTGCGACAGAAATAAATGAAGCTTGTCAACATATGCAGAATTGGGACCTAGAACACCAGCAGTGAGGCACGAAAAAGCAAGTGTTGAGCCGTTCCTACTGCCGGGTCAGCACGGCAGCAGAGGCGCGGAGCTAGTAAAAGCGCCCTAGGGTAGCGCCCTTTGCGGCGAGGAGAGGCGTTTTGCTTCATCCGCTCCGCTGCCGCGTGCCTCTGCTTGCACCTCTAGACCAGTATTCTAGTTCACCATAGGCTAAACCTAAGTCTCTTCGCCGCGTTTATCGCAACGCAAAAGCCATCGCCTGCTTTCATGGCGGCTGCAGCTGTACGATTTCGGCACCGTCAACTGAGGAGGTGCACAGTTTTCCTAAACTTTTCCTGAACTAGACCTGCACAATGTCTGCGCTTTTTCTTTAAACGAATGGCGTAGTGCAGACGGCGTCATCTTGAACCGCTGGAACGAATGGCAAAGTGCAGCACCGCGAGAACCAGTTCGCGCAGTGCAGGCGTATCAATTGGGCCTATGGTGTCTTCTGCGCTTCACCTCTCCAGTGCTCATGTGCCGTCTTGGCACTCTGCCAAGCCTCGCCGAGTGCACCACCTCCGCAGCAACACGCCGTGATGTTATCGGCGCGCAGCGTCTTGGCGCGCTACCTACGCCTTCGCTGCGGATGACGCAATATTGAGGACCACGCTGTAGAAATCTAACGCTGTAAAACGAGAAATATAGAAATGGACAAAACACCGACTTGGATCTTGTGGCAAACTTTCTTTCCCCATTTCTCGGCACAGTGGCCTTGTGCCTTCTCAAAATAAATGACTTTCAATCAGTCAATCAATTCTCAATGACAAAAGTGAGGGGTGAGCTCATTATGCGAATGGGTTCATTACGCGAATAAATACGCCATTCTTTCTCTCTGTGAAGGCCTTAGATATAGATATATATTTATTCAGACAAGGTCTCGGGTTCAGGGTCAAAAGGCAGATGTGATCTGCCTGACGGGGCCCAAGCAACCCTCGCACAGCTCAGAATAGGCAGCAAAAGGAACAAGAACTGCATGCACCTATTACATAGAGAATGCACTTTTAAACTATGTAACCAATGAGGAAAGTGCATACTCCTGCAGTGATAAAGCTATACACTGAATAGTTGCAAGGTATGAATAAAGTCAGAAATGCAAGAAATTTTACATAGTCTATGAAACATCAGAAACAATGAATGTTTCTATCAACAACCCATTAAAGGAACACTGAGGAGAACTCTATCAATTTTTTTTGTTAGCAAAATTTGATAGTTTGGCATTTCATGGCTTTGTTGCACTTGTCCGGGCGCGAAAGATGCATTTATTTCAAAGAAATTTGGATTCGAAGTTGAAAAAGTTATTCCCGCCGCTCTGATTTAAACTCAGGGAACTCTTATGACGTCACGGCAACTCTTGGGACGTCACAGAACGGAGTGATGTAAACGCAGACTCCGTGATTTCTGATGGCTAGTGGTGCGTTGCGCAACCTTCCTTTGCCAGCCTCAGAGATTCGTAGCACCCATGAAGTAAGGAAAATTCCTCCAAGGTGGCGCCTCTTGTTGTAGGAAGTCGTCACGCTTGTACTTGCGAGATTGGCCTGTGACGGCGATACCTGTATTTTGGTTCTTGCTATTTTCTACATTACAAGAGCTTTGTTTTCAGGAAGAGTGGTGTTTTTGTGATTAGGAGCTGCTATTCTATCAATACAAGCCAACTTCAATTTCTCCTCAGTGTCCCTTAAATCGCTAGAACAAGAGAGCAGGTAATATGAAGCATTCTTTTTAAAAGAGTTCTCGGACCCATATTTCTGAATAATTTTCATGGCCTGTGTATGTTTATTAAGAATACTGGAAATTAAACAGAACAGCATTTGGGTACCATAGTTCGTTCGCACAAGTGGCATTCGGTAGTTGTTGTGTCTTAACTTATAAGAAGCTTTACTACTTGAATGTAATTCAAGATATTTAGATGGATACAGCTTGTATTCTTTAAAGATATGACAAAGCAATTTCAATTCAAATAATTGATCCACCTTTAGGACGGGTTGCTCTAAAAAGTGCAAACCTGTGTGATCATTATAGGCAAGATTTTCGACATATCGTATGGTTTTTTTTCTGCAATGTTATCAATCTCATGAGGTTAGCTTTTGTTGTACACCCCCAAATCAGTAAACAATAGTGAAGATGTGAATGAATTAGGGTGTAATATAATTGCCACTTCAGCCATTTGGGAACAAGGTTTCTAATTTTATATACAGTTAAAACTCGATTTAACGAAGTTGAGGGAAGCCGTGAATTATTTCGTTAAATCGAGAACTTCGTTAAATTGAATGAGGCATTTCTTGGGCACATAATTCAGTACATTCGATTACAGTAAAACCTCGTTAAAACGTACCCGCTTAAACAGTTCTTTCGTTTTAAAAGTAGTAAAGTCAAGTCCCCGACTGAGCACCCATTGAACATAATGCATTTTGCATCCGCATAAACCGTACCAGCTTATCGCGATCGTATCGGTTAGCACGTACCATTTTCACTTTTCGTCGCACTCGCGCGTGACGAATTCACGCCGGTAGCACCGACCCAAAGGACGGTTCGGCTAGCGGCGCAGCAATCTTCCCTAAATACCGCCGACGGGACGGCAAGCCACACAGCTAATGACAAATTGGCGCCAAAGTTGGTAATCATACAACTAGCGCAATCTTTGGGGCTCCGTATGGTCATCGTCATGACCCTCCGCGCTACTTTCGAGTGGGTAGCGCCAACACCACGACCGGCGCTGCTAGCGCGTATGAAAAGAAACAACAAAAATTCTTACTCGACAAGAAAGGCCCGAGGGGACTACAAATTTATTTTCCGCCAAAGAAGTCGGTGATCTTTGCCTGCGTGCGCTTTGTGAGCAACGGCCGCACCGATTTCTCGTAGGTCTGAAGTGCGTCCAGCGCGTCTTCCGTCCCCTCGTGTGCGCCGGCAAAATGTCGCAGCAGATCGAGAGCATCCATCACCTGACCTGGTGTCGGCACGGGAGCTTCGGCACCTGCAGGGTCGTCGGCAGCGTCTTCAGCCGTCACTCCCTCCACGCTTCCTACAAGCCGCAACATATTGGCATCAGTCAAAACTTCCGTTGTGACTGCGTTTGCGTCGGCGTTCACGTAGTCTGAGAAACTTATGCCTGTGGGCACTTCATCCACTGAGCGAAGGTGTTCCCAGGCATCTTCATCCTCGTGCACGGCGCTCGCGCAGTCCGGACCAGCTTCGGCAGTTTCAGGGCCTAGTGTACCGAAACCCTTTCCCTTTCAATATCTTTCCCTTTCAATATTGTGGAGAGAGTACTCGCTGGAATGCCATGTGATGCAGCCACGTCACATTTCTTCTGTCCACTTGTCACAGCACGAATTATGTCCGCTTTCTCGTCCAGGGTAAGCCTTTTTCGTTTCTTGCAGGGCTCCATCTGCTAGTCAGGAGGGTTAGCGGCGCGCTTGCTCGCACACACCAAGTCCGCGTTCACGATAGCAAGGCTAGACTGATGGAGGCCTAACAAGCTGAGCTTGACAAAGATGTGCGTTCAAAGGCACGGGGAAATCCGCACAAGAGCGAACACAGAGCACAACACACAAACACACACACAAAAAAACACTCGAACTGCAACAGCGCCATCTATGAAATGTGGCACGAAACTTTTTTACTGATGGCGCCATCTCGTGAGCTCGACTCAAAATTAAAACTCGTTTTGCGCCGCGCAGTTTGAAAAAAGCGACGGGATGAAGATGCTCCGCGCTGTTACCGCTGACTCGCAATCAATAAATTTTGGGGTGCTGTCTACAAAATAGACCAAAAATTAACACTTTTTCACCTTTATTTCTCGAAAAAAGGTTCGTTAAATCGGGACAGATCACGGAATCGGTTTCGCTATTTCGGGTTAGTCAAAGCATTGAACCCTATGGGCGTCTGAGGGGGAATTAGGATACCTTCGTTAAATCGAGATTTTCGTTAAATCGGGTTTCGTTAAATCGAGTTTTGACTGTAGCACACACAGTGACATGGATACGTTGGCATGAGTCTTATTAATATGCAGTTCAAGTGTTCTTCAAAAATGATGCCTGAAAATTTCTAGAAAGAAACGTGTTCGATTGCACTGTTTTTGAAAGTAGGCTGAATTCCAAAATCATCAGTCTTGTTGCGAGCTTTAAATACAGTAACCTTTGTTTTACTAACATTTAATTCTAGTTTATTTATATTCAACCATAAGGATAATTCATGTAACCATGCATTAGAAGAACGGCAGATTGGGCGAGTTGGAAATGCTCCATAATATTAAAACAGCGCGAAGCAACAGGGACGAAGAACGAAGGGAACACACAGTGCCTTTGTGTGTGTTCCCTTCATTCTTCGTCCTTGTTGCTTAGCGCTGTTTTAATATTATGGACCATGCATTAGCCTCAGCCTGAATATTATTAAGATGCATGCCGGAAAAAAACACACTGGCAAAGCATGCTGGGCTGTGGGCAACAGTGAAGTGGCATCACGGGCTTTTCAGAGAAATTTCCCAGAGGCTACTGTTGTCACCCAGGACTTCAGTGCCTTTCTGAGTGACGTCATGAAGGTTTGGGAAAAAAAAAAGTTAAAATTGGCTGTTGTCATCACAACCTGTGCAATTGCTGCTGAGAACCCATAGTAGTATTGTGGCACAATCAGTGCCTTGAAAGTTAATGTCTCCATGCATGGAGATTGTTACTGTCTCCATGCATGGAGTATGATTGCAGCCTGTCCTGCCCTTTTCTAGCAATGCATACGAGACTCAAAAATTTTTAAATTAAATTTGACATGTAGAGGATTTGTCACCTTCTTGTTTTGCTGGCTTACATTCTTTAGTTCAGTACTTCCTGTGTCTTTCTCTGTATCTGTCGTGTTCCTCAGCATGACATCATTCAGTGGTGTCTGATAAGCATTTCCCATCTCTTGATAGTGTGATGTTCTTGTCTTGATGTTCTTGTCTTGAAAGTGATGAAGGTCCAAAGATTTTTTTTCCCTGTACGCAGAAGCCAGCTGGTGGAGCAGCGTTGTTCATTTTTCTGACGAGGGATGATCCACTGGGTGGTCTGAACTAATTGTCTAGCCAGTGCTAGGTTTGATTTGGGCTGGAAGGCATAGCTTCCTTGCAATTCATTTGTTTATTTGTTGCAGTAGCTTGAAGGTGACAAGGTCATTATATGGAGAATGATTGCTGCAGTTTTTATGCATGTATGTCAGCAGTCAAGAAGTGTAAATGAGCATATTTACAGGCAGTAAGGGAATCTTCATTGTTCATGGCACTTGCGGTAGGGCTTTTGCTGTAACATGAGGCACATTGCTTGCTCCTGTGGATGAACACAGAGATGCAGAATGGTGTGTGTTGCGGTTCAAACAGATTGTGCATGTTTCAGTGGATGTTGACGCTATGCACTTCCAGGAGCTTAAGTGGCATTTTTTTCTGGTGTGATTCATGTACAGAGAAAGACAACAAATGCCAAGGGGCAGTGCCTGCCACAGAAGGGGGACATGTAGCTTCTTTGTGGAGGTCCCCCTTGTCAGGGCTTCAGCTCGCTGAACCGTTTTCAGCATACAGACAAGGCCATGCTTAAGGTGTGTTGCCAGGGGTTGACAATATTTTTTAACAATGTTGACATAAAGGCAAATTAATATTCATGTTATGCTATAGTTACGCAGTGATAGCGGCAACAGGTATCGTTATGGCAGATTACAATAGCGCCTGTATGATTCTAAGGTCTGTAGAATGCCTGCCGCTCACTCCAAAAGAAAAAAAAAAACTCTTAGGCAATCCTTGGTGAAATGTTTCAGTGCATTTGCAGCCACATGTTCATTAATGCGAGGTGGTATACTATATACAAGGTCAGCACACTACGTTTGTTTCAACCAGGGTTCAGACAAGAGAGTTCGTTATAGCCAAGGTTGACACACGAAAGCTCATCATATCCGAGGTAGTATACGAAGTTCGTTGATAGTCCAATGGGCAGGTTGCCGCCTGCCCACCATGGCCAGTGGGCCACTTACCACTGGCTATTGACAGACGTCATTTGCCAATTTTGCTTGCACAGGCCCTTCTAATACTAACGCAGTAATAAGATTTGTTTCCAGTTTCTGGCTTGAATATGTTTCGCGTAGCATGAAAAATTTTTTTGTTTGCTTATGCTTCTCTGTGCCTGCTGTAGAATCTCAATGATGTGAATCTCATAGGGTCACAAAAAATATTCGTATTGCCATAGCTTTGTAGCTTCTCTCGGCTTGTGTGTTGAATTTACTAGCATGCCCTTATGTAGATCATTTGCACTCACTGCTGCTTCTGAGTTGAGATCTGCATGATGTTTTCCATGTTGCAGAACTCACTGGTGTGCACGTACCTGAGTTGCTGTGACTACTACCGGCCACAGCACTTCCTACTGGAGAATGTGCAAGGCTTCCTCTACCGCCTGGAAGGGAAGATACTGCCGCTTACTATGAAATGCTTGCTGCGGATGGGCTACCAATGCACCTTTGCCAGACTCCAGGCTGGCAACTATGGTGTGCCCCAAAGCCGCCTCAGGTGTGTTGTCATAGCCTCTCAGTTATATTCACGATCCCAAGTGACATGGTTAGCTCTTAACACCCCTCTTCCTTCGTTTACTTTTATTGAGGCTTTGTGCCCTCCCTTTCACCTTTTTTTTCCGCTCTTTCAATTTGCTAAAACGTTCTCAATTTCAACAACAAGGGACCAAAATTTAGTTTGAATAATATGTTGTGTAAACTAGTGGGAGCATCTCAGAACTTCGGGGTTGTTGGTCCGCATGTAAAAACACACAATCCTTGCAAGTTCTCTTCCTGCAGTCTTGAACTGTAATTAAGATGTGCGAAGCACTTCAAATGTGAGTTATTTTGCCTGAAAAATATGCAGAGAGAGTAACATATGCTGACAGTCGGATCATGGGTGCAGGAATGCAGCAGTGCTATTCAAAGTGCACACTGCACACCCTTAGTGAAATGCTCATTATTTCCAACTTATCCATGGCACCGTCAATGATGACTGGCATTTGGTTAATTGGTTTGCGAGGTGTAATATCCTGGAAAAAATGCATGTGGCCTTTTAGGTGTGAGGAAGGCTCCAGAATAATTTCAATCACTTAGTTTTCTGGTGTGCATTGAAATCTCTGTACAAGGACATATTTGTATCGTGCTTCCTTTCATATGCAGTGGGTGCAGCTGAGCCATAGCTGCTGAGCCACTATGGCAAACTAACTGGAATTTTAGTTCTTTTTATGTCATATGAGTTAAGCTCAACATCAACATGTTGCTCTTTTTAGCATTAGACCTTAGCTTAGCTTAGCGGTGCGGAAAAAGTTGGCGCACATATGCGTGCTTCTGCGCTGCTTTTGCTGTGGCTGCATTAATCCTGTATCGTCGTCTGTTGGAACCTAGAAATTGCTTTGTTAAGCTTCTGGTAACGATTGGAGAGCTTGGATGACAGGAACATGCCTCATAGCAACCAACGCAACCATAGCTTGTTAAGTAATGGGCGATCGCCATCTGCCTCAGCATAATTTTGTGTTTTCGTGCCTCTTTTCGCTTCATATTTGTAGTCTCATTGCATTCGTGTAATATGGTATGTAGCATAGGGCTCAAAGGGACCGTTGTTAGTTGTGGATCCCCGATTGGACTGCAATGCCGCAGCTTGCTCAGATATATGCCATAGTGCGCCAAAAGGCGGGGTGGCTCAAAACGAATCACGTCTGCGCTCCACAACCCCGCACAGACCTCGTAACCTCGTGTGTTGTGTGGTACCCTCTACACTCCGACTGCTCACGGCGGTGCCGGGTCGGAGAGAAGAAACTTGAAACCTCTGGAAATCACTCTCCTTGCCTGACCAATGGCGACGCGAGCCTTGGTGGGCGGATGAGAGAGCATTTGTATTGTGGACGCTATGTGTGTGCGCACGCCTGCTTTGGCGCAAAGTGACGAACAGACGCGGTGCACCCTATATGTGAAGAACGTATAGCGCCGTCGGTCAGCACGTGCCGTAATTCTAGCTTCGAAGAAACACTTACAGAATCAAACATCTAAAGCGCTGCGTTCAAAGTTCGCAGTAGGAAGTATCGTGATTGCCTGTGAATCTTTTTTTTTTCAACATTGGGTCAGTGGAAGACCAGCCAAATGTTCTCATGTTGTTCCTTTTATCCTAGAATTCATCTTATAAAGGGGCCATGACAGGGTCGCTCTTCATATTGTCACCGAGAAACGGTTGACGTAAGCAGGACTGGTTTACTTGATTTACTTATACGCGCAAGACATTGGGACGCGCAAGGTAGCAGGCAGCACGAGAGATGAAGACAAAGCATCTAGCCCCTAGATGGCTCAAGGCTTGCCAACTGCCAAGAAATGCAGTTTAGGTGAGGAGTTACCGTATTTATTCGAATCTAGGCCGATAGTTTTTTCAAAAAAACGAGATGTAGAACTCTTATGTCGGCTTAGATTCGAGGATTTCGTTTCGAGGTTTCGTATTCGTAAAATACGAATAAATGTAGCACGCAGGTGGCGCCCCCACAAAACGCCAACGAAAGACAGCACTGTAGCCGTTGCTATCCGTAGCCGTTGCTATCCGTAGCCGATACTGATCAAAGCACACATGAGCACTGGCTGCCATTTTGGCCTTGTTCTGTTCTCGTGCGGTGGCGTGAGCACATTCGCAGCAGTGAAGTTTTCGTGCGTAGTTTTTATCACCAACACCATGGCACCAAACAGGCGGTGCCATTATAGTGCCGCCTTCAAGCGGAAAGTTATAGTCGCTGCAGAGCAGTCGTCAAATCTTCAAGCCGGGCGGGACTTCGGCGTGGATGAGAAGAATGTTCGCCGTTGGAGGGGGCAGCGGAACGAAATTTTTGCTTGCGCGGCAACGAGAACGGCTTTCACGGGCCCCAAGAAAGGCCGCCATCCAGAAGTGGAGGTAGCTCTGGCCGAGTTTGTGGAGACGCAGAGGTCAGCGGCACTTCCAGTGACCACGGAAGTGCTGCAAGCCAAAGCAAGAGAGCTGGCGAGAGAGCGAGGCGTCCCCCGGGAACTGTTCAAAGCCAGCCGGGGCTGGTTGCAGAAGTTCATGAAGCGCTTTGGCTTCAGCCTCCGACGTCGCACGTCCATTTGTCAAAAGCTGCCGGGCGACTTCGAAGAGAAGCTGATCTCATTTCAGCGATTCGTAATAAGGAAGAGGATGGAGCACGGCTACGCCGTAGGACAAATGGGAAACGCTGACCAGACGCCGGTATGGTTTGACATGCCAGTGTCGTGCACCGTGAACGAAAAAGGTGCCAAGGAAGTGAAAGTGCGCTCGGCCGGATACGAAAAGCAGCGCATGACTGTAATGCTGGCCTGCACGGCGGATGGCCACAAGCTGCCGGCGTATATAATTTTTAAGAGGAAGACTCTACCAGCTCGGGAAGTGTTTCCAAGAAATGTGATCGTCCGCGCCAACGAAAATGGATGGATGGCGAGCGATATGGTTGAGCAGTGGATCAGAATGGTTTGGCAGCGGCGTCCAGGAGCCCTCTTGGCCAAGCGTTCCCTCCTCGTCCTGGACTCTTACCGTGGACACCTCACTGACGGCGTAAAAGCTGCGCTTTCCGAAGCCGGTACTGACGTCGCCATCATACCCGGCGGCATGACAGGCCAGCTGCAGCCTCTTGATGTGTGCCTCAATAAGCCTTTCAAGGATCGGCTGCGCAAGTACTACGTGGACTGGCTTAGTGAAGAGCGGCGCGAGCTTACACCAACAGGCCGAATAAAGCGCGCCTCACTGGGAGTTGTAGCCACTTGGATAGCTGCAGCCTGGGATGACATCCTAGAAAGCTTGGTTGCACGCTCATTCCGCAAGTGCTGCATCTCTAATGCACTTGATGGCAGTGAAGATAGTGCACTGTTCGAGGAGGCCAGCGATAAAGAAGTCAGCGATGATGATGACGAATGAGCGGGGGCTGATCCCGGGCTGGCGTTGCATATGTCTCCTCGCCCAACGCCTCCTCTCCTCCTCCTCTTCTCTCAAAGCTCCTTTGGCAGCTTTTTTTTTTCAACGGTCCCTCTCGGGGCCATCAATCACGCTTCGGCAGAGCATGCAGGCACGATGCTTCCCGCTGTGTCTCACTCGAGTTCCTCTCTCTACACCAAGTCGCCTATGCGCAGACACATGGTGCAGTCGTTTCGCGCCACGCACTTTCACGTGCGCGGCGACGTAAGAACAGTCGTGTCGCGTCATAAAAATAATTGTGATAATGAGGTATAAACAGTGTTGTTTTTTCGGCCGGCCTACAATCGAGGTAAGTTTTTTTTTTTTCTGTGGCCTTCAACTTTCGGGTCTCGGCTTAGAATCGTGGCCGGCCTAGATTCGAGTAAATACGGTAGTAGTGTGGCATTGCTCCCCCTCTCTTAAAGACACTGACTCGGTGTGGTAGCAATTGGAGGCAGGACCACAAGGGTAGTCGCATGTGTCTGCCATGTGGTGTAGACACGCACGAGGGGATAGCGGGCGTGGTACGGCTTCATCTGAGCGACGTGGACAACTTCGGAGGTCGGCCGTCTAAAGAGCGAACTGTTCCTTGGGGGAGAACTTCGTAGGTAACTTGACTGAGCTGGCGGAGCACCTCGTAGGGGCCAAAGTATCTGTGTAGAAGTTTCTCAGAGTGTCCCCGCATGCTGATTGGGCTCCACACCCAGACTTGTTCGCCGGGCAGGTGACCCACACTTCGGTGGCGGAGGTTGTAGCGCCGAGCGTCATGAACTTGCTGGTGCCGGATGCGCTGTCGAGCGAGTTGGCAGGAGGCCTCAGCGTAACGAACAAATTGGGCAGCACCCATAACAGAGGGGGTAGCGCTAGCTGGAAGCAGCACTGCATCCAGCATGGTTGTGGCTTCGCGACCATGTACTAAACGAAATGGAGTGAAGTGTGTCGTTTCCTGGACCGCAGTTTCTGGACCACAGAATTATAGGCAAAGGTGACTTAAGGGAGTATGGCATCCCAGTTCCAATGGTCCGCGTCGACATACATAGAAATCATGTCGGCGATCGTCTTGTGGAGCTGTTCGGTGAGGCCGTCCGTTTGATGGTGGTAAGCGGTTGTTTTGCGGTGACTGGTGCAGCTCAGGCGCATAACCTCCTGCGTTAAGGCCGAAGTGAACGCTGTTCCCTTGTCAGTTAAAACGATGGTGGGTGCACCGTGATGAAGGACAATGTTTTGAATGAAAAAGTTCGCAATTTCGTCAGCAGTACCACGGGGAAGAGGTTTAGTCTCACAGTATAGGCTGAGGTAGTGGGTGGCGACCACGTAGTCGGTGGCGACCCAGCGAGGACTCCGGAAATGGGCCGAGTATGTCCATGTCGACTTGGTGGAAGGGGACCTGAGGCGGATCAATAGGCTGCAGTAGGCCGGCTGGCTTAGTCGGCGGCGTCTTGCTACGCTGACACTCGCGGCAAGTTCTTACGTAACGCTTCACAACTGCAGCAACCCTGGGCCAGTAGTATTTTTGCCGTATTCGTGCCAAAATTTGACAAAAACCCAGGTGACCAGAAGATGGGTCATCATGGCTCGCCTGCAGGACTTCGTCGCGAAGGGCCGTAGGCACGACGAGTAGGTAGACAGCTTCTGTTGGACTGTAGTTTTTCTTATAGAGGACGCCGTCACATAAACAGAACAACGACAGCCCGCGCGAAAACATTTGCGGGGGAGACTGAGCGCTTCCTTCCAGATACTCAATGAGGGGCCATAGTTCGCTGTCGTCTCTTTGGTGTTGAATGAGAATGGACGTGGTGATGGCGCCAAGAAAAACAGAATTGTCGTCGGGGTCAGCTTGGTTGTCCTTGATAGGAGCACGAGACAATCGGCATCACTGTGCTTCCTACCAGACTTGGTGGTGACATCGAATTCCTGAAGTCGAAGGCTCCAGCGTGCAAGCCATCCTGAGCGATCTTTGAGGCTTGCCAGCCAACACAGCGAGTGGCGGTCACTGACGACCCTGAAAGGGCGGCCATATAGGTACGGGCGAAATTTGGTTACTGCCCACACAATGGGCAGGCATTCTTTTTCGGTGGTGGAATAGTTCGCCTCAGGTCGTGACAAGGTGCGGCTCGTGTATGTGATTACGCGTTCGAGACCATCCTGCCTCTGCACAAGGACCACACCGAGGCCGATGTTGCTGGCGTCTGTGTGTAGTTCAGTGTCGGCTGACTCGTCGAAGTGTCCAAGGATGGGCGTACTTTGGAGACGAGTTCGGAGGTCTTCAAAGGCCTTCTGTTGCTGCAGGCCCCAGAAGAATGGTTCGGAATCTTTTGTGAGTTGGGTGAGGGGCTCAGCGATCTGGGAGAAGTTCTGCACAAAACGCCGATAATAGGCGCAGAGACCCAGAAAGCGGCGCACACTGTGCTTATCGGCGGGCACAAGAAAAGCAGCCACGGCAGCAGTCTTATTGGGGTCTGGGCTAACCCCTTTAGTGCTCACGATGTGGCCCAGAAACTTCAACTCTTCGAAAGTGAAGTGACACTTTTCGGGCTTCAGGGGAAGACCGGCCGACCGAATTGCTTCGAACACAGCGCGCAGGCATCTCAATTGCTCTTCGAACGTGTCAGAGAAGATGACAACGTCATCCAAGTACACGAGACAGGACTGCCATTTGAGATCGGCAAGAACGGTGCCCATCATCCTCTGGAAGGTTGCAGGAGCAGAGCACAGGCCGAAAGGGAGCACCCGGAATTCGTACAGACCGTCAGGTGTAATAAAGGCGGTCTTTTCCCGGTGCCGGTCCAGGGCGTCATCAATACGCAGGAGAAAATAAACATCCTTTTTTGTGACTTTGTTTAAATGTCTGTAATCAACGCAGAACCGTAGGGTTCCATCTTTCTTTGCCACCAGAACAACAGGCGACGCCCACGGGCTCGTCGACGGCTGTATCACGTCGTCCTGGAACATTTCTTGAACTTGGTGGCGAATGGCATCACGCTCCTTCGAAGAGATCCGGTAAGGCGGCTGACATAACGGTCGTTGGTTGGCGTCAACTATAATTCAGTGCTTTGTGAGTGGTGTCTGCCTAACCTTAGAGGCCGAGGTAAAGCAGTCGCAGAAAGACTGGATAACGCTTTCCAAGCAGCGTTTCTGATTAGATGGGAGGTTTGGGTTCACGTCAGTTTTTACAGTCAAAACTCGATTTAACGAAACCCGATTTAACGAAAATCTCGATTTAACGAAGGTATCCTAATTCCCCCTCAGACGCCCATAGGGTTCAATGCTTTGACTAACCCGAAATAACGAAACTGATTCCGTGATCTGTCCCGATTTAACGAACCTTTTTTCGAGAAATAAAGGTGAAAATTGTTAATTTTTGGTCTATTTTGTAGACAGCACCCCAAAATTTATTGATTGCGAGTCAGCGGTAACAGCGCGGAGCATCTTCATCCTGTCGCTTTTTTCAAACTGCGCGGCGCAAAACGAGTTTTAATTTTGAGTCGAGCTCACGAGATGGCCCCAGCAGTAAAAAAGTTTTGTGCCACATTTCATAGATGGCGCTGTTGCAGTTCGCGTGTTTTTTTTTGTGTGTGTTTGTGTGTTGTGCGCTGTGTTCGCTCTTGTGCGGATTTCCCCGTGCCTTTGAACACACGTCTTTGTCAAGCTCAGCTTGTTAGGCCTCCATCAGTCTAGCCTTGCTATCGTGAACGCGGACGTGGTGTGTGCGAGCAAGCGCGCCGCTAACCCTCCTGACTAGCAGATGGAGCCCTGCAAGAAACGAAAAAGGCTTACCCTGGACGAGAAAGCGGACATAATTCGTGCTGTGACAAGTGGACAGAAGAAATGTGACGTGGCTGCATCACATGGCATTCCAGTGAGTACTCTCTCCACAATATTGAAAGGGAAAGATGACATCCTCTGCGCCACTTCGTCGGGGAATCTCTCGCGCAAAAAAACGCTGAAGACCACTCCTCAAAGCAAAATGGAAGAGGCCCTCTTCGTTTATGGATTTGCGGGCGAAGAATAGTATTCTCGTGAGTGGAGACCTGCTCCAACAAAAAGCTCGCTCTTTCGCGTGCTTGCTGGGCGACAACGAGTTCAAGGCAAGTCCCGGCTGGCTGTCGTGCTTCAAAGAACGACACGGCATCGTCGGGAAAGTGCTTAGCGGTGAAGCGAGCAGCGTAAGCATGGCTGTAGTCGGCGACTGGCAGTCTGAAAACGTGCCCGACATGCTGGGAAAATATGCCCCCAGCGACGTCTACAACGCCGACGAGAGCGGTCTATTCTACCAAATGCTGCCTAAAAAAACACTCGCCCTGAAGGGGCAGGCGTGCCACGGCGGCAAACACAGCAAACAAAGGCTGACTCTTTTGCTGTGCGTCAACATGGACGGCACCGACAAACGAGACCCGCTTGTCATCGGAAAGAGTGCGAGGCCGCGCTGTTTTAAAGGCACCAAAAAGCTTCCTGTGAAGTACGTTGCCAATTCACAGGCGTGGATGTCGCGTGCCATTTTCGCTACATGGCTGAAGGAATTTGACAGCGACATGTGTCGCCAGAAAAGGAAAGTGTGCCTGTTGCTGGATAACTGCACGGCCCACTATGTTGCAGAGGTCGAGCTGACCAGCGTGGAGCTCCGCTACTTCCCCCCAAACGCAACGTCCGTGGTTCAGCCCTCGCATCAAGGGATAATTAATAGCGTGAAGTGCGCATACAAGCGTCGAGTCGTCGACAGAGTTCTCCTCAACCTGGAGCTGAAGCGCGAGACGAAAATAGATACTTTTATGGCGGTTGAGATGGTGGCGGCGGCTTGGAGAGCATTAAGGCCGTCGATAATTGTCAACTGCTTCAGGACTGCCGGTTTCGGTACACTAGGCCCTGAAACTGCCGAAGCTGGTCCGGACTGCGCGAGCGCCGTGCACGAGGATGAAGATGCCTGGGAACACCTTCGCTCAGTGGATGAAGTGCCCACAGGCATAAGTTTCTCAGACTACGTGAACGCCGACGCAAACGCAGTCACAACGGAAGTTTTGACTGATGCCGATATGTTGCGGCTTGTAGGAAGCGTGGAGGGAGTGACGGCTGAAGACGCTGCCGACGACCCTGCAGGTGCCGAAGCTCCCGTGCCGACACCAGGTCAGGTGATGGATGCTCTCGATCTGCTGCGACATTTTGCCAGCGCACACGAGGGGACGGAAGACGCGCTGGACGCACTTCAGACCTACGAGAAATCGGTGTGGCCGTTGCTCACAAAGCGCACGCAGGCAAAGATCACCGACTTCTTTGGCGGAAAATAAATTTGTAGTCCCCTCGGGCCTTTCTTGTCGAGTAAGAATTTTTGTTGTTTCTTTTCATACGCGCTAGCAGCGCCGGTCGTGGTGTTGGCGCTACCCACTCGAAAGTAGCGCGGAGGGTCATGACGATGACCATACGGAGCCCCAAAGATTGCGCTAGTTGTATGATTACCAACTTTGGCGCCAATTTGTCATTAGCTGTGTGGCTTGCCGTCCCGTCGGCGGTATTTAGGGAAGATTGCTGCGCCGCTAGCCGAACCGTCCTTTGGGTCGGTGCTACCGGCGTGAATTCGTCACGCGCGAGTGCGACGAAAAGTGAAAATGGTACGTGCTAACCGATACGATCGCGATAAGCTGGTACGGTTTATGCGGATGCAAAATGCATTATGTTCAATGGGTGCTCAGTCGGGGACTTGACTTTACTACTTTTAAAACGAAAGAACTGTTTAAGCGGGTACGTTTTAACGAGGTTTTACTGTAATCGAATGTACTGAATTATGTGCCCAAGAAATGCCTCATTCAATTTAACGAAGTTCTCGATTTAACGAAATAATTCACGGCTCCCCTCAACTTCGTTAAATCGAGTTTTAACTGTATTTGGGTGGTCGGTTCCTCCTCTGATGCCGGGGCTCCAGACAAAGCGTGCTGTCCCGCGAGTTCGCAGAGTTCCTCGAAATACGCAATAGCTATTCTGCCAGGCAAACACAGAGGTTCACAGCCAAAATTGGTCACCAAGAGTTCGGTTCGTCCATTGTTCAGTTCAACAACTCCTCGAGCAACACAGACTGAGATGGCTCAAGGCTTGCCAACTGTCAGGAAATGCAGTTTAGCCATGGTATGGCGCCACTAGAGGAGTTAGTGGTGTGGGAATATTGCAGTTTTCTGCTTCAGTAACTAATGCAACAGCTTATGATTCAATTTCCGAAATTTGGCAGCCCTGGACGCGGTGTATTTTCCAAAAGATGAGATCGAAATTGAGACCGGGAGACTCCCCCCACCGGCAGCGACTGCCATGACGTCACAAGCACATGCACGGAGCAACGTCGCCTGCTCTCATTGCTGCAATATGGGAAGCGAGATCTCATTCCCTCCTGTACTTTCGCTGGTGATCGAAGTAGCAGTCGTCCCCCATATATGAATGACTGGTACCGCAAAAGCGATAATAACAGTAACGCAGTTTTTCTTCGGTATAGGTAGGGTCCGGTCACGCTATAGGCCGATGCGACGGCGATCGACGGTCGGTGGGCTGATCGGTACACAAATGCCATCGCTGACGCACCGGTCTGTCACGCTAGACGGGCGGTGACGCGAGCACGATCAATGATAGTGTTTCGTAGTAATGTTAAAAAGAATCAGCTTAGTGGGAACCAGAAGAGAATGATAGGGTACTAGTTGGTATGACATTCTACAAACTTGAGAATTTTAAAACTTAATGGACCTCATGCTAGCCATGGTGACATAAGCGATGTGCATGCACCAGCGAAGATGTATTTTCATTCAGTGCCTGCGCATAGAACCGATCGGCGAGGCAAGCGACACAGGCAGAAAACGCCGCACGACGGTGCTGCTCACCGCCCTCGCCTGGGCTTGTGCAGCCGAGCGAAAGCTTCGCGCCCGGTGAGGCGTCAGCCGGAAAAACTGCTCTTGTGTACCTTATCCGTATTGAAAAAAGCGAAACAAGCGGCTACATATCATATCGTCACACTTTTGTTACTAATCAGTGAGGCACTTTTGCCATATTCTTGAATTTCGGTTGACGGTGGACTGCCGGCCTTTTTCGTGACGAGGCCTAGCGAGTACGCAGGATTCGTATGTGCGATTTCGACGATTGCGGAGAGCAAATTCGCAACTTTTAGCGCTTGCAAATAGCTATCGAGCGTAGTTTTGCCTACAGTGCCCTCAAAGCGATGACTGCCTAGATTGCAGGACGCGAGTACAATAAGGGGGAAGTGCCGATATATGTGACCCGGTCTGCATAGCATGTGCAGAAGGCAGCCGGCAGCTGCCGTCGGCGCCGACTATGGACAACAAATCTGGTTGTTTTCATTAATTCAAGTAATGTCTGAACGTATCTTTAGCTAAACTAATCTAAAATTAAATTTTGGTGACATAAGAGAAAGTAGATACAATTAGCGGAAAGCGCTGGTATCCTACGTGAAGTGTTTCCCAAGCAGGCTATATATAGCATCTTCGGTGCTTATTGCAGTGTTATCATGGTGTGTAAATAAGTGAAAGTGCAGTTTGTGAGCAAGAGTACGTAATATTTAAGATAAGGATAACCCACCAGGCGTTTTATGCCACGCAAACGAGCAGTGCTGTTTGCGCAAAGCCATGTAAACAACCTCTGCGCGGGGCTGCAGTTGTCGTAATCGTCGCACTCCTTGGGCACAATCCGCACGCACAGGAAAACGCTGTACTATTATTTTGAAGAACTCATTTAGACAGCGGCTACTATTCATCGGTGCGGACAGTGAAAGCATTCGAGTCACGTAGGGTTTTGCAAGCGGCTTGGTTCCTGCAAAAAGGTTCTATGAGTTGAAGGAAATGTATGTTCAACCTACAAACGCATACATGCAGCGGGGAAGTCGTCGCACTCGGCACTTTTCTCTACTCCTTTCATGCCTCAGGGTTTCTGTAGTGCACCTTTTGATAATTTGAGTTGAATCATCGAGTGATGAATAGCGGACAAGATCTTGGTAGCTAGCTACAAAATGCTGTGGCTTTCATGGCGCACATCGGCCAAGGCATGCACGGCACGTGCCGCTTTTCACATACGGCAGCACTTGACTGCTCAAAAGAGACCACACTCATAACATGCTAACAGTATGCTTCTAAGCGTAAATAATAAAGGAGGGGTCCATCGATTTCTGTTTCCTCAACAATCTGAAAGTGGGCGCCACGAGCAAGCCTGCTTTCCCAAGGATCACTCAGCTCGCGTACTGAGTTGAAGGCTTCCCAAAAGAGAACACGGAAAATGCATTTTATTTCGCTAGGCTAAAAGAAAAACTTTTCGAGCGACCACTGCCTACAGTGTGCATGCAAGCACATAAACAGCTCGCAGCAGACGACGCGTGGCGTGTATACACTCGTGACGTCAGCGATCAGAGGTTGCCAGACCAGCAAGCAGTTTGCATAAGAAACGAAAAAAATTCGTTTTAAAGATATTTACCGCACAGAATCAACTGAAAATTGAGGGAATTGTAATTTAGCCTGTTGGGAATTAAAGGCGATAAGCAGGGTATGCGTGAAAATAGGCTGTCATGACCCCTTTAACCAAGTTCGTCTTAACGACAGTGGACTGTATGCCTGTAAACATTATGTTGTGTTGTATTTTACAGTGCATAAGTTGCTAAAGCTCTCATGTGCCAAACACGGTTAAAAATGCCTCTTGTTAAATTTCTGTAAGCATTTAATACTTGTAACTAGCAAAGGCTAAATGAGGCAGCGTATCAATTTTATAATTACACATTTTTTTGTTGAAATTAAATTTAATCTACTACCTATATAAGCACTGTACGAATGCACATTGAAACAAAAAGGTAGGATGGTATGTAGTTCATATGCACAAGGTATGAAAGGGCATACGACACATGTTCGACCTGAAAATTGGTAAGTGTTGTCTAGTTGTACGCTCACTTCATTTCCAAGCTAGGAACTGCAGCAGAGCTTTCTCAGTAAAAGGAAATTGCAGGTACTTGTGTGTATATTTGAGCTGAAGCCCCCAAACTTTTTGTTTCACTCTGAGAGCTCTTGGGAACTTTCGTCCTGTTTTGTCACTTTTCAGGGTCTTTGTTTTGGCAGCTGCACCAGGCCAGGTCTTGCCTACATTTCCCGATCCAAAGACCTCATTCACATACAGGAAGCAGCTATATGCTACTATAAGCATTAGTTTTCGTTGCTGTATATGAGCACAGTGAGGGGACACTTGGGACAAATCGAACTTGGTCTGTATCACTAGATTACCATGTTTTAATGACAATGACAGTACATTCACTGAAAACAGAGTTTTAATACGCTAGAAAAGGTAAAAAAATTTTGCACGGGTGTTGCCAACATGGCCTATTTTTGCCACTCACTCGGAAACATTGACCACAGAGTCCTTTACGGCCTTGACACCCAAGTTTGAAATTGTGGCAGGAAAGTTTTTAAGTGCAATTTTCTCAGCTATAGATACATCTTTTGCTGCCGGACAAAGATGGGCATAGCTAGAAAGAGCCACTGAGTCAGTTTTAGTGTGGTAGCACTGCTAGGTGTATTTTTCGATTTCGGGCACACGTACATCCCTGAAGCTCCCACCGCGTTGTGGACAACGTGCCAGGTGTGAACACCTGGCAGGCCTTCACCTGGGAGGTAAAGGCCTTTAGGGTGAAGGTCGTCATGGTAAATGCCTTCCGGGTAAAGGTTTTTATCGTAAAGGCCTTTTGGTGCTTAGCCATGCTAAACCATTCACCATGCTTTTTTTTTGCTGAGAATGCAAGTAGGATGAAGTTGTCCTCTGTGTCCTGTGAAGGTATTGAATTTTGGAGATGCTGAGGAAGTTCGAGAAGGAGTAATGGACTCTGCGTGGTTCACGTGACACAAAATGCCTGTAACTTGCCGTGTCTCATCTCAGCTGAAATGTATGTTTACATTGTTTAGCATGCCTTGCAAGGTATGCCTTGTGAAACTAATGGTGTGAAGAATGCTTGTCATATGGCATTATAAATGGCAAACAAGAGAGCGCTTCCTTTAGATACTTTAACAGTTAAAGATAGAGTTAGCAAGTTTATTGGCTAGGCAGGCTTGTCATTATTGCTAGATACAAAGTCCCCACATGTTGACGACGCAAGTTTCAAAACTGTCGTGCACCTGTGTACTCTCAAGAGAGCTGTTTGGTATGCTGTGGATAGAGATCCAAGAATGCATATATTTCTAGCAACATCGATCTACGACAGCAGCAACAATGGGGCTAGTTGCTGCGATCATGTCTCTGGGCATGCGGAGCATGAAAGACAAATATACTTAGGCAAGAAACGGAAGGCTGAGAGAGTGTGCGGATGTCCTGTTATTTCCTGCCTTTATTTACTTTTGTATTTCGTGCGGTGTGTTCCCTAAGGGCCTTGTCACACTAGCCCGACACGACGCCGACCCGACAGAGACACCAAAGATCGGCCAACCTGGTCGGCAGACATTGTCTGTGGCAGACCAAGCTGTCACACTAGGCTGACGACACCAACGCGTCCGACGACCAGATGTCTTTGTAGTGTGACATGCTTTGACGCCCGCGACGGCGACAAAACCAGTCTGCCGACCGTGTCGTCGAGCAAAAACATTCACCAGACACGATTCCGCTACAGTACTGTTTGTTTACGTTCATAACAAGCTGTGGTATAGATGAATGTCCAAAAAGGTATCTTTACTGAGGATCGTTTCCAATGCCAAGGTGCTGGTTGAAGTAATAACTACAATACAAGCAAATTTCATCCTATAGCCGCCTGCTGCTGCTGCTGCTGCTGCTTCGTGCGGCTCGCCTGACGTCTGCTAGATCCGCTGCTGAAGGTGTCGCGGAAATCGAGCATAACATTATTTTATTATGGGACGGGTTGGCAGTAAAGGGGTGACTAGAGAAGTTTCTTTATTACGGCGCTGGCCAGTTCCAAAGCGCCCTGAGCTGCAGCATCGAGGCGGAACCAGCTAGGCTTAGCGACGAGCACGGCAGCCGGGAAGCAGCGCAGTTCGTTGCCCTGGCGCTCCCGCAGGCGGCTTTCGTTGCCGAAAGCGTGGCTCTTGCGCAGGCATGCTGTTGTTGCTCGAATATAGCAGGCAGCCTTTCTGATAGCATAGTTTTTTTTTCTTTTTTGGTGCGAACGTGAAGTAAACCGAGCCTGCTCGCCGGCAGGCCAGCCTGGATCCTGTCCACCGCCGTAATAAAAATCAGCTTAAGATTGTTTTTGACGTAAGCAATAAATGCTGAGACCGAAAAATGTGACAAATGTATCCTTTCTGAGGATCGTTGATCAACACTGAGTTGCTGCTAAAAGCAACAACTTTGATACGAGCAAAATTTCTCGCCAGAATCGTGGCCGCCGTTGCGGTCCGGCTCGCCTGTCGTCCACAGCCGAAGGTGTCGCGGAAATCGACCATAATTTTAGTTTATGGTGCGATTATACTGTTAACAGCAAAGCGATATTAAGAGATATTATAGCGCAGGCTACATGCGAAGCAGCGTCCGCAGCGTCAGGCAGCAGTGCAGTTCGTCGCCTGGCGGGACCGCGGGCGGTGCCGTTGCTGAAAGCTCGCTACTAGTGCAAGCATGCTTTGTCGCTGCTAGTGTATAGCAGGCGGTGTTTCTGGTAATATGGCTCTTTTGTCTTTTCTGGCGCGAACTTGAACACCAAGCCAAGCAGTAATCAGATCGCTGTGGGTGGCACAGCGTACGCTTTGAGCTCGAGTGCTTGAGTTGAGTGGCGCAGCGATGCTTGCTGCTCTGTGTGTCCCTGCTTGCAGTGGAGCTGCAATTCGCAAGCAGCGACCGGTGCAGCGCGCCGGCCGAATTTTCGCACATGGGTCGCCTGCTTTACTTCTGTCGCGAGTGCCACACTGCAGAATGCTTATCAGCACCTCTGAAGGCAGCGAATTGCTCTGTTCTCCACAGCGTCGTGGGTATAGCAGTAGCTTCGCATTCCAGAGGTTCCTAGTTTGAATCCGCGTGGTCGAGATTTTTTTTTTTATTATTTTAGCCTTAAATAATCTCTCCCGTCCTGTTTACCCGCGAGCGACTGGATTTATTTTTCGAGCCATGCCTTTCTGACCCAGCAATAAGTGCCGCTCAGTACTGGGCTCCACTCAACCTAGTTTCATAATCACGATTGTTAATGAGTTTGTTTTACTATGGTGAGATTTATTTAAAAGAGTTAAAAGTGAAGCGTCCCGGCCCATGAATTTCGCTAGCAGGAAATGACAAAAGAAGAGTGCGAACGTGAAAGGGCCAAGTCGTCAGGAGGTCTCGCACGCTGTCTCGCTAGTGTGACATGGGAGTTGGCGGACCATCGGCCAACTGCCGTCTTGTGGGAGACCTGATGCCGACAGTCGGCCGACTGTTTTAGTCGGCGCAGTGTGACATAGAGCCAGACATCACGACATGGTTTTGGCAGACCAAAATCGGCCGACTGTTGGCCTAGTGTGACAGGCTCATAAGAAATACAGTGGAACCCTGATTATACGACTTTCTAGGGACCGTGAAAAAGCGTCGTAAAATGCGGGCGTCGTAAAATCCGAACATAAGTTATGCCTATAAAAATGCTACTTTTTTCGCACGACGAATTTACGAGAAACTTCAGTGTAAACTACTAACATACTCTGCAGGGCTTGGAAACCGAAATTACCAAAAAAAGTAAATGCAATAATAATTAATGCTGCAGTGCAGGTACCAGTCATGCTTTATTCAAACGGACCTTTCCGGCACTCCACTGCCCACTGCCGCGATTCCAGCCAGCTGGCGCGAACTTTAAAAAAAGTCGGTCGGTTTCTTTTGGACCTTATTTGATCCGTGAACTTGCAAAAGCTTCCGCTCGAGTTGGGCAACGTCCAAAAGGAGGACCTCTGCGGCGTCGCATGAGCAAATGAAGTTCCGGATGCTGTCTATGTGCCGTAGCACCTCAGAGAACATGGTAGGCGCAGGCACGGCATCTGTGGCGTCGACGTTGTCCTCGTCTGATGTTGCAGTGGTGTCGGTACTAGGCAAAGCCTCCGCGATTGTATCATCCAGCGACGCCTCGCCGCAGATCGCAACGTTGTAGTCGGCCTCCACGTGCTCGGCAAAGGTCGTGGCGAGGTTTAAACCCTCGAAATCGTCGTCGGCGAAGCCTGCATCGGCTTCAAGCGGCATCGAGGTCGTTGCATCCCCAGCAGAGGAGGCAGTCTCTCGCTTAAAGCCACAGTGCTTGAATGAGTTGGCGATTGTGCTTTGCGACGCTGCATTCCACGAACTGGCAATAAAATGCATGGCGTCGAGCACAGTGATCTTTCTTTCCGACTCGCTGCGCTCCATAGCCGCCAGCCGACGCTGCACTAACCGCTTCCGGTACCCTTGCTTCACGCACTTAAGGATGCCGGCATCCAGCGGCTGCAGCCGGCTTGTGCAGTTAGGTGGAAAAAAAACAACCTTTATGTTCCTCAGTCTGGACGTATCGGGAGGGTGGCACGGTGCGTTGTGCACGGAAAGCAATATTTTCCTTGCCTTGGAACCCATTTTGTAATCCCACTTCTGCGAAAAATTGCTGAAGAGCGAAGACGTCATCCACGCCTTTTTGTTAAAGTTGTAGCTGCACGGCAGCGTCTTCAAGTTCTTAAAGCACCGTGGCTTTGCAAATTTTCCGACGAGCACGGGCAGCCTCTCGGAACCGTCCTCATTAGCACAGAATAGTGCTGTCACCCGCTCTTTACTGCGCTTGCCACCATGACAGCTGTCACCTTTAAACGCAAGGGTTTGCTCGGTCTGCATATGGTAAAAAATACCGCTCTCATCGACGTTGAAAACGTCACAGGGTTTGTATGCAGCAATCATCTCCGGCAATCATCTCCATCCACTCATTCACCGTCGAAACATTCACGGAAGTGCTTTCTCCGCAGGGGCGGCTGTACACAATCCTGTTTCGTTTTTTAAAGCGATGCAGCCACCCGTGCGATGCCTGAAAGTCGTCAATGCCCAGATGCAATGCCACAAGGTCCACCTTTTCTTTTAGAATGGCGCCGTCCACGTTGATCGCAGAGCTCCGTGCCTGATGCAGCCACCTGACGAGAACTTTTTTTAGCTTCTCATGCTGCCCTTCTTTTGCCGCTTGCTTGAGCCTGAACTTGTTGGCATTTTGCAATATCGCCGCTTTGTTTGCCAGGATCGTCTTAAGCGAAGATTCGGGTATCTTAAGGTCCCAGGCAATGCTGGCTTTCGTTGCTCCATGCCGCTTTTCCGCTTCCTCAATAATATGGAGCTTATCACCGAGCAACAGAAGTGTCCGCTTTCGGGGCATCGCGCGTCGCGTTGCTCCACACAACTCAAAACCTTGCTGAATGCTGGTCGCTAGGATTACGGCCAAAAATGGTTACCAAGAGCTTGGTTCGGCCATTGTTCAGCTCAACAATTTCGCGAGCAACACAGACTTGCCGACCAGGGAGCAGCGACATGTTGGTTTCAGCGATGCCACGAGTTCTAGTGATGTTGTTGCAATCTACGGTAACAAGCATGCTAGCTCTTGACGGAATTAATACTTAGTCGTCAAAGACGCGTAACTTAGTCCCGTGTGGCTCAGGATCGCCGTCAACAGAGGGTTGAGTGGAAAATGACACGGCGAGCTCCTGAAGGTTGATGACAGCACCGTACTCCCGAAGGAAATCCAAACCAAGTATCAGGTCTTTGGAGCACTCGGGCAGCACAGCAAAGCAACCAGGGAAAGTAGCACCGCAGATCTGGATTCGTGTTGTGCAGACGCCAATCCGCCTTTTTCATTTTCCTGTGCTGCCACCTCGCGTACAACGCTGGAAGCTCACTGGTAGGGTACTGCGCGCCCAACCCGGCCGGACTGAGTGCCGCTGCGGAGCACGTTTTGTTGGAATCTGTCAACGATGGCGTGTCCTGGGCAGCACCTGGTACCTGGAGGATTTGTAGGGTTGACTGATGGCTGGGTGCGAAGTCCGAGGCAGGCTGCAGTGCCCACCGAAGAGCAAATTCTTCAGTATCTCCGATCATCCGACATGCGATGCGAACACCAGCTGAGCAAGGGCCACCGCTTCAGAGATGAAGGCTACATTCGGAACATAATGTTCAATGAAATATCCCCGATCAGTGAGCTTGGCGTTTTCCGCTGTATATGGCTGCCATTCATTAAAGGTGGATACTACATCGTGCATTCCGTAGTACAGAAAACGACTGGGGACAACAGTTTTCACAAGCAATCGTTGTGCTCAAGCGCTGCCGAATAGCTACACGAGCTATAAAAGCACAAGCTTTCTCGCAACAAAGCAGCTCTGCTAGCATTTCACTGTATTTTCCCACAACACACCGCTGCATAGGTTAAACAAGCATGCGCGTCCATAAAGACGAGCATGAGAGGCGCACATTGATCCATTCTGGAGATACCACGCAGAGCTCTTCATCATGGATATGATTCGAACACACGCATAACGCACCTTCTTCTTCTGCCTCTTAATACATGGCACATACCCACACCGGTGGATTGGTCAGGGTGTAGTGGCATAAACAAGAAAATATCCATAGGAGATTATGACAAAATTTTAGCACCATGCGTGAATGCTCTCGTAGCTTCTTTTTCGTTGCCCGCTCCATCGCGCGTTGAAAGCGACTCACAGCACTTGCCCATTTGGCCTTCTTGCTTGAGAAAGCAAAAAGCGTCGGAACGAAGTCTAAGTGCCGCGGTGACATTCGAGGCCTTCTTGTCCATGAATAAAACACTTCGTGATAGACTGCACACGCATTTAAACCCAGTACCTCGTCCGTACCTGTCACAAAGTGATTCCCGCACAGTCTTGACGTGCTTGACGGTGCCCAAGGGCGGCCACGATCGTCGAGCCGGCGAACTGCTTTTATCCACGCTTCGCGTCGAAGGCTGTCCCGGGAAGCGCTCGGAAAGCGAAAAAATCCGAGTTTGCTTCCCTTTACATATTGGGCATTGCAGCCGTATGCAACACATTTCGTAGGTATCGCCAAATGCGTCGCGCCGAACGCCCGACGGCTGCAGCAACGCACCCCGCGTAGGAAGCCGGTTTGTTTACACCCCCACGGCCGGTCTCGAGTGGAGCGCGCGACCCTTCCAATATGTTTCGCGACACCGCCGCCAGGGGATGGGCGCATGCGCAGTCGCGTCGTGAAAAAGGCGGATTGGCGTAACCACATGGCCGCTGGCGGTGCGGATCTGTGGCCCAGACCAAGGGGTCAGAACCTTTCTGAGGGCCGTGGCTAACCGACTGCTCATTACAGAAAAATCAGTGCTGGTTTCCACAAGTGCGGTCACATCGCGATTATCAGCGATTACTGGGATTTCGGCAGACACCAGTCGGTCACAGCACGTCGTCGCTGAGGTCGTCGGGCGAGGTCGTCGTCGGTCGGATCGTAGCCGCGAATCGTCGGGTGGAGGCTCTTGACTTGATCCAATAGCGGCGGCCCTACCCCGGGGGACGCCGTCTTCAGTTTTCCCGATGTGGGGACGCGTCTCTGAACTGCCTAGAAAAAGACGGGCGGCTTGGCGAAGAAAATCGCCTTCGGGATGGCAACCGGGACTGGCGTTGCCGCGAGTTCGTTGCCTGCATGTTATCGGACAGATACTGCTCGATGTCCCACGGCCGTTCTCCGTAGCGTGGTCGAGGTGCGTCAGGTGAAAACCCCCTAAGCCCATTCTGCGGTAGCGGCAGTGGCGTAGGATGTGGCCGGGCTCCCCGCAGTGGTAGCAGAGCGACCTATTGTTTGGCATACGCCAAACGCGCGCCTTGCTCATGGTGGACAGGAGCTCCTGCGGTACGACGGGTACAGCTGCAGTTGGGTACCGCAGTGAAGGCACAGGAGTGATGGGGGAAAAGGCTTGTCTCACTGGCCCAGGACGACTTATTAGTGCTTGACTGTATGTCATCACTTAGGGTGCTGGCTGCGGAGCTAGTGGCGACTGAACAGCTCGCCGGACTTCATCTCGGACCACATCCGGTATGGCAGCGACACTGTCCTGTGGAGCTTCGAAGCGAAGTTTCTCGAGTTCTTCGCGCACCAAGCTCCTCACAAGCTCTCAAAGCGCTTCAGTGGGTAGCAACGTGGGCGTACAGTGGTGAGCGGCTGCTACACTAGCCTGACGGCCGTAGTGCGTCCCCCGTTCTTGCAGAGAACGCTCTATGCTGGTTGCCTCCTTGGCAAAGTCGGCCACCGTTCTTGGCGGGTCACGTACCAGTCCGGCAAACAATTGCTCTTTGACGCCTCGCATTAAGTGGCATACCTTCTTGTCCTCGGGCATAGCAGGGTCAGCGCGATTGAAGAGTCGTGTCATGTCCTCGATGAACATGGCGACGCTCTTGTTTGACTGCTGCTACCTCGATTGCAAAGCGATTTCAGCCCCCTCCTTTCGTTCGCTGGTGTTAAACATGGCTAAGAGCTCTTGGCGAAAGATCTCCCAGTTTGTGAAGGAAGCTTCGTGGTTCTCATACCATGTCTTGGTTGAGTCCTGTAGTGCGAAGTACACGTTCCGCAATTTGCGCTCGCCGTCCCACTCGTTGAAGCCCGCCACACGGTCAAAGCTGGCCAACCAGTCTTTGTTGTCCTCGAACCTCTCACCGTGGAATGATGGGGGGGGACTGAGGTGTGTGAAGGACGAACAGCGGTGCATTCCCGGAAAGCTGACTTGTCTGGCTAGCTGTAGCGGACGTCATGGCCCTTGCTGATCTTGCGAGTTGGCCGAACTCTGGTTGTTAGCCTCGCAGGCGGCGACTCGTCTTGTGGACTGGTGTTGTAGCCACGCATTGAGAACTGACGTCAAGAGTGTCCTCGAGGTCAGCGTACATGAACCTTTACCCAGCGGCTAGTCAAATTTCAAAGGTCCTTCGTTTCTTCGAGGAAGGTTTATGAACCCTCCCTCTAGTGTTGTTCGGCTTGGAAGATGGACAGGAGGCAAGCTTGTAGATGATGACAGCAGAGCATATATTTACAGCATACATATACAGAGAGTTAAACTAAAAAAAGCAGAACTGAATTTACAAAAGAACAAACTTTGCGGTACTTTACTCATTGACCCGGCAGGTTAGAGCCTAAGTAGCATCACGTTACATGCTAAGCATGGAGCCCCTGCTCAGACTGGACTGGACTCCATCCGTTCACATGCACTTTTAAGCACTTAATTAACAAAGGACTAAGGGCGGTCATTTTCAGTGGCCCGCCCTAAGCATCAATTCTCCAATCAACAATAACATGCGAGATAGGGACTACCCCGTGGGTTGGGCTTAGCCTCGAACCCAGGGTCTAGTTAACAACACAAACCAAATCAAAAACAAATACGCCACCACTCTCTCAGGTAAGAGTATTCACACGCTCTTCCTTCGGAGCTATTTCGACTGTCCTCAGGTGCACAGCCACCCATCATCGGTCCGCGTCGCCCGTCATCAACAGAAGAGCTAGCGAAAGGGCCACGAAGCCGCCGCACTACCGACGGCGGGACACAGCTAATAAGCATGAAGGGGTTTGTCTGCCGCTCCGGGAAACAAGATAAGGATCATCCCTGTTTTCCCACGGTTTGGTTGAGTACGGCGCGTCCGCCATGACAGGTGTCTGTCACTGCCCTCCTGGAAATAGGCTTTTGTTCACGAGGCACGGCGGGACGCTGCGGGTGCCTGGGACGCTGCGGGTGCCTGGGACGCTGCGGGTGCCTGGAGTTGGGAATTTCTAAACATGTCATTATCAGTTGTCGATAATGAAAAACAGGTTGTTACAAAAAGTGATGCAAAAAAAAATTCATTGCTGAAACAAAACCCCCAACTCAATTGGTGCTCATTTTGAGGCCTACTTTTATAACTAAACATTTAGTACAGATCTTCGGGCCTCAGTATGACAAACATAATGCAGGTACACTCATTTACATAAGCTAGTCAGAAAGGCCTAATGCAGAAGCAAGTATGAATGCTTTTACAATCGGTGATAATTGAAAAAAAAAAAACCTAGGCCGTTACGTAGCGTTAGCATTCAAGCTAGTTAGCTGCAGCTATGATCCACTAAAAGGCATTGATAACGGTGGCATTAGAAAGCGTAGAGGGCTAGTTTGTTTGACATCTGGTACCAAGAGCACCCATACAGATGTAGGCAAGTGCAGGCTGAAAGATTTCTGGCTTTAATACATCTTCCATTTCGTGTACATTAGAAAGGCCTGTACAGTCACCTATGCCAGTCCAGACTATATTAAAGCATAATAGCCATCTGTGTGGCTCGTAACCCTATAATTTTTTTTAAGGATGTAAATGTTTATTGACCTTCTTCTAACAATAGCTGGCATCAGAATTATTTTAATGCTCGGAGCATGGGCCACAGTGTAATCGGTAGCAGTTACCTGCTGCTCCTAATCCTCACCACTTCTTACAGTGCTGCCGCGATGGCTCGGTGGTTATGGCACTCGGCTGCTGATCTGAAAGGCGCGGGTCCGATCCCGGCCGCGGCGCTCGAATTTCGATGGAGGTGAAATTCTAGAGGCCTGTGTACTGTGTGGTGTCGGTGCGCATTAAAGAACCCCAGGTGATCGAACTTTCCAGAGCCTTTCACTACGCTGTTCCCCATAGCCGGAGTTGCTTTGGGGCGTTCAACCCTCACAAACCAAACCAAACTTCTTACAGTGCATTAGAAACTATGAGCGAAAAGCAACGGCTTCCACAAGTGTGCACATGCTCACGATGCAGTCACAGTTGTGGAAGCTGTCGCCTGACTTGCTTGGGTTCGGCTCCACTGCACGAAACTGTGGGATGGGGCACACCAGTAGCGTAGCTAAAGTGCCAGACTGGGTGTTTGAAGTAAGTGTCTTCGCTCAGGTGTAAGCACGCATTTAGGTAGCTGCCTATCTGACCAATGTAACGGTGGCCACTGGTCTGAAATTGGTTTTGTTTTTTTCAGTGAATACTGTTATTTGTGGCTTTTGTTTCTTGTGTCTGTATTATACAGAGCTGGCATTATGGTAATGAATATAGCACTTGTGTGCTTAATACATTTTGATTACACTTATTGGCAGTAAAGTATGTGGAGCACATGTGATCATTCCCTGATCACTTCTGGGGAGCTCGCTTGTTAATGTTTGCGTCTTTAAGGTTTCTTTAGTGCCTTTAGCGTGTAATGAATATTCATACTGCAATATGTTACCTGCAGAACAGCAATAATTCACATTCTGGTATACTGTTATCTATGATTCCTTAACGAATATTGATGTTAGCTTTAAGTGAAGTAGTAACGAAAATGTTCCATTACATTGTGAATCCATCAGATAAAGGCACAGTGTGACTGGATCAGGATCAAAGAAGTACAGAGACACATCACTGACTCGTGACTGATGATCTTTATTGCTGCCGCGCAGTAAATAAGTGAAAAACGAGCACAACCAACAGTTGGCACTGCATCAAAGTTCGACTGTTTAGGGAAAAACATTGATGAATAAAAACAAAGAAAAAATATGTTCAAAAATGTAGAAAAAAAAAAATGCTTTGTCGTCTAAGCTGCTGAGGTACAATTATTTTTGTGTGAGCGCAACAGTAGGTTTGCTAATGCACTTATCTTGCTTCCGATGAATCATAAACACTTCAGTGAAATCCTGCAATCGCTAGTCCTTATGCTTGTACAGTGTGGTTGTTCCATCGGATAAAGGCACAGTGTGACTGGATCAGGATCAAAGAAGTACAGAGACACATCACTGACTCGTGACTGATGATCTTTATTGCTGCCGCGCAGTAAATAAGTGAAAAACGAGCACAACCAACAGTTGGCACTGCATCAAAGATCGACTGCTTAGGGAAAAACAATAATGAATAAAAACAAAGGAAAAATATGTTAAAAAATGTAGTAAAAAAACCACTGCTTTGTCGTCTAAGCCGCTGAGGTACAATTATTTTTGTGTGAGCGCAACAGTAGGTTTGCTGATGCACTTATCTTGCTTCCGATGAATCATAAACACTTCAGTGAAATCCTGCAATCGCTAGTCCTTATGCTTGTACAGTGTGGTTGTTCGGCTGAAAGCAGGGCAGCAGTTTTCGCACGGCGGCCAATATATGACCAGATTGCTTTCGGGCGGTGTTTTCAAGGAGCTCTCTTTTCCGTGAGATAGTCATTTAGGTATCTTCCTGTTTGGCTGATATAGCACAGTCCACAGGGTAGCTCGATTCTCTACACAACATTTTTGTGGCACTTGTACATAAGAGAATTCATGTTTTTTTTTTCGCTTTCTATAGGTGGCAACATTTCATGATTGACGCTCTTGCAGAGACGTTGCAGTTGGTTTGGAGCAGAGAATACTACTCAAACACCAGCTCTAGCTCCTATTCTTTTCAAGTTGTGAGACACAACTTGCCTCACACGCATCTCACAACTTGAAAAGAATAGCAGCTAGAGCCGGTTTTCAATTAGTATTCTCTGCTCCAAACAAATTGCAACAACTCCGCAAGAGCGTCAACCGTGAATGGCCGCCACCTGCAGACTGCAAAAAGAACCATGAATTCTGTTATTTACAGTGCTGCAAACATATGCTGTACAGAATCGAGCTATCCTGTGGGCTATGCTATATAGGCGAAGTATGGAAATGCCCCATTGACTGCCTGGGGAACACGAGCTCTTCTTAAAACCACCTCCCAAAAGCATTCTGGTCATGCATTGACTGCCATTCAAAAACTGCACCCCTGCTTTCAGCCAGGCAACTTTACTGTACATGGATAAGGAACATCTGGAGCACGCGGGAGATACGTAGTTGTTGAAGCATTTGATTCATCATGAGCAAGACAAGTATGTCAGCAAACCTTCTGTTATGCTCGCTCTAAGAGAACTGGACTATCTCAGCAGCTTAAATGACAGAGTGGTGATTTTTTCTACATTTTGAACATTTTTTGTTCGTTTTTATTCACTGTTGTTTTTGCCCTATGCAGTCATTGTCCGATGCAGTGCGACATGTTGGTTGTGCTTTTCACCTATTTATTGCATGACGGCAATAACGATAATCAATCGTGAGTCAGCACTGTGTGTGTCTACTTCTTTCATCCTGTCACACTCGTGCTGTACACTTACCTGATGAACATATACCGACTAGCTCAAAAAAAGTAACCTTTTACATTGTGAAGCCATTTTGCAGACTACATGCTAGAGCTGGAGTGTGGTCAGCGGTATGAAGCCTAGAACAAATTTTGACAGCGAACTCACATTCATGTATCTATTATTCTCAAAAGAAAGTGTAGTTTCTTGGCTTCCATTTTTCTCCAAAACAATTGTAGTGTTCTGAAGATGCTTCATGAAACGAGAAGCCTCATGGTTTCTACATTGGGCGCTTCAAGTTCACCGAGAACACTATTTCCAAACATAGTTTGGAGCTTTTGCTTTAAAAATGCAAGCATGAAATTACTAGCGCAGTGAAAGCTTTTGCCATCTTGCATGTAAGCTGAAAATTGTTGGCTTTCTAGGTTCAACTGCATCAACAGCGTATGAACACACTTCAGCAGTGCCAGACTATATTAGAATTGTGACCACGTTTATGGAAAGGGGTTGTACTGCCACTGTTTTTTTTCTTTTCTCCTGGCTCAATTAGCCTATACATTGTGAAATGCAGGTTGTTTTTGCATTAAAGTTGTTGCGACTCGGGTAAAATGATCATGCCGGAGAGGGGATGAGGATTGGAGACTGGGTTAGGAGGAAGGCGAGGAAAACTTTATGCAAGTATTTACTTTATGAGCATGTACAACAACAGAGTGTGGTTCTCGGTAAAAGAGTCTCTGTGTGAGAGAGCTACTCGGCCATGCTCGGTGCTTGGTTTTATAGGGTTTTTCTTCCCTGAAATCCCCAGATGGAGGCCGGGCCTGCCGAGGAAGGCGTGTTCTGAGACGTTCACTGTGGCACTCATTACGCACTCTCTCCTTAGGGAACACACCCCCGTCACGTGTTGAGCTTAAGAGGAGGATGCCATCTACGTCATGCAGGAACCGGAATGTGATGGGTGGCGCTCTCATGGTTCGCAGGTGGTCGCATGAGTTCCTCATCACTGCGCAGCCTGGGTTACGCACAAGGCTAAGTGGGGTAGGGAAATCATGCGCCGACAGCTTCCCCCTTTGAAGAGGAATACCGATGTCAAACTTGATGACTGGACCCTGCTGACCCCTGCATCATCTCGGAATGGTAAATTACGGCTGCCCTTGGCAGCTCTATGCTGACACCTTTCAGGAGAGACTTACTGTCACCGTTGCTGTGGATAAGCCAGGGCGGGGAACCCCGTCACCTCCGCTAACTCAACGCCAGCCCGTGGGAAAGTCCGCTGCATCCTCGCCAGTTTTCCCGCAAGATGAAGGCGATGCGTAACACAATATACGAGCAATATTTGCTCACTTGCAACTGAAAAAAAAAACAAAAAACGTAGTAGTACGAATATAGTAATACATGTTAAAATGCTTGTTCTTGCATCTAAAGGGTTGTTTTTAGCTATAAATTGCTTTCACAAAAGTCATCAGTAGCCACATTGGCTCTACTGGCATGAGCGCCTGTGGGACCACTGCTGTTCTTTGAGGATCCTCACTTGTGAGTCATGACTAGATGCTAGATTGGAAAAAGTGGATGCATTAGTAGCATCTCTGTTTTCCAATAATTGTTATACTAGTTGAAGCCTTGTTTATTCACTTCGGAGCCCTGGTTTTTATTTCTGGCTGTTATTTCTCATCTTGACTCACAAGTTAGTGTTGGATACCACTCAAGAATGAAGCGCATAGGCCTCCAAATGATGCCCTCTAGCCAACAGTGTCAACATATTGCAATGACATCAGTCAGCAGCTTTGTACTTATTAGTATAGTGGCTAGCGTGTACTATGTCAGTGTGTAAAGTGCACTATCATGAGAGAAGGTTATGCTTGACCCCCTGCCTTCTGGGCATGCAACTGAAGGCTCTGGGTGCATATTCATGCGCAAGCATGGTTTCTTCATTCTATTGATGGGGGGTTTTTCTCTTGTCAGCTTCTTGTGATGCCACAGGTGTTTGTGCTGATTTGATTAGTCATGTGTTCAAAGTGGTGGAAGTCATATCACTTTCTTTAATGATGGCCTTTTTTTCTCTTTGTTTCTATATAGTAATATAGTGAAGTGACTGTTGATGGTTTCTAACTGTGTATAATGTTTTTTGCTCATCAAGTGAGCATGCTTGTAGTGATTTTGTTCTGCAAGAGAGGTACTTAGCTTGGGAATCAGTTTAAGTTCATTTTAGTTGTGAACAACAAGAGCCAACCAGAGAAGCAAAAGCAAGTAAAATATTTTTTGCTTAGGTAGCAGCTTGCATGGTGAATAGGGACCAGATTGCAGTAGACATCTTTTTGGAATCGAACGAGCTTAAATTTTGCAGGCCTACTAAACTGTTTGAAAGGTGCTTATGAGGCCTGTACAATAGTAGCAGCAAGCCTCTTTTCCTGCTCGCATCTACAGAGAACTCAGTGTCAGGCTGTACTTCAGCACAATGTAAAGGTTCAGGTTGATGTGCTCTTTGTAACTTACTGTGCAATTAGCACTTAACCAGCTTTGACCAATTGTTCAGTGAACTTGCATAAAGATAACCTCTTTGCTCGTGGTAATGCAGTAGAGTGAAGCATTTAAAAACTGCTCTGGAATGTATTTAGCAAAGCAGAATTGTGGGCAAGTTGATGAAACATGGAAGAAACAATTGCACCAAGCAAGGGCTGAAAACAGAATGTTTATTGCAAGCGTCGTTCTCAGAAAATGACTGCACATGCTTACAAGCTGCAATAGCAGTAGGAATGTGATAGAACTGGTACTTGCTAATTGCACAGCACATTTCTTAGTAAAAAACAGAACCTACCGAAGGGTAAAAATAGTCAAGGAAGGCTTGGAAGTAATAGTGTACCCAGCTTGCAAACAAGCAGCATGAAGCAATATACGTTACCAGCTAGAAACATTCTTTTAACATGAGAGCGTTAAATAAATGACATGAGAAACAATTTATCTTAGAGGACAGCTCAGGTGATTTTTTGAGCATTTTGAGGTGGTAGTCGCATCACATTTTATAGTCCCCTCGCTTTGGTACAAAAAGCCACTTTTCAAAATACCAAATAGAAATGTTTGAAAAGAACAAAACCTAGGAAACCTAAATTGTGTTTCAACCACATGACTACCTGACAGACTGTCCTATGACATCATGGATATTGTCACAAAGCCTATTGTGTGCACATTGGTTGTCTAAGCTGGTGGCCGTAAGCGAGAGCTTGGGTTATTGTTTGTCTGATATGACCAGAAACCAGCTAAACTTTATTCGTTCAGCAGAGCGAATATCGACAGCCGTGCATCCATTGGCATCACACACGCATTATTGCCGTCTGCCTGATATTGCCACGAAGTGGGAAATTTTAAACTTCTTTGCACTGCAACAAAACACTAGCGTGCTGCGAAACTTGGCACAAAGAACCATCTAACTGTGGAGAATGTTTGTGAAAGTTTCAGTATAATCAGACCAGGTAGAAAAGAGCGCCAGCACTGCCCTTAAAAAGTGGATTTTTAACATTGAATTTCCTGGGAAACCAGCCAAATGGTCTTGCTTTCTTCGTCTTATCCGAGAATTCGTCAACTGAATTTGTATTAGTGGGAGTCTACTGTAGTTACTGTAATGCTGTGCGAAGGGAGCACACTGTATTGCCCAGTTCGAGCCATGGTGCACATGCGCCAACATACTGCAAAGCATACTGTTGCTGTCTGCAGGTCTGAAAAGCTAGAGTCCTTGAGATTAACTCTGGGAGCTGTAATTTCGAGAGTCGTGTATTGTGGTGAAGCATTTGCTCTAAGTTTTCCTCCCAATCCTGATTATTTCTTCCGAGTTTGGTAGCCTGTGCGAAAATGCATTCCTTTGCTTGTCTGTTTTGATTTTGCCGTTTCCATGGCCTCAGTTCCAGTGATTTCTGTGAGCACAATACATTTGCAACATCACAAGCATTAACCGCGCGTTACTACCCACTCGCTACATCAAGAACCAATTTTCAGACTTCTATAAGGTTGTCGAAGGCATTTTATGAATGGGGTCATTGACAGTGGTAATTTCAGCCATTCAGTGCACATACGAGCATTTTGTGAATACAGTCGCCGACCGATTTTTCGGACATGAAGGGACCCGAAAAATGGTCAGAATAATCGAACAGTCCGAAAAATCCGTGAAGTACAAAAGATCACTTTATTGAGATGAAATCGGCTTAAAAATGTAACTGATTTTACCTCGCGGAAAAATTTCTCTTGCTGGCGACAATTTGCACCTGTATTTGCGCCAAAGTTGTGATTTCACTGTACACGCTAGACAGCAAGGTCACCGCATTTAGTTGGAATACTTCCCACGCTTCTTTGAGGGACCCGGCGGGGCCATGTTGTCCACAACCCAAGTGTACACCACACCGCTCGTCAAACACATGCAGAGATAAGGCACTTTTCGGTCAAAGCGGTGGAACTGTCGGACGCAATCACAAAACGGCGAACGGATGTAAATTCGTGAAGACTGAGCGCCACTCGGTCGATGTGGTCAGAGAAACCCAAGTGACGAAACGGCGAATGGCGAGACTGTATGAGACCCGCCGCGGTGGCTCAGTGGTTAGGGCGCTCGGATACTGATCCGGAGTAGCCAGGTTGGAATCCGACCGCGGCGGCCGTGTTTCGGTGGAGACGAAACGCAAAGGCGCCCGTGTTCTGTGAGATGTCAGTGCACGTTGAAGATGCCCAGGTGGTCGAAATTATTCCGGAGCCCTCCATTACGGCACCTCTTTCTTCCCTTCTTCTCTCAGTCCCTCCTTTATCCTTTCCCGCTGAGATGTGAGATAGCTCGTGCGCAATTTCCTTCCCCTACCAACCAATTTTCAACGTATAGGACAAACGATAACTGCCCGCAACAACGTCGGCGACAAAAGCAAGCTGACGGCGGTGACAATCCGGCTGCCACCTCGAAGTGTCAGAGATCGCAGGGACCTCTACTGGCAGCAATAAGGTACCGAATGTATGTCAAGCCAATCCAACTGCAGCGTAAATCCACCTCAATCCAAGATGGCGCCTTTTGCACCGGCAAAAAGCCGATAAGATGGCCGATTTTGGCCCGCAGGAGACTGAAATCAGTCCGAAAAATCGAACTTTCGGGCTTTTGAAGTTTGAAATATCCGTCGCGAATATGTATGTGCTTCTTTCTATGGGGTGACTGACGGTGCCTCATCGGGGTCTGAAATATCCTACAAGTCGGAGTTATTGGAGTCTGAATTACCCGTTGGCTACTGTAATCGACCAAATAATCGGCTGCATCGACCAGAGCATTGTCTTTGCCCGAGAACTGACGTTCGGTTTGCTGCTTTAAAATAGTTGCACTTGAAATTTTGAGAAATAGCTTCTTGTGTCGGAGACAGAGGAGTCCAAGGAATGAGATACGCTCATTGAATCAAAATATTCGAAAACTTCCTGAAGTTACCCTTTGAGAAAGTGGAGATCCCAAATTTTTGTGGGTTTTCTCTCTTTAGAATGACGTGCAGCGCATTACAAAACGTACACCGTTACTGGATTGCTGCAACATGTGGCAAATAATTTATAGTCGAATTTATTTCGGTCTTGGTTCCAGCAGCCAAACAATGGTGTGACTTACAAGGCTGGTTCAGGCCACATGATTCATACAAAAACTGGTATGGTCACTGCTTTCGTGATTTTAATTCACCTCTACTCTTTTGCAAGCCTGTTCAAATGTTAGAGTGACAAAAAATGAACAAGCAGTGATTACATCGCTGTTTTTGCACACCTCACTTGACCTGATTGCGTCTTGTACGTCAAAGCTACATTGCGACCTAAACCGAAAAACAAAAAAAAAATTCATTCTAAATCATTCTGCTGCCATAGGAGAATTCCACTTTGTGACTCTCATCGCAACAAAGAAGACAGTGCATTACGCCGAAGAAAAAATGCATCCAAAATTTTGTCTCTACTCTTAAAGATTTATGGAAAAGTATCCAGTGAAATTTTTGAGCGGGCACTACTGCAGAAGTTGGGAAGTGTTGCACGTGTGTGCTTTGTATCTGCCGCCATTCAGAGAGCTTGTACTGCTTAAATCGTGGCTATTTTTATTGGTTTGGACTGTTCTGCGTTTTAATTTGGGTCTTCTTGGCAATATTTCGAATGTCCCTCAGATGAAATGTTTTTTTTTTTTTGCCTCTCTCACGTTGTTCTTCTAATTATATGTGCCACTTAGTCTCTAGAATTTGTTCATGTCACTTTTTTGCCGTTACAAGAGCTTCTTACAGTCTAGCCAATATTTCGACCCATGTAAATGCTGCACTATACCTGGTGATAAGTTGGTCATGTATTTTATTGCTGTGCTACACCGAATGAGGCCATTCTGCGCCAACTGATTCATCAGACTGCGCTCGACCGCGTTTGATTTCTTACAGAAAAAAAATCATGTCTTACTGTGTACAATCACAAAGATTTTCTAGCTTGTTTTTGGCAGAACAAAAATGTTTCGTGTCATGGCCGTCATTTTAAGTTTACAATCGGTAGCAAAGCCTACTCTTACAAAAAAACTTGTAAAAAATAAACGTTTGATGCATGAGTGAAACTTTTTCATATGAATAAAAGACATTGTGCTTCATATCCAATAAATTTAACTCCTGTTTTGTATTTTGGTTGTAATATAAAACATGAAAGAAGGTAGAAAATTATGGAAATTTGGAACTTCTTATCTAATTTATGTTCTCATAGTAGTCATCTCAGCTATTTGTCTGGATTTTTCAAAAAGCAAAGAAGCCGATATGAAAAACATAATGCGTGTGAGCAAAAACAAATTTGTTAAAATTCTCTTCTTGAGACATATTCATCCGTCAATTGCTCAGTGAGGTGGTTCTCGTTTATCTTCTAAGTGCAGTGGCATTTGTTTCTAAAAGTTTATGCGAACAATTTTTGTTTTAGGCGAGAACATAATTTTTCTAGTTGAGTCCCTGCGTTCAACCCCAGCATCGCTCGCTGCTTGCTCGTCACTGCAGTGCATGCTACAGCCGGCATCAAGGAGGCACTTAAGTTTTGTTGTATGGTGCTCCAAGTGGATGCTCCTGATATTTTGGTTCTGCAAGGTCCGCTGGCATGTTCATTCACATTCTGTCACTTTAAACTCTTTGGTTGCTGAGCATGATGCAAGTCCAGCATGCGCCAGTGAGAGAGAGATAAAAGCTTAATGTGGTGAAACTTGCGTATTCCATTTAATGGTAACACTCTTGTAAACAGACTAGTGAGTTCACCTTTGTTTTCTTGAATGATTTGTCGGGGCACCCTGACAGTATGCTCGATAGTTTTCTACACCTCACTCATGTAAACAAAGGGTCAGTATTTGACCTTTGTACGGCCTCTGAATACTTCCCATCACTGCCAAGGGCCTCACAGTTCCACCAATGCCGTCGCAAGCACCCTTACCATGTGACGGGGCGAAAAGCCCATTGCACTGAAAAATTGGAATCGTTTTCCTGGTTGCAGAGATCTTAACTTTGATTGGTCAGACTGCAAAGTGCGTTTCCCGGCTCAGTACCATTTGTGCGGAGGTACAATAGCCGTTGTGCCATGCGGCCACTTCATTGTCACCTTTTTAAATGTGCCCTTCTGCAGGTTTCTGCATTGCCAAAGCTGGCAGCATCGGAAGCCCAGCACAGCATTGTATTCGAGCAATGGAGTGTTGGTTTTGTGTGTATTTGCAGCCGGCGGCAAAATGTGCTGTCGATATAGAACACAGGGGCTCAACTTGCAAATTGTTTCTCTCTTAAAACAAAAAGTGCTGTGATTAAACTTATAGAAATAAATGCCATTAAATGGTGCCGTGCAACTTCCCATCTTTCGTAATTTTACTAAGATCACCTGATTATGCAATTGACCGCTGAATATGTCTGAAAAAGCAAATTTTCTCAACTTAAGAATTCTTTTGCTCGCATATCTTGCATGTTTTGCACTCTGAAACATTTTTATTGCTTTCTTTGCCTTCTTTACAGCTTAGAAATAAAGTTCGAATGATGGCTGCAAGAACATAGAATTTAAGATTAGACTTTCAAATTTTTATATAATGTACCTTGCATGTTTTAGTTGAAACAAAATAAGCTCAATTCACTGCATATGAAAGTGTAATGCCTTTTATATATATAATGAAAGTTTCACAGTCATGTGTTAGAATGTTTATTTTACAATTCTTTTTTGTAAGACTAGGTTTTGCTACCACTTGCAAACGTGAGATGGCACCACAGCAAGTAAAAATTTAATCTGCCAAAATCAAGGTGGGTAATGTTTGCCATAGTAATGCAATAAACCATCATTTTTTAAAGAGAAATCCAAGATGGTCGAGTACCAAGTCTGTATCAGTTGGCTTGGAATGATCCAATGACATTTAAATGCCAATTGTGTGCTGTTTTCAAGCAGCCTTTATAATATTTTTGTAGCTCGAGCAATATTGCAGTGTAGGTACAATGATATTTGTTTTGCTTGCATGATTGTAATGGTTCCATATCATGCCATTTACTTTGCATCTTGCGTGCAATCTTACATTGCTTTGTAACAAATTTTTGCTGCAGGCATTCATCCCATGTGGAGACTGCTGCTCCTAAGTGGAGCATCATACTCAACTGGAGCAGTGTGGAGTGGTATCACTGTTTGCACCTTTGGTAAGTTTCTGGGAAAAATTTATGCATTCATCTGGCTGCTTGGTATTTTCATGTTACATGTGTAAGGGCAGATGAAATGCCGATCTGTCCGAAGGGTGAATGTGGCCATTCGGTAACGTCATTTTACAGTAGCGATATTTGCAAAATGATTCATTCTATGTATCTAGTATGTACTTCAGTTTACTACGTGGTGCATGTATGCCTCAAAGAAAGGAACCAGAACCCCTTGCAGAGTAACAAATTCACCTGACTTGTTTGATATGGACTCTGCCGCAGTGGCTCAGTGGTTATGGCGCTCGGCTGCTGACCCGAAAGATGCGAGTTCGATCGTGGCCGTGGCGGTTGAATTTCAATGGAGGGGAAATTCTGTAGGCCTGTGTACTGTGCGTTGTCAGTACACGTTAAAGAACCCCAGGTGGTCGAAATTTCTGGAGCCCTTCTCTATGGCGTCTCTCATAGCCTGAGCTGCTTTGGGACATTATGACATTATGGGACATTATGATGTCCCAGCTAGCATTTGTGATCTCCAAGTGACGCTTTTGTGTGCATGTATTTCTTCAAGGGTGGGTGCAGAAGGGAAACATCAGCTTGGAACCCCTTGTGGTCATTTTCCAGATCTAGACTCTCTTGAGAATGTGTGACAGTATTTTAGTCTTGTCAAAATAGCGTGCGTGGGCCGCCGCGGTGGCTGAGTGGTTATGGCGCTCGGCTGCCGGCGCGAAAGACGCCGGTTCGATCCCGGCCGCGGCGGTCGAATTTCGTTGGAGGCGAAATTCTGTAGGCCTGTGTACTGAGCGTTGTCAGTACACGTTAAAGAACCCCAGGTGGTCGAAATTTCTGGAGCCCTTCACTATGGCGTCTCTCATAGCCTGAGCTGCTTTGGGACATTATGACATTATGGGACATTATAATGTCCCAGCTAGCATTTGTGATCTCCAAGTGACGCTTTTGTGTACAGTTTTTCTAGGGTGGGTGCAGAAAGGAAACATCAGCTTGGAACCCCTTGTGGTCATTTTCCAGATCTAGACTCTCTTGAGAATGTGTGACAGTATTTTAGTCTTGTCAAAATAGCGTGCAGGCTAACGGGACACAGACAAGAACTGCAATGACTAACGGCTGAGGAATTTATTGCTTTGCTTGCAATAAATACAGGCAACATCATCCAAAATACATATAAGGAAAGTCCTGGAATCATCATTTTGTCACATCTGTCGTGATTATTTATCCAGATGGTAAATTTCTATTCAAACATGAGTGATGATGTCTTTACACTGGTTGAACACTTCTTATGTATGATGTACGCCTCGTATATCTCCCGCATAAGCTGTCAGTTATATTTGCTCAGACTTTTACATCGTCGAACGTGTGGAATGCACTCATAGTCCGACACTTGCAGGGATGCCGGAAGTATGTTTTCAGTAGGAGGCCTTGAACGTGTTCCTTTTTATTTTGTTTTGTTTATGTACATAGGTTTCTCAGATATTACAGTCCAAGTTTGGCTCGGGAGAGAACAATTAACTGCGTGAAAAAAATTATTTTCTTTTATCGTTAGATGGTGCATATTATACAAGCATTAAGAAGAAAAAAATTACAAAATGAATTTTCAGTGCGTTCATATTGACGTTTGACAAATTTACAGGCATTCGCACATGAACAAAACTATAACATAAAACAACAGTTTAAATACAACAATACAAGCAAACACGCTAGAGTACATGTATACAGTTACCAATATTGCACTCAAGCAGCAAACATTTCGGACAGTGCTGCTCTATTTAGGTGCTTAGGCGGGACCAAAGGTTTCTGCTCGCTTCGCTGTTCAGCTCACAAACTCCCTGATGACGTCCTCTAATCTTAGGAGCGCCATTCTTTCTTTGTGTATAGGCAAAATCTAAAGATACGATAACCTCTTTTGAGTCGTTCAGTTGCGCAAATACGTTTTGATTCTGCGCAGAGCACTAAAAGAGCGTTTCCAGAAGCGACAGACGCTGGTTTGGGAAACAGAAGCTGAACATACCTCACGACCTCAACCATCAACTCGCGAATATTGTGCAATTCCTTTGTAGGATCTCCAAAATGCCCAGAATTGTGGCAGAATCAGCACCGCTTAGAACAGTTGATAATGGCATAACTGCGCCAACAGTCTGCCCAAGTCAATATCAACTGCATGCACTCCCAAAGCCCCTCTAGTTCTTTTGCTGTGTACCGACTACCTCCAGCGGCTCTGGTTAAGATGTCTTGTAGTTTTACGAGCTGTTTCATGCCTGGCTGCTCAAAACTCTGTTTTGTTTCACTTACGATTCAGTCGGCAGTAGCGAAATACTCCTTGCACAGCACGGCCTTAACGTCAAGGGCAGCTGGCTGGACAGGTCTCTCAGTCATCGCATACCTCGCAGGAGGTTTTGTCGGCCTTGATGTACCAGGTTCCTTCAGGCCTAGATGCGCTGCTGTTGTGCTCGTGTGCTGCCACAGGTTTTCAAACGCAGTTTCAGAGCACGACTGGGAGGTCGCCTTGCAGAGAGCCTCTGGTGCCTTTCTTCCACCTGCTGCGCGATATGTTGAGCTCTGGAGAGCCCTTGCTAATTCTTCATAAGGCCCAAAGAAGGCTATGGAAATGTGGATACCTAACAAGGTTTAAAATTTCTGCAAAAGCCGATCGTAACCTCTAAAAATAGCCTTGCTGCCTTCGGTCAATTAACCTGGTGTCTGCAAGAGCTCTTTGAGTGTCTCTTGGACTCTGGCGTAATTCTCAACGATTCTTTGCATTGGCTCTTTGCACCGAATGTTTGCACGAGTCTTTGCACCGATGCGATGGACTCTAACGCTTTATCGCATCGGGCAAAGCGGCAGTAAGATATTTGGCCCTGATCCACTCTCCACAGCTGACTCGCGTCCTGTGCAGGGAGGAAGCGGTGCCGGCCCACTCTGTCTCCTGCTTTGCAGCGGACGGTGCGGTTTTCGGCGAGCTGTCTTTGTGAACCATCGCTTGGTCAACAGCGTCTTAGCTGCTGATTGTAGTTGTTTAATTTGATACGCAGATGAGTCCTTCACTATGGCGTCTCTTATAGCCCATGCGCCGCTTTAAGTCACAATACCTGCCTTCCAGATTTAAATGAACTATATACATGGATGTGTGAGAAAGTTCCCAACTGGTAATGGAACAATTCCTTGTTGATTCCAGCTGTAACCAAATGGAAACCAGTCTGAGCAGTTAGGATTTTTTCCCTGGAATTCGACTAATCACATTCTAAATGCGAACAGCGCTTTTGTTTCATTCTGGAAATTTATTGTATCGCAAATTAGGTTTCATATACATACGTCAAATTAGGGCCTGTGTATAGCTGTGGTCCAAGGAGAAGGCTGAGTCGGGCTGGTTTGTTCATGTTGAACGGTAGGGCGAAGCAGCGCTGACGGACGGGACGGAAGAGGAGACAGACACATGCGCTGGTGCCTGGTGTCTGTCTCCTCTTCCGTCTCGTCCGTCAGCGAAGGTTTACTTGGGTTTAACGACCCAAAGTGACTCAGGCTATGATGGATGCCGTAGTGAATGGCTCCGAAAATTTCGACCACCTGGGGTTCTTAAACGTGCAGGTGATATCGCACAGTACATGGCGGAGCCTCTAGAATTTCGCCCCCACCGGAATTCGACCGCCACGGCTGGGATCGAACCCGCCTCTTTCGGGCCAGCAGCCGAGCGCCGTAAGCACTAAACCACCGCGGCGGCTAAGGAAGAGAACCAGCACTCAACAGAGCAAGCCGAGGATCATTCAACTCACAGCTAGCTGTAATTGTTTTGACGAAACGAATGGTGCAGAGTACTGGTGCATGCTGCTTAGGAGCTGAAGTATATGTGTTCTGTCAAGATTAAAGTTGTTTAATAATAACGCTATTTCGTCAAATTGCTTGTCGTACGGTTTGTTCGCACGTGGTAATTTTTGTGGCCGTGCGCAGGGACTGCTGTTGCGACTTTGAGGTGGTGCTGTAACGCTTGCCCCCCCCCCCCTTTTGTGACAGAGCGTCGCCAGCTCTCTAGTCGGTAGCGAAGACTCCAAGTCAGGCGTCAGTGAGAACAACGATAGGGATTTAATAAATTATGTACAGAGGATTATACAGCACGAGGTCGGCACGGGGACCGAGAGATAACGGCAAATGCGACTGTTCTCGCACGGTGACATCCGGCGAGGCTCCAACGCGTCACACATCACACTCCACTTGTGAGCGGCACACGGCTCACGGTTGGTCTCTCTAGATCGAGCTCGGTAGAACGGAGTCTTCTCCAGGCGTCAGTGTTGGGGCTTATATAGCCCCCAGAAACGGTCGTCACTCAAACGGACCAATAAAAAGCCAGCACTTGACAGCCGTCCGTGAGGTCCAACCAGGAACCACGCTGGCCACCCGCTTCAAGTCTGCCGCGCGCGCTGACTCCCAGGGGGAAATGGGAACCGGCGCCTGGCTGTCTAGCAATTCGCTGCACGTTTGAACATGTCACTCACCGATGCTTCTTCATAGTGCGCCGCTGCCAGGCGGCGCAGCATCTGAGCTTGTCAAGGGAGCGTTAGGGCGCGGTTACCTCGCGGCGCAGCACCGGGCTTGTCCAAGGGCGTTCACAGGAGAAATTTTGCATCCTGTAGATTTGGAATCCGGACTGGTTGTCCGAGCACAACAGCATCCCCACCATCAGATAAGGCGCTGGGAAGACCAGCTGCTTCCACGTGGCTCGGTTGCCAGGCGCGCACGTTCGTCAGTCTCCTCCAAGTTCACGTCCAGTGTCCGAACGCCAGGTAGCTTCACGTGCCCAGGTCCCACTCGCCAGGCCAGGATCGCTGCTCACCGCGTTGTCGCCAAGGCACCCCGACCAGCTTCGCTCAGGTCGTTCCGATGCCCTTGCTTCTCGCCACTGGTCATGGTTGGTCGTTCTGCAACTTGCAAAAACCGACTGGCAGAAGGCAACACCCAACATGAGCAAGTGCCTTCTGTCTCCCGTCAAACACCAGAAAAGGCCATAATCCAAATCAACCTAACTAAATTGCTATCCCCGTTTTTGCTCCCGCTGCAACAAGAGGCAGGTTGGCGATCTGGTACACAAGGTTCAAACAACCATTTTTCAAATTAACAATGCGCCAAAATATCAGGAACCATTGCAAGCAGCAATAATAACGAAAATAGAATTGTCCCCTTGAGATTACTTGGACCGAAAACACACTACTGAGGAAGCAAATGAGGTCATTCATATTTGCCCCAAGGTACTTCCTTTTCGCAACTAGCACAGCTGACCATGTGTTCTTCTTTTTTGTTCTGCGTGGCAGCAGATACTACTACAGCGGTTGTAATGAGCCAATCTTGCACCACAAAACAGTGCCGAGGCAGGAGCATACTCCAAAACTTAATACAGGTAAAAAGGTAGCATCTCTAGGAGCTTACGCCAGCTACCTAAGCTACAATGCCCAACAGAGGTTTCGCCCATGTTTCAATGTCTGCGGATAGTAGCACCTAACAAATACGGCAAGTAAGTTCACTTGCAGAAACACACGTAACAAAGCTCACATAAATAACCCAAAGTATACACGAGGCTTCCATGCAAGTGACTACGCCACAATTGCCCATGAGTTCCTTAGCTATACTTCCGCGCGTCAGCGCATGCCCTCAAAATGAGCAGCTCAGCTAAACGTATCCACAAGTGCATGCTGGAATACAACTTGCATTGAACCTCAAGATAAGCGATGCGATGAACAGAACAAAACATCAGAAGATAATCGCGTGGGTGAGATAACCGCTCTGAACGAACTGATTTCAGCTACAGTGCTCGTTTGCACTCTGAACTGTGCAGCACTTTAGGTTACATGAGCAGACGTTTTTAGGCTATATCATTAGGGCAAGGAAACACGAAAAGTACAGAACGCGCTCAGGCAAAAGGCTCAAAACCTGGTTAACTTTCGCCTTTCTGCCACTGGGAAAAAAAACGAAAATCAAATGAATACAGGGAGCATTTATTCCTGGAATCCTCCATTCTTTATTCGCGCCCTGCACGGTTGCAATATGAAGGCCACGCTACCAGCCTACCCTTCGCAAAAGTTGAGAGGCTGATTAGTTCTGCCTCTCCAGGACATGTTCCCGAAGCCAGGGAAGCGCTTCTTAAGCTTAGGCCAAAAGGGGCGCTTCCTCCTCTCATGGTTCTCTGCAGGTGTCCCAAAGGGGTGGTTGCGTGTCCCCCTCCTACACGTGCGCGTTCTGTGGCGCCCTTTTTGTCTGGTGGCCGCGCGCCCTTCTCTGCAGCCCACTCTGCTCGTCACCTTTCCCAGAACTACTGCTATGGTGCTGCAACAGTGATGGTAGTGGCTTCCGCACTGCAAAGGGATGCCTTGTCAAATTGGCCTTCATGCGACGCCTCCAAATTCTTGAGAGCCGCGGTAACAGTTTCGGGCAGTTACGTGGTTGGCTGGCCCGTAAACGTACAAGCGTCTTGATCCGCACCCTTTTCTTCTTAGCGCGACTGCCCAAATTAGTTTTCTTTGAGCGCCGTCGCCTTTTCGAAGCAGCCCTAGCGGATTTCTTCCGCGCGCCCGCACCTCCAGTAATCGCGGTGCCGTCAAGTTCGAAGCTGTCGGCGCTAGCCGCAACCTCAAAACTTAACCCATTAGTTCTGAAAGGCTTGTTGCGTTCGCGATTTTCCTTGTGTTGCAAATCACCTTGAGCCCTGCTGTTAGTGCCAGGTAGCAGCTGTTCGGAAATTTCGGACACCTCTGCGATATTGTCTGGGCTCGGTTCCTTACTGTTTGGCGGTCTGTCGCGGGCCGCTGCGAATCTGCCGTCATCTATCCTCAACTAACCGTTCTCGGTTGTCTCACCAGCTTCGTTGTGATGAGATTTTTCCGCAGCCTGCCTGAAGCACGACATTCCGTTTCAAAGTGGCATGGATCTGGGGGCTTGAAATTGCCCGCTGCATGCACCTTGCTGCATGCGCAGCAAGGTGCATACGTGCGATAGCCGTGCACAGCGCAGGCAGAAGGTAGCTGTGATACCTTACATACACTCACTTTCGCACAATCTGAAAAAGGTAGCCCAGCGTTACGACGTGAAAGTGGTCTTCTCTGCCCCTCACAAGCTGTCCAAGCTTTGCAGGATCACTAATCCGGAGGCGACCCAGCAGTGTGGCTGTGGCAAAAAACATAGGCGGCCTTATGTTGATTACACAGAAGGTGTAGTTTACAAAATTCCGTTAAGTTGTGGAAAGACGTATGTTGGCCAAACTGGGAGATGCGTGAACGGGAGGTTAAGAGAGCATGCCTTGAACGTGAAAAATGCACGCGAGGGAAAAGATTTTGAAGGCTTCCTCGCAAGTCACTGTATCACTTGCCTAGATTGTACTCCTGCACTCGATGACACCTCCATAATCAGAAAGAGCAGTGTACGTATGACTAGAGAAATAGCAGAATCAAATCAGATATATAGCCTGGGAGAGGGCTGCGTCAGCACAGCCTCTATCGCCCTTTCACCAAAAGAGCTGACTTTTCTGAGCATGCGCGAACGGTAGCTACACTACGTTTATAAGTGTGAATCCCTTCAATAAAATTTGTTGTCAGTTCAGCGCCCGTCCTTGTCGCCTCGTCTCTGTCCTCGTCTGTTCAGCGCTGCTTTTCCAGAAAACCATGTACCAACACGCCCAACTCGCCGGATTAACCCGCTGAAACATTTCATTATTGCCAGCATGCCCAACAAAAACATCGCTGATCCCTTTGTTACAATTGCCGGGGCCGCAACCTTTTTCCTCTGCTTTTGTATCGCTTTGGGTCGAGTTTCCTTTAACTCCTCTCCAGTCTTAACTCCTCTCCAGTCTCAGTGAGCGGGACAGCTGTAACTGCAGCGTCGTCCGATGCCGTGGCTACCTTATCCGAAGGTAGAGAGGTTTCCTCCGTTTGCGAATGCGGCCTCTTCATTATATTGCGGGGGGTTTTTTCTCTTGTCAGCTTCTTGTGATGCCACAGGTGTTTGTGGTGATTTGATTAGTCATGTGTTCAAAGTGGTGGAAGTCATATCACTTTATTTAATGACGGCCTTTTTTTCTCTTTGTTTCTATATAGTAATTTAGTGAAGTGACTGTTGATGGTTTCTGTGTATAATGTTTTTTGCTCATCAAGTGAGCATGCTTGTAGTGATTTTGTTCTGCAAGAGAGGTACTTAGCTTGGGAATCAGTTTAAGTTCATTTTAGTTGTGAACAACAAGAGCCAACCAGAGAAGCAAAAGCAAGTAAAATATTTTTTGCTTAGACAGCATCTTGCATGGTGAAGAGGGACCAGATTGCAGTAGACATCTTTTTGGAATCGAACGAGCTTAAATTTTGCAGGCCTACTAAACTGTTTGAAAGGTGCTTATGAGGCCTGTACAATAGAAGCAGCAAGCCTCTTTTCCTGCTCGCATCTACAGAAAACTCAGTGTCAGGCTGTACTTCAGCACAATGTAAAGGTTCAGGTTGATGTGCTCTTTGTAACTTACTCTGCAATTAGCACTTAACCAGCTTTGACCAATTGTTCAGTGAACTTGCATAAAGATAACCTCTTTGCTCGTGGTAATGCAGTAGAGTGAAGCATATAAAAACTGCTCTGGAATGTATTTAGCAAAGCAGAATTGTGGGCAAGTTGATGAAACATGGAAGAAACAATTGCACCAAGCAAGGGCTGAAAACAGAATGTTTATTGCAAGCGTCGTTCTCAGAAAATGACTGCACATGCTTACAAGCTGCAATAGCAGTAGGAATGTGATAGAACTGGTACTTGCTAATTGCACAGCACATTTCTTAGTAAAAAACAGAACCTACCGAAGGGTAAAAATAGTCAAGGAAGGCTTGGAAGTAATAGTGTACCCAGCTTGCAAACAAGCAGCATGAAGGAATATACGTTACCAGCTAGAAACATTCTTTTAACATGAGAGCGTTAAATAAATGACATGAGAAACAATTTATCTTAGAGGACAGCTCAGGTGATTTTTTGAGCATTTTGAGGTGGTAGTCGCATCACATTTTATAGTCCCCTCGCTTTGGTACAAAAAGCCACTTTTCAAAATACCAAATAGAAATATTTCAAAAGAACAAAACCTAGGAAACCTAAGTTGCGTTTCAACCACATGACTACCTGACAGACTGTCCTATGACATCATGGATATTGTCACAAAGCCTATTGTGTGCACATTGGTTGTCTAAGCTGGTGGCCGTAAGCGAGAGCTTGGGTTATTGTTTGTCTGATATGACCAGAAACCAGCTAAACTTTATTCGTTCAGCAGAGCGAATATCGACAGCCGTGCATCCATTGGCATCACACACGCATTATTGCCGTCTGCCTGATATTGCCACGAAGTGGGAAATTTTAAACTTCTTTGCACTGCAACAAAACACCAGCGTGCTGCGAAACTTGGCACAAAGAACCATCTAACTGTGGAGAATGTTTGTGAAAGTTTCAGTATAGTCAGACCAGGTAGAAAAGAGCGCCAGCACTGCCCTTAAAAAGTGGATTTTTAATATTGAATTTCCTGGGAAACCAGCCAAATGGTCTTGCTTTCTTCGTCTTATCCGAGAATTCGTCATAACTGAATTTGTATTAGTGGGAGTCTACTGTAGTTACTGCAATGCTGTGCGAAGGGAGCACACTGTATTGCCCAGTTCGAGCCATGGTGCACATGCGCCAACATACTGCAAAGCATACTGTTGCTGTCTGCAGGTCTGAAAAGCTAGAGTCCTTGAGATTAACTCTGGGAGCTGTAATTTCGAGAGTCGTGTATTGTGGTGAAGCATTTGCTCTAAGTTTTCCTCCCAATCCTGATCATTTCTTCCAAGTTTGGTAGCCTGTGCGAAAATGCATTCCTTTGCATATCTGTTTTGATTTTGCCGTTTCCATGGCCTCAGTTCCAGTGACTTCTGTGAGCACAATACATTTGCAACATCACAAGCATTAACCGCGCGTTACTACCCACTCGCTACATCAAGAACCAATTTTCAGACTTCTATAAGGTTGTCTAAGGCATTTTATGAATGGGGTCATTGACAGTGGTAATTTCAGCCATTCAGTGCACATACGAGCGTTTTGTGAATACATTCGCCGACCGATTTTTCGGACACGAAGGGACCCGAAAAATGGTCAGAATAATCGAACAGTCCGAAAAATCCGTGAAGTACAAAAGATCACTTTATTGAGATGAAATCGGCTTAAAAATGTCACTGATTTTACCTTGGGGGAAATTTTTTCTTGCTGGCGACAATTTGCACCTGTATTTGCGCCAAAGTTGTGATTTCACTGTACACGCTAGACAGCAAGGTCATTGCATTTAGTTGGAATACTTCCTACGCTTCTTTGAGGGACCCGGCGGGGCCATGTTGTCCACAACCCAAGTGTACACCACACCGCTCGTCAAACACATGCAGAGATAAGGCACTTTTCGGTCAAAGCGGTGGAACTGTCGGACGCAATCGCAAAACGGCGAACGGATGTAAACTCGTGAAGACTGAGCGCCACTCTGTCGATGTGGTCAGAGAAACCCAAGTGACGAAACGGCGAATGGCGAGACTGTATGAGACCCGCCGCGGTGGCTCAGTGGTTAGGGCGCTCGGATACTGATCCGGAGTAGCCAGGTTGGAATCCGACCGCGGCGGCCGTGTTTCGGTGGAGACGAAACGCAAAGGCGCCCATGTTCTGTGAGATGTCAGTGCACGTTGAAGATGCCCAGGTGGTCGAAATTATTCCGGAGCCCTCCATTACGGCACCTCTTTCTTCCCTTCTTCTCTCAGTCCCTCCTTTATCCTTTCCCGCTGAGATGTGAGATAGCTCGTGCGCAATTTCCTTCCCCCACCAACCAATTTTCAACGTATAGGACAAACGATAACTGCCCGCAACAACGTCGGCGACAAAAGCAAGCTGACGGCGGGGACAATCCGGCTGCCACCTCGAAGTGTCAGAGATCGCAGGGACCTCTACTGGCAGCAATGAGGTACCGAATGTATGTCAAGCCAATCCAACTGCAGCGTAAATCCACCTCAATCCAAGATGGCGCCTTTTGCACCGGCAAAAAGCCGATAAGATGGCCGATTTTGGCCCGCAGGAGACTGAAATCAGTCCGAAAAATCAAACTTTCGGGCTTTTGAAGTCCGAAATATCCGTCGCGAATATGTATGTGCTTCTTTCTATGGGGTGACTGACGGTGCCTCATCGGGGTCTGAAATATCCTACAAGTCGGTGTTATTAGAGTCTGAATTACCCGTCGGCTACTGTAATCGACCAAATAATCGGCTGCATCGACCAGAGCATTGTCCTTGCCCGAGAACTGACGTTCGGTTTGCTGCTTTAAAATAGTTGCGCTTGAAATTTTGAGAAATAGCTTCTTGTGTCGGAGACAGAGGAGTCCAAGGAATGAGATACGCTCATTGAATCAAAATATTCGAAAACTTCCTGAAGTTACCCTTTGAGAAAGTAAAGATCCCAAATTTTTTTGGGTTTTCTCTCTTTAGAATTACGTGCAGTGCATTAAAAAAAGTACACCGTTACTGGATTGCTGCAACATGTGGTAAATAATTTATAGTCGAATTTATTTCGGTTTTGGTTCCAGCAGCCAAACAATGGTGTGACTTACAAGGCTGGTTCAGGCCACATGATTCATACAAAAACTGGTATGGTCACTGCTTTCGTCGTTTTAATTCACCTCTACTCTTTTGCAAGCCTGTTCAAATGTTAGAGTGACAAAAAATGAACAAGCAGTGATTACATCACTGTTTTTGCACGCCTCACTTGACCTGATTGCGTCTTGTACGTCAAAGCTACTTTGCGACCTAAACCGAAAAACACAAAAAAAATTCATTCTAAATCATTCTGCTGCCGTAGGAGAATTCCACTTTGTGACTCTCATCGCAACAAAGAAAACAGTGCATTACGCCGAAGAAAAAATGCATCCAAAATTTTGTCTCTACTCTTAAAGATTTATGGAAAAGTATCCAGTGAAATTTTTGAGCGGGCACTACTGCAGAAGTTGGGAAGTGTTGCACGTGTGTGCTTTGTATCTGCCGCCATTCAGAGAGCTTGTACTGCTTAAATCGTGGCTATTTTTATTGGTTTGGACTGTTCTGCGTTTTAATTTGGGTCTTCTTGGCAATATTTCGAATGTCCCTCAGATGAAATGTTTTTTTTTTTTTGCCTCTCTCACGTTGTTCTTCTAATTATATGTGCCACTTAGTCTCTAGAATTTGTTCATGTCACTTTTTTGCCGTTACAAGAGCTTCTTACAGTCTAGCCAATATTTCGACCCATGTAAATGCTGCACTATACCTGGTGATAAGTTGGTCATGTATTTTATTGCTGTGCTACACCGAATGAGGCCATTCTGCGCCAACTGATTCATCAGACTGCGCTCGACCGCGTTTGATTTCTTACAGAAAAAAAATCATGTCTTACTGTGTACAATCACAAAGATTTTCTAGCTTGTTTTTGGCAGAACAAAAATGTTTCGTGTCATGGCCGTCATTTTAAGTTTACAATCGGTAGCAAAGCCTACTCTTACAAAAAAACTTGTAAAAAATAAACGTTTGATGCATGAGTGAAACTTTTTCATATGAATAAAAGACATTGTGCTTCATATCCAATAAATTTAACTCATGTTTTGTATTTTGGTTGTAATATAAAACATGAAAGAAGGTAGAAAATTATGGAAATTTGGAACTTCTTATCTAATTTATGTTCTCATAGTAGTCATCTCAGCTATTTGTCTGGATTTTTCAAAAAGCAAAGAAGCCGATATGAAAAACATAATGCTTGTGAGCAAAAACAAATTTGTTAAAATTCTCTTCTTGAGGCATATTCATCCGTCAATTGCTCAGTGAGGTGGTTCTCGTTTATCTTCTAAGTGCAGTGGCATTTCTTTCTAAAAGTTTATGCGAACAATTTTTGTTTTAGGCGAGAACATAATTTTTCTAGTTGAGTCCCTGCGTTCAACCCCAGCATCGCTCGCTGCTTGCTCGTCACTGCAGTGCATGCTACAGCCGGCATCAAGGAGGCACTTAAGTTTTGTTGTATGGTGCTCCAAGTGGATGCTCCTGATATTTTGGTTCTGCAAGGTCCGCTGGCATGTTCATTGACATTCTGTCACTTTAAACTCTTTGGTTGCTGAGCATGATGCAAGTCCAGCATGCGCCAGTGAGAGAGAGATAAAAGCTTAATGTGGTGAAACTTGCGTATTCCATTTAATGGTAACACTCTTGTAAACAGACTAGTGAGTTCACCTTTGTTTTCTTGAATGATTTGTCGGGGCACCCTGACAGTATGCTCGATAGTTTTCTACACCTCACTCATGTACACAAAGGGTCAGTATTTGACCTTTGTACGGCCTCTGAATACTTCCCATCACTGCCAAGGGCCTCACAGTTCCACCAATGCCGTCGCAAGCACCCTTACCATGTGACGGGGCGAAAAGCCCATTGCACTGAAAGATTGGAATCGTTTTCCTGGTTGCAGAGATCTTAACTTTGATTGGTCAGACTGCAAAGTGTGTTTCCCGGCTCAGTACCATTTGTGCGGAGGTACAATAGCCGTTGTGCCATGCGGCCACTTCATTGTCACCTTTTTAAATGTGCCCTTCATCAGGTTTCTGCATTGCCAAAGCTGGCAGCATCGGAAGCCCAGCACAGCATTGTATTCGAGCAATGGAGTGTTGGTTTTGTGTGTATTTGCAGCCGGCGGCAAAATGTGCTGTCGATATAGAACACAGGGGCTCAACTTGCAAATTGTTTCTCTCTTAAAACAAAAAGTGCTGTGATTAAACTTATAGAAATAAATGCCATTAAATGGTGCCGTGCAACTTCCCATCTTTCGTAATTTTACTAAGATCACCTGATTATGCAATTGACCGCTGAATATGTCTGAGAAAGCAAATTTTCTCAACTTAAGAATTCTTTTGCTCGCATATCTTGCATGTTTTGCACTCTGAAACATTTTTATTGCTTTCTTTGCCTTCTTTACAGCTTAGAAATAAAGTTCGAATGATGGCTGCAAGAACGTTGAATTTAAGATTAGACTTTAAAATTTTTATATAATGTACTTTGCATGTTTTAGTTGAAACAAAATAAGCTCAATTCACTGCATATGAAAGTGTAATGCTTTTATATATATAATGAAAGTTTCACAGTCATGTGTTAGAATGTTTATTTTACAAATCTTTTTTGTAAGACTAGGTTTTTGCTACCACTTGCAAACGTGAGATGGCACCACAGCAAGTCAAAATTTAATCTGCCAAAATCAAGGTGGGTAATGTTTGCCATAGTAATGCAATAAACCATTATTTTTTAAAGAGAAATCCAAGATGGTCGAGTACCAAGTCTGGATCAGTTGGCTTGGAATGATCCAATGACATTTAAATGCCAATTGTGTGCTGTTTTGAAGCAGCCTTTATAATATTTTTGTAGCTCGAGCAATATTGCAGTGTAGGTACAATGATATTTGTTTTGCTTGCATGATTGTAATGGTTCCATATCATGCCATTTACTTTGAATCTTGTGTGCAATCTTACATTGCTTTGTAACAAATTTTTGCTGCAGGCATTCATCCCATGTGGAGACTGCTGCTCCTAAGTGGCGCACCATACTCAACTGGAGCAGTGTGGAGTGGTATCACTGTTTGCACCTTTGGTAAGTTTCTGGGAAAAATTTATGCATTCATTCATCTGGCTGCTTGTATTTTCATGTTTCATGTGTAAGGGCAGATGAAATGCCGATCTGTCCGAAGGGTGAATGTGGCCATTCGTTAACGTCATTTTACAATAGCGATATTTGCAAAATGATTCATTCTATGTATCTAGTATGTACTTCAGTTTACTACGTGGTGCATGTATGCCTCAAAGAAAGGAACCAGAACCCCTTGCAGAGTAACAAATTCACCTGACTTGTTTGATATGGACTCTGCCACAGTGGCTCAGTGGTTATGGCGCTCGGCTGCTGACCCGAAAGATGTGAGTTCGATCGTGGCCGTGGCGGTTGAATTTCAATGGAGGGGAAATTCTGTAGGCCTGTGTACTCTGCGTTGTCAGTACACGTTAAAGAACCCCAGGTGGTCGAAATTTCTGGAGCCCTTCACTATGGCGTCTCTCATAGCCTGAGCTGCTTTGGGACATTATGACATTATGGGACATTATGATGTCCCAGCTAGCATTTGTGCTCTCCAAGTGACGATTTTGTGTGCATATATTTCTTCAAGGGTGTGTGCAGAAAGGAAACATCAGCTTGGAACCCCTTGTGGTCATTTTCCAGATCTAGACTCTCTTGAGAATGTGTGACAGTATTTTAGTCTTGTCAAAATAGCGTGCAGGCTAACGGGACACAGACAAGAACTGCAATGACTAACGGCTGAGGAATTCTTGCTTTGCTCGCAATAAATACAGGCAACATCATCCAAAATACATATAAGGAAAGTCCTGGAATCATCATTTTGTCACATCTGTCGTGATTATTTATCCAGATAGTGAATTTCTATTCAAACATGAGTGATGATGTGTTTACACTGGTTGAACACTTCTTATGTATGATGTACGCCTCGTATATCTCCCGCATAAGCTGTCAGTTATATTTGCTCAGACGTTTACATCGTCGAACGTGTGGAATGCACTCATAGTCCGACACTTGCAGGGATGCCGGAAGTATATTTTCAGTAGGAGGGCTTGAACGTGTTCCTTTTTACTTTTTTTGTTTATGTACATAGGTTTCTCAGATATTACAGTCCAAGTTTGGCTCGGGAGAGAACAATTAACTGCGTGAAAAAAAATTTTTTTCTTTGATCGTTAGATGGTGCATATTATACAAGCATTAACAAGAAAAAAATTACAAAATGAATTTTCAGTGCGTTCATATTGACGTTTGACAAATTTACAGGCATTCGCACATGAACAAAACTATAACATAAAACAACAGTTTAAATACAACAATACAAGCAAACACGCTAGAGTACATGTATACAGTTACCAATATTGCACTCAAGCAGCAAACATTTCGGACAGTGCTGCTCTATTTAGGTGCTTAGGCGGGACCAAAGGTTGCTGCTCGCTTCGCTGTTCAGCTCACAAACTCCCTGATGACGTCCTCTAATCATAGGAGCGCCATTCTTTCTTTGTGTATAGGCAAAATCTAAAGATACGATAACCTCTTTTGAGTCGTTCAGTTGCGCAAATACGTTTTGATTCTGCGCAGAGCACTAGAAGAGCGTTCCCCAGAAGCGGCAGACGCTGGTTTGGGAAAGAGAAGCTGAACATACCTCATGACCTCAACCATCAGCTCGCGAATATTTTGCAATTCCTTTGTAGGATCTCCAAAATGCCCAGAATTGTGGCAGAATCAGCACTGCTTAGAACAGTTGATAATAGCATAACTGCGCCAACAGTCTGCCCAAGTCATTATCAACTGCATGCACTCCCAAAGCCACCTCTAGTTCATTTGCTGTGTACCGACTACCTCCAGCGGCTCTGGTTAAGATGTCTTGTAGTTTTACGAGCTGTTTCATGCCTGGCTGCTCAAAACTCTGTTTTATTTCACTTACGATTCAGTCGGCAGTAGCGAAATACTCCTTGCACAGCACGGCCTTAACGTCAAGTTCAGCTGGCTGGACAGGTCTCTAAGTCATCACATACCTCGCAGGAGGTTTTGTCGGCCTTGATGTACCAGGTTCCTTCAGGCCTAGATGCGCTGCTGTTGTGCTCGTGTGCTGCCACAGGTTTTCAAACGCAGTTTCAGAGCACGACTGGGAGTTCGCCTTGCAGAGAGCCTCTGGTGCCTTTCTTCCACCTGCTGCGCGATATGTTGAGCTCTGGAGAGCCCTTGCTAATTCTTCATAACGCCCAAAGAAGGCTACGGAAATGTGGATACCCAACAAGGTTTAAAATTTCTGCAAAAGCCGATCGTAACCTCTAAAAATAGCCTTGCTGCCTTCGGTCAATTAACCTGGTGTCTGCAAGAGCTCTTTGAGTGTCTCTTGGACTCTGGCGTAATTCTCAACGATTCTTTGCATTGGCTCTTTGCACCGAATCTTTGCACGAGTCTTTGCACCGATGCGATGGACTCTAACGCTTTATCGCATCGGGCAAAGCGGCAGTAAGATATTTGGCCCTGATCCACTCTCCACAGCTGACTCGCGTCCTGTGCAGGGAGGAAGCGGTACCGGCCCACTCTGTCTCCTGCTTTGCAGCGGACGGTGCGGTTTTCGGCGAGCTGTCTTTGTGAACCATCGCTTGGTCAACAGCGTCTTAGCTGCTGATTGTAGTTGTTTAATTTGATACGCAGATGAGTCCTTCACTATGGCGTCTCTTATAGCCCATGCGCCGCTTTAAGTCACAATACCTGCCTTCCAGATTTAAATGAACTATATACATGGATGTGTGCGAAAGTTCCCAACTGGTAATGGAACAATTCCTTGTTGATTCCAGCTGTAACCAAATGGAAACCAGTCTGAGCAGTTAGGATTTTTTCCCTGGAATTCGAATAATCACATTCTAAATGCGAACAGCGCTTTTGTTTCATTCTGGAAATTTATTGTATCGCAAATTAGGTTTCATATACGTACGTCAAATTAGGGCCTGTGTATAGCTGTGGTCCAAGGAGAAGGCTGAGTCGGGCTGGTTTGTTCATGTTGAACGGTAGGGCGAAGCAGCGCTGACGGACGGGACGGAAGAGGAGACAGACACATGCTCTGGTGCCTGGTGTCTGTCTCCTCTTCCGTCTCGTCCGTCAGCGAAGGTTTATTTGGGTTTAACGACCCAAAGTGACTCAGGCTATGATGGATGCCGTAGTGAATGGCTCCGAAAATTTCGACCACCTGGGGTTCTTAAACGTGCAGCTGATATCGCACAGTACATGGCGGAGCCTCTAGAATTTCGCCCCCACCGGAATTCGACCGCCGCGGCTGGGATCGAACCCGCCTCTTTCGGGCCAGCAGCCGAGCGCCGTAAGCACTAAACCACCGCGGCGGCTAAGGAAGAGAACCAGCACTCAACAGAGCAAGCCGAGGATCATTCAACTCACAGCTAGCTGTAATTGTTTTGACGAAACGAATGGTGCAGAGTACTGGTGCATGCTGCTTAGGAGCTGAAGTATATGTGTTCTGTCAAGATTAAAGTTGTTTAATAATAACGCTATTTCGTCAAATTGCTTGTCGTACGGTTTGTTCGCACGTGGTAATTTTTGTGGCCGTGCGCAGAGACTGCTGTTGCGACTTTGAGGTGGTGCTGTAACGCTTGCCCCCCCCCCCCCCCCCCCCCCTTTTGTGACAGAGCGTTGCCAGCTCTCTAGTCGGTAGCGAAGACTCCGAGTCAGGCGTCGGTGAGAACAACGATAGGGATTTAATAAATTATGTACAGAGGATTATACAGCACGAGGTCGGCACGGGGACCGAGAGATAACGGCAAATGCGACTGTTCTCGCACGGTGACATCCGGCGAGGCTCCAACGCGTCACACATCACACTCCACTTGTGAGCGGCACACGGCTCACGGTTCGTCTCTCTAGATCGAGCTCGGTAGAACGGAGTCTTCTCCAGGCGTCAGTGTTGGGGCTTATATAGCCCCCAGAAACGGTCGTCACTCAAACGGACCAATAAAAAGCCAGCACTTGACAGCCGTCCGTGAGGTCCAACCAGCAACCACGCTGGCCACCCGCTTCAAGTCTGCCGCGCGCGGTGACTTCCAGGGGGAAAGGGGAACCGGCGCCTGGCTGTCTAGCAATTCGCTGCACGTTTGAACATGTCACTCACCGATGCTTCTTCATAGTGTGCCGCTGCCAGGCGGCGCAGCATCTGAGCTTGTCAAGGGAGCGTTAGGGCGCGGTTACCTCGCGGCGCAGCACCAGGCTTGTCCAAGGGCGTTCACAGGAGAAATTTTGCATCCTGTAGATTTGGAATCCGGACTGGTTGTCCGAGCACAGCAGCATCCCCACCATCAGATAAGGCGCTGGGAAGACCAGCTGCTTCCACGTGGCTCGGATGCCAGGCGCGCACGTTCGTCAGTCTCCTCCAAGTTCACATCCAGTGTCCGAACGCCAGGTAGCTTCACGTGCCCAGGTCCCACTCGCCAGGCCAGGATCGCTGCTCACCGCGTTGTCGCCAAGGCACCCCGACCAGCTTCGCTCAGGTCGTTCCGATGCGCTTGCTTCTCGCCACTGGTCATGGTTGGTCGTTCTGCAACTTGCAAAAACCGACTAGCAGAAGGCAACACCCAACACGAGCAAGTGCCTTCTGTCTCCCGTCAAACACCAGACAAGGCCATAATCCAAATCAACCTAACTAAATTGCTATCCCCGTTTTTGCTCCCGCTGCAACAAGAGGCAGGTTGGCGATCTGGTACACAAGGTTCAAACAACCATTTTTCAAATTAACAATGCGCCAAAATATCAGGAACCATTGCAAGCAGCAATAATAACGAAAATAGAATTGTCCCCTTGAGATTACTTGGACCGAAAACACACTACTGAGGAAGCAAATGAGGTCATTCATATTTGCCCCAAGGTACTTCCTTTTCGCAACTAGCACAGCTGACCATGTGTTCTTCTTTTTTGTTCTGCGTGGCAGCAGATACTACTACAGCGGTTGTAATGAGCCAATCGTGCACCACAAAAGAGTGCCGGGGCAGGAGCATACTCCAAAACTTAATGCAGGTAAAAAGGTAGCATCTCTAGGAGCTTACGCCAGCTACCTAAGCTACAATGCCCAACAGAGGTTTCGCCCACGTTTCAATGTCTGCGGATAGTAGCACCTAACAAATACGGCAAGTAAGTTCACTTGCAGAAACACACGTAACAAAGCTCACATAAATAACCCAAAGTATACACGAGGCTTCCATGCAAGTGACTACGCCACAATTGCCCATGAGTTCCTTAGCTATACTTCCGCGCGTCAGCGCATGCCCTCAAAATGAGCAGCTCAGCTAAACGTATGCACAAGTGCATGCTGGAATACAACTTGCATTGAACCTCAAGATAAGCGATGCGATGAACAGAACAAAACATCAGAAGATAATCGCGTGGGTGAGATAACCGCTCTGAACGAACTGATTTCAGCTACAGTGCTCGTTTGCACTCTGAACTGTGCAGCACTTTAGGTTACATGAGCAGACGTTTTTAGGCTATATCTTTAGGGCAAGAAAACACGAAAAGTACAGAACGCGCTCAGGCAAAAGTCTCAAAACCTGGTTAACTTTCGCCTTTCTGCCACTGGGAAAAAAAACGAAAATCAAATGAATACAGGGAGCATTTATTCCTGGAATCCTCCATTCTTTATTTGCGCCCTGCGCGGTTGCAATATGAAGGCCACGCTACCAGCCTACCCTTCGCAAAAGTTGAGAGTTTGATTAGTTCTGCCTCTCCAGGACATGTTCCCGAAGCCAGGGAAGCGCTTCTTAAGCTTAAGCCAAAAGGGGCGCTTCCTCCTCTCATGGTTCTCTGCAGGTGTCCCAAAGGGGTGGTTGCGTGTCCCCCTCCTACACGTGCGCGTTCTGTGGCGCCCTTTTTGTCTGGTGGCCGCGCGCCCTTCTCTGCAGCCCACTCTGCTCGTCACCTTTCCCAGAACTACTCCTACGGTGCTGCAACAGTGATGGAAGTGGCTTCCGCACTGCAAAGGGATGCCTTGTCAAATTGGCCTTCATGCGACGCCTCCAAATTCTTGAGAGCCGCGGTAACAGTTTCGGGCAGTTACGTGGTTGGCTGGCCCGTAAACGTACAAGCGTCTTGATCCGCACCCTTTTCTTCTTAGCGCGACTGCCCAAATTAGTTTTCTTTGAGCGCCGTCGCCTTTTCGAAGCAGCCCTAGCGGATTTCTTCCGCGCGCCCGCACCTCCAGTAATCGCGGTGCCGTCAAGTGCGAAGCTGTCGGCGCTAGCCGCAACCTCAAAACTTAACCCATTAGTTCCGAAAGGCTTGTTGCATTCGCGATTTTCCTTGTGTTGCAAATCACCTTGAGCCCTGCTGTTAGTGCCAGGTAGCAGCTCTTTGGAAATTTCGGACACCTCTGCGATATTGTCTGGGCTCGGTTCCTTACTGTTTGGCGGTCTGTCGCGGGCCGCTGCGAATCTGCCGTCATCTATCCTCAACTAACCGTTCTCGGGTGTCTCACCAGCTTCGTTCTGATGAGATTTTTCCGCAGCCTGCCTGAAGCACGACATTCCGTTTCAAAGTGGCATGGATCTGGGGGCTTGAAATTGCCCGCTGAAACATTTCTTTATTGCCAGCATGCCCAACCAAACCATCGCTGATCCCTTTGTTACGATTGCCGGGGCCGCAACCTTTTTCCTCTGCTTTTGTATCGCTTTGAGGTCGAGGTTCCTTTAACTCCTCTCCAGTCTTAACTCCTCTCCAGTCTCAGTGAGCGGGACAGCTGTAACTGCAGCGTCGTCCGATGCCGTGGCTACCTTATCCGAAGGTAGAGAGGTTTCCTCCATTTGCGAATGCGGCCTCTTCATTATATTGCGGGGGGTTTTTTCTCTTGTCAGCTTCTTGTGATGCCACAGGTGTTTTTGGTGATTTGATTAATCATGTGTTCAAAGTGGTGGAAGTCATATCACTTTATTTAATGACGGCCTTTTTTTCTCTTTGTTTCTATATAGTAATTTAGTGAAGTGACTGTTGATGGTTTCTGTGTATAATGTTTTTTGCTCATCAAGTGAGCATGCTTGTAGTGATTTTGTTCTGCAAGAGAGGTACTTAGCTTGGGAATCAGTTTAAGTTCATTTTAGTTGTGAACAACAAGAGCCAACCAGAGAAGCAAAAGCAAGTAAAATATTTTTTGCTTAGACAGCATCTTGCACGGTGAAGAGGGACCAGATTGCAGTAGACATCTTTTTGGAATCGAACGAGCTTAAATTTTGCAGGCCTACTAAACTGTTTGAAAGGTGCTTATGAGGCCTGTACAATAGTAGCAGCAAGCCTCTTTTCCTGCTCGCATCTACAGAGAACTCAGTGTCAGGCTGTACTTCAGCACAATGTAAATGTTCAGGTTGATGTGCTCTTTGTAACTTACTGTGCAATTAGCACTTAACCAGCTTTGACCAATTGTTCAGTGAACTTGCATAAAGATAACCTCTTTGCTCGTGGTAATGCAGTAGAGTGAAGCATTTAAAAACTGCTCTGGAATGTATTTAGCAAAGCAGAATTGTGGGCAAGTTGATGAAACATGGAAGAAACAATTGCACCAAGCAAGGGCTGAAAACAGAATGTTTATTGGAAGCGTCGTTCTCAGAAAATGACTGCACATGCTTACAAGCTGCAATAGCAGTAGGAATGTGATAGAACTGGTACTTGCTAATTGCACAGCACATTTCTCAGTAAAAAACAGAACCTACCGAAGGGTAAAAATAGTCAAGGAAGGCTTGGAAGTAATAGTGTACCCAGCTTGCAAACAAGCAGCATGAAGCAATATACGTTACCAGCTAGAAAGAAACATTCTTTTAACATGAGAGCGTTAAATAAATGACATGAGAAACAATTTATCTTAGAGGACAGCTCAGGTGATTTTTTGAGCATTTTGAGGTGGTAGTCGCATCACATTTTATAGTCCCCTCGCTTTGGTACAAAAAGCCACTTTTCAAAATACCAAATAGAAATATTTCAAAAGAACAAAACCTAGGAAACCTAAATTGTTTCAACCACACGACTACCTGACAGACTGTCCTATGACATCATGGATATTGTCACAAAGTCTGTTGTGTGCACATTGGTTGTCTAAGCTGGTGGCCGTAAGCGAGAGCTTGGGTTATTGTTTGTCTGATATGACCAGAAACCAGCTAAACTTCCTTCGTTCAGCAGAGCGAATATCGGCAGCCGTGCATGCATTGGCATCACACACGCATTATTGCCGTCTGCCTGATATTGCCACGAAGTGGGAAATTTTAAACTTCTTTGCACTGCAACAAAACACTAGCGTGCTGCGAAACTTGGCACAAAGAACCATCTAACTGTGGAGAATGTTTGTGAAAGTTTCAGTATAATCAGACCAGGTAGAAAAGAGCGCCAGCACTGCCCTTAAAAAGTGGATTTTTAACATTGAATTTCCTGGGAAACCAGCCAAATGGTCTTGCTTTCTTCGTCTTATCCGAGAATTCGTCATAACTCAATTTGTATTAGTGGGAGTCTACTGTAGTTACTGCAATGCTGTGCGAAGGGAGCACACTGTATTGCCCAGTTCGAGCCATGGTGCACATGCGCCAACATACTGCAAAGCATACTGTTGCTGTCTGCAGGTCTGAAAAGCTAGAGTCCTTGAGATTAACTCTGGGAGCTGTTATTTCGAGAGTCGTGTATTGTGGTGAAGCATTTGCTCTAAGTTTTCCTCCCAATCCTGATTATTTCTTCCAAGTTTGGTAGCCTGTGCGAAAATACATTCCTTTGCATATCTGTTTTGATTTTGCCGTTTCCATGGCCTCAGTTCCAGTGACTTCTGTGAGCACAGTACATTTGCAACATCACAAGCATTAACCGCGCGTTACTACCCACTCGCTACATCAAGAACCAATTTTCAGACTTCTATAAGGTTGTCTAAGGCGTTTTATGAATGGGGTCATTGACAGTCGTAATTTCAGCCATTCAGTGCACATACGAGCGTTTTGTGAATACATTCGCCGACCGATTTTTCGGACACGAAGGGACCCGAAAAATGGTCAGAATAATCGAACAGTCCGAAAAATCCGTGAAGTACAAAAGATCACTTTATTGAGATGAAATCGGCTTAAAAATGTCACTGATTTTACCTTGGGGGAAATTTTCTCTTGCTGGCGACAATTTGCACCTGTATTTGCGCCAAAGTTGTGATTTCACTGTACACGCTAGCCAGCAAGGTCATCGCATTTAGTTGGAATACTTCCCATGCTTCTTTGAGGGACCCGGCGGGGCCATGTTGTCCACAACCCAAGTGTACACCACACCGCTCGTCAAACACACGCAGAGATAAGGCACTTTTCGGTCAAAGCGGTGGAACTGTCGGACGCAATCGCAAAACGGCGAACGGATGTAAACTCGTGAAGACTGAGCGCCACTCGGTCGATGTGGTCAGAGAAACCCAAGTGACGAAACGGCGAATGGCGAGACTGTATGAGACCCGCCGCGGTGGCTCAGTGGTTAGGGCGCTCGGATACTGATCCGGAGTAGGCAGGTTGGAATCCGACCGCGGCGGCCGTGTTTCAGTGGAGACGAAACGCAAAGGCGCCCGTGTGCTTTGAGATGTCAGTGCACGTTGAAGATGCCCAGGTGGTCGAAATTATTCCGGAGCCCTCCATTACGGCACCTCTTTCTACCCTTCTTCTCTCAGTCCCTCCTTTATCCTTTCTCGCTGAGATGTGAGATAGCTCGTGCACAATTTCCTTCCCCCACCAACCAATTTTCAACGTATAGGACAAGCGATAAATGCCCGCAACAACGTCGGCGACAAAAGCAAATTTGACGGCGGTGACAATCCGGCTGCCACCTCGAAGTGTCAGAGATCGCAGGGACCTCTACTGGCAGCAATGAGGTACCGAATGTATGTCAAGCCAATCCAACTGCAGCGTAAATCCACCTCAATCCAAGATGGCGCCTTTTGCACCGGCAAAAAGCCGATAAGATGGCCGATTTTGGCCCGCAGGAGACTGAAATCAGTCCGAAAAATCTAACTTTCGGGCTTTTGAAGTTCGAAATATCCGTCGCGAATATGTATGTGCTTCTTTCCATGGGGTGACTGACGGTGCCTCATCGGGGTCTGAAATATCCTACAAGTCGGTGTTATTAGAGTCTGAATTACCCGTCGGCTACTGTAATCGACCAAATAATCGGCTGCATCGACCAGAGCATTGTCCTTGCCCGAGAACTGACGTTCGGTTTGCTGCTTTAAAATAGTTGCACTTCAAATTTTGAGAAACAGCTTCTTGTGTCGGAGACAGAGGAGTCCAAGGAATGAGATACGCTCATTGAATCAAAATATTCGAAAACTTCCTGAAGTTACCCTTTGAGAAAGAGGAGATCCCAAATTTTTTTTGGGTTTTCTCTCTTTAAAATGACGTGCAGCGCATTACAAAACGTACACCGTTACTGGATTGCTGCAACATGTGGTAAATAATTTATAGTCGAATTTATTTCGGTTTTGGTTCGAGCAGCCAAACAATGGTGTGACTTACAAGGCTGGTTCAGGCTACGTGATTCATACAAAAACCGGTATGGTCACTGCTTTCGTCGTTTTAATTCACCTCTACTCTTTTGCAAGCCTGTTCAAATGTTAGAGTGACAAAAAATGAACAAGCAGTGATTACATCGCTGTTTTTGCACGCCTCACTTGACCTGATTGCGTCTTGTACGTCAAAGCTACTTTGCGACCTAAACCGAAAAACACAAAAAAAATTCATTCTAAATCATTCTGCTGCCGTAGGAGAATTCCACTTTGCGACTCTCATCGCAACAAAGAAAACAGTGCATTACGCCGAAGAAAAAATGCATCCAAAATTTTGTCTCTACTCTTAAAGATTTATGGAAAAGTATCCAGGGAAATTTTTGAGCGGGCACTACTGCAGAAGTTGGGAAGTGTTGCATGTGTGTGCTTTGTATCTGCTGCCATTCAGGGAGCTTGTACTGCTTAACTCGTGGCTTTTCTTATTGGTTTGGACTGTTCTGCGTTTTAAGTTGGGTCTTCTTGGCATTATTTCGAATGTCCCTCAGATGAAATGTTTTTTTTTGCCTCTCTCACATTGTTCTTCTAATTATATGTGCCACATAGTCTCTAGAATTTGTTCATGTCACTTTTTTGCCGTTACAAAAGCTTCTTACAGTCTAGCCAATATTTCGACCCATGTAAATGCTGCACTATACCTGGTGATAAGTTGGTCATGTATTTTATTGCTGTGCTACACCGAATGAGGCCATTCTGCGCCAACTGATTCATCAGACTGCGCTCGACCGCGTTTGATTTCTTACAGAAAAAAAATCATGTCTTACTGTGTACAATCACAAAGATTTTCTAGCTTGTTTTTGGCAGAACAAAAATGTTTGTGTCATGGCCGTCATTTTAAGTTTACATTCGGTAGCAAAGCCTTCTCTTACAAAAAAACTTGTAAAAAATAAACGTTTGATGCATGAGTCAAACTTTTTCATATGAATAAAAGACATTGTGCTTCATATACAATAAATTTAACTCATGTTTTGTATTTTGGTTGTAATATAAAACATGAAAGAAGGTAGAAAAATATGGAAATTTGGAACTTCTTATCTAATTTATGTTCTCATAGTAGTCATCTCAGCTATTTGTCTGGATTTTTCAAAAAGCAATGAAGCCGATATGAAAAACATAATGCGTGTGAGCAAAAACAAATTTGTTAAAATTCTCTTCTTGAGGCATATTCATCCGTCAATTGCTCAGTGAGGTGGTTCTCGTTTATCTTCTAAGTGCAGTGGCATTTCTTTCTAAAAGTTTATGCGAACAATTTTTGTTTTAGGCGAGAACATAATTTTTCTAGTTGAGTCCCTGCGTTCAACCCCAGCATCGCTCGCTGCTTGCTCGTCACTGCAGTGCATGCTACAGCCGGCATCAAGGAGGCACTTAAGTTTTGTTGTATGGTGCTCCAAGTGGATGCTCCTGATATTTTGGTTCTGCAAGGTCCGCTGGCATGTTCATTCACATTCTGTCACTTTAAACTCTTTGGTTGCTGGGCATGATGCAAGTCCAGCATGCGCCAGTGAGAGAGAGATAAAAGCTTAATGTGGTGAAACTTGCGTATTCCATTTAATGGTAACACTCTTGTAAACAGACTAGTGAGTTCACCTTTGTTTTCTTGAATGATTTGTCGGGGCACCCTGACAGTATGCTCGATAGTTTTCTACACCTCACTCATGTAAACAAAGGGTCAGTATTTGACCTTTGTACGGCCTCTGAATACTTCCCATCACTGCCAAGGGCCTCACAGTTCCACCAATGCCGTCGCAAGCACCCTTACCATGTGACGGGGCGAAAAGCCCATTGCGCTGAAAAATTGGAATCGTTTTCCTGGTTGCAGAGATCTTAACTTTGATTGGTCAGACTGCAAAGTGTGTTTCCCGGCTCAGTACCATTTGTGTGGAGGTACAATAGCCGTTGTGCCATGCGGCCACTTCATTGTCACCTTTTTAAATGTGCCCTTCATCAGGTTTCTGCATTGCCAAAGCTGGCAGCATCGGAAGCCCAGCACAGCATTGTATTCGAGCAATGGAGTGTTGGTTTTGTGTGTATTTGCAGTCGGCGGCAAAATGTGCTGTCGATATAGAACACAGGGGCTCAACTTGCAAATTGTTTCTCTCTTAAAACAAAAAGTGCTGTGATTAAACTTATAGAAATAAATGCCATTAAATGGTGCCGTGCAACTTCCCATCTTTCGTAATTTTACTAAGATCACCTGATTATGCAATTGACCGCTGAATATGTCTGAGAAAGCAAATTTTCTCAACTTAAGAATTCTTTTGCTCGCATATCTTGCATGTTTTGCACTCTGAAACATTTTTATTGCTTTCTTTGCCTTCTTTACAGCTTAGAAATAAAGTTCGAATGATGGCTGCAAGAACATAGAATTTAAGATTAGACTTTCAAATTTTTATATAATGTACCTTGCATGTTTTAGTTGAAACAAAATAAGCTCAATTCACTGCATATGAAAGTGTAATGCCTTTTATATATATAATGAAAGTTTCACAGTCATGTGTTAGAATGTTTATTTTACAATTCTTTTTTGTAAGACTAGGTTTTGCTACCACTTGCAAACGTGAGATGGCACCACAGCAAGTAAAAATTTAATCTGCCAAAATCAAGGTGGGTAATGTTTGCCATAGTAATGCAATAAACCATCATTTTTTAAAGAGAAATCCAAGATGGTCGAGTACCAAGTCTGTATCAGTTGGCTTGGAATGATCCAATGACATTTAAATGCCTATTGTGTGCTGTTTTGAAGCAGCCTTTATAATATTTTTGTAGCTCGAGCAATATTGCAGTGTAGGTACAATGATATTTGTTCTGCTTGCATGATTGTAATGGTTCCATATCATGCCATTTACTTTGCATCTTGCGTGCAATCTTACATTGCTTTGTAACAAATTTTTGCTGCAGGCATTCATCCCATGTGGAGACTGCTGCTCCTAAGTGGAGCACCATACTCAACTGGAGCAGTGTAGAGTGGTATCACTGTTTGCACCTTTGGTAAGTTTGTTTTGAAAAATTTATGCATTCATTCATCTGGCTGCTTGGTATTTTCATGTTTCATGTGTAAGGGCAGATGAAAGGCCGATCTGTCCGAAGGGTGAATGTGGCCATTCGTTAACGTCATTTTACAATAGCGATATTTGCAAAATGATTCATTCTATGTATCTAGTATGTACTTTAGTTTCCTACGTGGTGCATGTATGCCTCAAAGAAAGGAACCAGAACCCCTTGCAGAGTAACAAATTCATCTGACTTGTTTGATATGGACTCTGCCGCAGTGGCTCAGTGGTTATGGCGCTAGGCTGCTGACCCGAAAGATGTGAGTTCGATCGTGGCCGGGGCTGTTGAATTTCAATGGAGGGGAAATTCTCTAGGCCTGTGTACTGTGCGTTGTCAGTACACGTTAAAGAACCCCAGGTGGTCGAAATTTCTGGAGCCCTTCACTATGGCGTCTCTCATAGCCTGAGCTGCTTTGGGACATTATGACATTACGGGACATTATGATGTCCCAGCTAGCGTTTATGATCTCCAAGTGACGCTTTTGTTTGCATGTGCCGCCAATATTTGCAGTGTTTGTTCGTTTTTCAAATCTGCCGCGACACCACCTTATCGCTTTGTTTGCGACGCAAGACGCGACTAGATTTATCTCGATTGATCGCAGCCAGGCAAAGCTGATTCTACGTTGTTCCGGAATGTTCTAGTAACTTTGCGCCCTTTATCTCGAATGTTCGCTATCGGCTTTAAATTGAGCCCGGCCGACAGCGGCGGGCATTCTGTTCGACGACCGCCGAGCGCGCTTGTCGCTTCGCCGCCGCCGAGTGATTCAGTCCATTTTGGGTGCAAGTCAGCCCAATAAACAGTTCTTTTAGAAGGCCCTTTCGTCCGTCTTCATCGCTGCTTCGACTGCCGTCACCACTACGTGACATCTGGTGGAGGTGCGGGGTAGCCTTCCATGTTCCGGACGCCCCCTTCAAGTCGTGAAGCCAGCCCTGAGCGCTTCGCACCCGAGGACGAGCCAGCAGCTCAGCGAGCCAGCCGACGTCTCCAGGGAGAGGAGCCTGAGTTCGGGAAACTGCCGGACCGCACCAGACAGCGAAAAGACGCTGCTACCAGCACTGCAACCTCGCCAAAGATGTCGACACCGATCTTACTGCAGCAGCCGCGGGTGCCGCCAACTTTCAATGGATCCCTAGGCGAAGACCCTGAAGAATGGTTGGACCAATTTGAGCGCGTGGCGTCATTCAACAAGTGGGATGATGCGGCAAAGATGGGACACGTTTTTTTCTCATTGGATGGCTGCGCACGCACGTGGTACGAAAACTACGAGTCGTCCCTTACGACATGGGAGCTATTCAAGAGAGAACTATTGAAGGTATTCACCAGTGTCGTGAGGAAAGAAAGAGCCGAACGACTCCTCGAGTCCAGGATCCAGCTTCCGAATGAGCCCGTCCGCAGTTACGTCGAGGAGATGAAGCGCCTATTTCGCCGCGCCGATCCCGGGATGACCGAGGAAAAGAAAGTTCAGTTTTTAATGCGCGGCGTAAAAGAACAACTCTTTGCAAGCCTCGTCCGCCAGCCGCCAAAAACAGTCGAGGAGTTTATGCAAGAAGCCTGCACGATTGAGAATACCCTCGACGTTCGAGCTCGGCAGTACAATCGCCCTTCCTCTGCCTGTGCAATCCGTTCGGACACGCCGGCCACCACCAGCGACAGCTTGCGGGAAGTTATCCGCGAAATCGTCCGAGAGGAGCTACGCCGATTACTGCCATCTTCCCCACAGCCACAAGCAGCGACTCTGATGGATGTGGTACGGGAAGAAGTGCAACAGGCACTTGGCACCCCGACGGCCACAGAACCCCAGGCCATGACCTACGCCGCTGCAGTAAGTACTGCTCAGCCCCAGCGACAACCCCCACGTCCTCCCCGAGATGAGCCAATCGTTCCACAACGCCGCCTCCCAGCGCCCGCCCAGCCTATGACCGACGCTCAAGCCCCAGGAAATGCGACGCCTGGAGGACTTCCGACAACCGGCCGTTGTGCTTCCATTGCGGTGAGGCCGGCCATATTCTTCGTCACTGCCCGTACCGACGTATCGGTCTTCGAGGATTTGCCGTTAACGCCCCACGACCACGCTTCGGACAACGTCCGCATGAAATCGACGAGTACCTGCGTCGAGAAGAGTACACGCCGAACCGCCTTTCGCGCTCACCATCACCGTCAACCTCGCGCTTTGCGTCGCCACGCCGCAGCTATGCAGCCGCGGTACGAGGAAGGTCTCCCAGCCCCCGTAGGGGAAACTAAAGGCAGCAACCTCTGGAGGTGAGGTTGCTCACGAGCTAAACGCCGAAGATCCTCCACCGACCACGCCCCATGAGGACGCTGCACCCGCGACGCCGCATGAAGAACCGACACTCGCTGCACCGACGCCGCACACAATGAGAACCTCGACCACGACGCAAGCTACCTTGAAATCGACGCCGCCACCCAGAGGAGCTTCGACCACACGCCCAACCCGTGACTCACATACGCGACGAAGCCGTGACCCGACGCCGAGAGCGACATGCAATGCAAGAGCCAGGACCTCCTACCTAGAAGTGACTATCGACGGCCGGAAAGTTACCGCTCTAGTCGACACAGGAGCCGATTACTCGGTGATGAATGGAACATTCGCTGCGCAGCTCAGAAAAGTCACAACGGCTTGGGACGGCCCACAAATTCGCACCGCTGGGGGCCACCTCATTACGCCATCAGGACGATGCACAGCGCGAGTGACTGTGAAAGGACATACCTATCCTGCGACCTTTGTTGTGCTACCGCAATGCTCCCGCGAAGTGATCTTGGGTATGGATTTCCTTAATGAGCATCAGGCGATCATCGACCTGCGATCCAAGCTGATCACGCTTTCGACGGACGAAGCCATCGCTTCGATGGAAACTCGGGAAAATCACGTTGCCCTAAGTGTCCTGGAGGAAGAAGTGAGCGTCCCACCCCGTTCAAGCGTTATCGTGACCGTAGGCGCCACGAAAGCCATAAACACTGAAGCCATCATCGAGGGGAACATGCAGTTGCTACTAGACCGAGGAAACAGCATCGCAAGAGGCATCGCACATTTCCGCAATGGCCAGGCCGAAGTACTGCTGACTAACTTCAGTGAAGAATACCGGCATATTAACAGAGGAACGACGATTGCTTTCTACGACGAAATATCTGACGTACGAGATTCCTTCGCCCTCTCCGACCCCTCCGCAGAAGAACCGCCTGACCAAGAGAACTCGCCCACTTTCGACATCAACCCAGCCCTGCACCGGAACAGACAAGACCAGATCCGCAATCTGCTTCAAAACTACAGTGAGTGCTTTTCGACATCGCCGAAGGTGCGACAGACGCCAATTGCCAAGCATCGCATTATAACGGATCAACACGTCCGACCTCTCCGTCAAAGCCCCTACCGTGTGTCTCCGCGAGAACGACAAGCCATCCGGGACCAAGTCGAAGAAATGCTTCGCGACGACGTCATCCAGCCTTCAAACAGCCCATGGGCGGCACCGGTTGTTCTAGTGAGAAAGAAAGACGGCGCACTTCGATTCTGCGTGGATTACCGCCGCTTGAACAACATAACAAAGAAGGACGTCTACCCCCTCCCCCGCATCGACGACACACTGGACCGCCTCTGCAACGCCAAATATTTCTCATCGATGGACCTCAAGAGCGGCTACTGGCAAATTGAGGTCGACGAAAGAGATCGCGAGAAGACAGCATTCATAACTCCGGATGGGCTGTTTGAGTTCAAGGTGATGCCATTTGGTCTCTGTTCCGCACCAGCGACGTTTCAGCGAGTAATGGATACAGTGCTGGCAGGCCTGAAGTGGCGGATTTGTCTGGTATATTTAGATGACGTCGTTGTCTTCGCCTCGAACTTTGAAGAGCACCTCAAAAGACTTCGAACAGTACTAGACGCAATCAAGTCGTCTGGCCTAACCTTGAAAGCAGAGAAATGCCACTTTGCCTACGAAGAGCTGCTGTTTCTAGGCCACATCGTTAGCAAGGAAGGAGTACGCCCAGACCCGCAGAAAACAGCCGCTATTGAACAGTTTCAACCGCCGGCCGATAAGAAAGCAGTGCGCAGATTTCTCGGACTATGCGCATATTACCGACGAATTGTGAAAAACTTTTCGCGCATCGCCGAGCCCCTGACCCAACTGTCGAAGGCAGACGTGCCGTTTAAATGGGAAGCGCCGCAAGCAGAAGCCTTCAAGGAACTTCAGCGTCGTTTACAGTCCCCACCGATCCTTGCGCATTTTGATGAAAACGCCGATACTGAAGTTCATACCGACGCAAGCAGCGTGGGACTAGGCGCCGTTCTCGTTCAAAAAAGTGACGGGCTGGAGAAGGTCATCGCATACGCTAGCCGTTCCCTTTCTAAGGCCGAGGCTAACTATTCGACCACTGAGAAGGAGTGCCTTGCCATCATCTGGGCTACGTCGAAATTCCGCCCCTACCTCTACGGACGGCCGTTCAAGGTGGTCAGCGACCACCACGCGCTCTGCTGGCTTGCCAATTTGAAGGATCCCTCTGGCCGACTCGCTCGATGGAGTCTGCGTCTCCAGGAGTTTGACGTCACCGTCGTTTACAAGTCCGGACGCAAGCACACTGACGCCGATTGCCTCTCACGAGCCCCTGTAGATGCACCGCCGCTGGACGACGATGAGGACGCCTTCCTGGGACCCATCAGCGCAAGCTCTTTTGCTCAGCAGCAACGCTCGGACCCCAACCTAAAAGGCCTCATCGAGTACCTGGAAGGCAAGGTTTCTTCACCCCCCGCTTCATTCAAGCGAGGACTGTCTTCTTTCTGTGTGCAGAATGAGGTCCTTGTGAAGAAGAACTTTACAGCGAACAAAACAGCCTACCTCCTTGTTGTACCTACTTGTCTCCGCGAAGAAGTTCTACAGGCTTCACACGACGAGCCGACAGCTGGACATCTCGGGTTTACTCGCACCCTCCGCCGCATTCAAGACAAGTATTACTGGCCCCGACTGTCTTCCGATGTCGCACACTATGTGAAAACATGCCGAGATTGTCAGAGACGAAAGACTCCTCCCACACGACCAGCAGGATTTCTGAACCCCATTGAACCTCCCTCAAGACCCTTTCAGCAGATTGGCATGGACTTGCTTGGCCCTTTTCCAACGTCAACATCTGGAAATAAGTGGATCATCATAGCGACCGACTACCTGACCCGCTACGCCGAGGCGAAAGCCCGACCGAACGGAACAGCAGCAGAAGTGGCCAAATTTTTCGTGGAGTGCATTCTTCTTCGACACGGCGCCCCCGATGTGCTCATCACGGACAGAGGAACATCATTTACGGCGGAACTCACGCAAGCCATCCTGCGCTACAGCCAAACCAGCCACCGGAGGACAACTGCATACCATCCGCAGACCAACGGACTGACCGAGCGCCTGAACAAAACCATCGCCGATATGCTCGCTATGTATGTCGATGCCGAACATAAAACCTGGGATGTCATCCTGCCTTACATCGTCTTCGCCTACAACACCGCAGTGCAGGAGACCACCCAGATGACGCCTTTTAGGCTCGTCCATGGCAGGGATGCCACGACCACGCTAGACGCCATGCTGCCCAACGTTACAGAAGAAGAGAACATCGACGTTGCCGCCTACCTTCAACGCGCAGAAGAAGCTCGAAGGCTTGCCCGATTACGGATCAAAGATCAGCAGCGGTCCGACGCCAGACGCTACAACCTACGAAGACGCAACGCGGAATACAAGCCAGGAGACCAAGTCTGGGTGTGGACGCCCATTCGCCGCCGTGGATTGAGTGAAAAGCTCTTGCGCCGCTATTTCGGCCCGTACAAGGTTCTTCGTCGGCTGGGTGACATGGATTATGAAGTCATCCCTGACGCAATGACTGCATCCCAGCGACGCCGCGTACGACCAGAAGTTGTCCATGTAGTCCGTCTGAAGCCGTATTATGCGCGCTAAAGGCCGCTGCATTTCCATGCTCTATTTTCGCAAGATCCGTTTTTTCCCTTACTAGTCGCATTATTTGTTTTAATGCATCGGGTCGATGCTTCTTTGAGAGGGGAGTAATGCCGCCAATATTTGCAGTGTTTGTTCGTTTTTCAAATCTGCCGCGACACCACCTTATCGCTTTGTTTGCGACGCAAGACGCGACTAGATTTATCTCGATTGATCGCAGCCAGGCAAAGCTGATTCTACGTTGTTCCGGAATGTTCTAGTAACTTCGCGCCCTTTATCTCGAATGTTCGCTATCAGCTTTAAATTGAGCCCGGCCGACAGCGGCGGGCACTCTGTTCGACGACCGCCGAGCGCGCTTGTCGCTTCGCCGCCGCCGAGTGATTCAGTCCATTTTGGGTGCAAGTCAGCCCAATAAACAGTTCTTTTAGAAGACCCTTTCGTCCGTCTTCATCGCTGCTTCGACTGCCGTCACCACTACGTGACACATGTATTTCTTCAAGGGTGGGTGCAGAAAGGAAACATCAGCTTGGAACCCCTTGTGGTCATTTTCCAGATCTAGACTCTCTTGAAAATGTGTGACAGTATTTTAGTCTTGTCAAAATAGCGTGCAGGCTAACAGGACACAGACAAGAACTGCAATGTCTAACGGCTGAGGGAATTTATTGCTTTGCTCGCAATAAATACAGGCAACATCATCCAAAATACATATAAGGAAAGTCCTGGAATCATCATTTTGTCACATCTGTCGTGATTATTTATCCAGATAGTGAATTTCTATTCAAACATGAGTGATGATGTCTGTACACTGGTTGAACACTTCTTACGTATGATGTATGCCTCGTATATCTCGAGCATGAGCTGTCAATTATATTTGCTCAGACTTTTACATCGTCGAACGTGTGGAATGCACTCATAGTCCGACACTTGCAGGGATGCCGGAAGTATATTTTCAGTAGGAGGGCTTGAACGTGTTCTTTTTTATTTTTTTTGTTTATGTACATAGGTTTCTCAGATATTACAGTCCAAGTTTGGCTCGGGAAAGAACAATTAGCTGCGTGAAAAAAATTATTTTCTTTGATCGTTAGATGGTGCATATTATACAAGCATTAACAAGGAAAAAATTACAAAATGAATTTTCAGTGCGTTCATATTGACGTTTGACAAATTTATAGGCATTCGCACATGGACAAAACTATAACATAAAACAACAGTTTAAATACAACAATACAAGCAAACACGCTAGAGTACATGTATACAGTTACCAATAATGCACGCAAGCAGCAAACATTTCGGACAGTGCTGCTCTATTTAGGTGCTTAGGCGGGACCAAAGGTTGCTGCTCGCTTCGCTGTTCAGCTCACAAACTCCCTGATGACGTCCTCTAATCATAGGAGCGCCATTCTTTCTTTGTGTATAGGCAAAATCTAAAGATACGATAACCTCTTTTGAGTCGTTCAGTTGCGCAAATACGTTTTGATTCTGCGCAGAGCACTAAAAGAGCGTTCCCCAGAAGCGACAGACGCTGGTTTGGGAAACACAAGCTGAACATACCTCACGACCTTAACCATCAACTCGCGAATATTTTGCAATTCCTTTGTAGGATCTCCAAAATGCCCAGAATTGTGGCAGAATCAGCACCGCTTAGAACAGTTGATAATAGCATAACTGCGCCAACAGTCTGCCCAAGTCATTATCAACTGCATGCACTCCCAAAGCCACCTCTAGTTCATTTGCTGTGTACCGACTACCTCCAGCGGCTCTGGTTAAGATGTCTTGTAGTTTTACGAGCTGTTTCATGCCTGGCTGCTCAAAACTCTGTTTTGTTTCACTTACGATTCAGTCGGCAGTAGCGAAATACTTCTTGCACAGCACGGCCTTAACGTCAAGGGCAGCTGGCTGGACAGGTCTCTAACTCATCGCATACCTCGCAGGAGGTTTTGTCGGCCTTGATGTACCAGGTTCCTTCAGGCCTAGATGCGCTGCTGTTGTGCTCGTGTGCTGCCACAGGTTTTCAAACGCAGTTTCAGAGCACGACTGGGAGGTCGCCTTGCAGAGAGCCTCTGGTGCCTTTTTTCCACCTGCTGCGCGATATGTTGAGCTCTGGAGAGCCCTTGCTAATTCTTCATAAGGCCCAAAGAAGGCTACGGAAATGTGGATACCTAACAAGGTTTAAAATTTCTGCAAAAGCCGATCGTAACCTCTAAAAATAGCCTTGCTGCCTTCGGTCAATTAACCTGGTGTCTGCAAGAGCTCTTTGAGTGTCTCTTGGACTCTGGCGTAATTCTCAACGATTCTTTGCATTGGCTCTTTGCACCGAATCTTTGCACGAGTCTTTGCATCGATGCGATGGACTCTAACGCTTTATCGCATCGGGGAAAGCGGCAGTAAGATATTTGGCCCTGATCCACTCTCCACAGCTGACTCGCGTCCTGTGCAGGGAGGAAGCGGTACCGGCCCACTCTGTCTCCTGCTTTGCAGCGGACGGTGCGGTTTTTGGCGAGCTGTCTTTGTGAACCATCGCTTGGTCAACAGCGTCTTAGCTGCTGATTGTAGTTGTTTAATTTGATACGCAGATGAGTCCTTCACTATGACGTCTCTTATAGCCCATGCGCCGCTTTAAGTCACAATACCTGCCTTCCAGATTTAAATCAACTATATACATGGATGTGTGCGAAAGTTCCCAACTGGTAATGGAACAATTCCTTGTTGATTCCAGCTGTAACCAAATGGAAACCAGTCTGAGCAGTTAGGATTTTTTCCCTGGAATTCGACTAATCACATTCTAAATGTGAACAGCGCTTTTGTTTCATTCTGGAAATTTATTGTATCGCAAATTAGGTTTCATATACATACGTCAAATTAGGGCCTGTGTATAGCTGTGGTCCAAGGAGAAGGCTGAGTCGGGCTGGTTTGTTCATGTTGAACGGTAGGGCGAATCAGCGCTGACGGACGGGACGGAAAAGGAGACAGACACATGCGCTGGTGCCTGGTGTCTGTCTCCTGTTCCGTCTCGTCCGTCAGCGAAGGTTTATTTGGGTTTAACGACCCAAAGTGACTCAGGCTATGATGGATGCCGTAGTGAATGGCTCCGAAAATTTCGACCACCTGGGGTTCTTAAACATGCAGCTGATATCGCACAGTACATGGCGGAGCCTCTAGAATTTCGCCCCCACCGGAATTCGACCGCCGCCGCTGGGATCGAACCCGCCTCTTTCGGGCCAGCAGCCGAGCGCCGTAAGCACTAAACCACCGCGGCGGCTAAGGAAGAGAACCAGCACTCAACAGAGCAAGCCGAGGATCATTCAACTCACAGCTAGCTGTAATTGTTTTGACGAAACGAATGGTGCAGAGTACTGGTGCATGCTGCTTAGGAGCTGAAGTATATGTGTTCTGTCAAGATTAAAGTTGTTTAATAACGCTATTTCGTCAAATTGCTTGTCGTACGGTTTGTTTGCACGTGGTAATTTTTGTGGCCGTGCGCAGGGACTGCTGTTGCGACTTTGAGGTGGTGCTGTAACGCTTGCTCCCCCCCCCCTTTTGTGACAGAGCGTCGCCAGCTCTCTAGTCGGTAGCGAAGACTCCGAGTCAGGCGTTAATGAGAACAACGATAGGGATTTAATAAATTATGTACAGAGGATTATACAGCACGAGATCGGCACGGGGACCGAGAGATAACGGCAAATGCGACTGTTCTCGCACGGTGACATCCGGCGAGGCTCCAACGCGTCACACATCACACTCCACTTGTGAGCGGCACACGGCTCACGATTCGTCTCTCTAGATCGAGCTCGGTAGAACGGAGTCTTCTCCAGGCGTCAGTGTTGGGGCTTATATAGCCCCCAGACACGGTCGTCACTCATACAGACCAATAAAAAGCCAGCACTTGACAGCCGTCCGTGAGGTCCAAGCAGCAACCACGCTGGCCACCCGCTTCAAGTCTGCCGCGCGCGGTGACTCCCAGGGGGAAAGGGGAACCGGCGCCTGGCTGTCTAGCAATTCGCTGCATGTTTGAACATGTCACTCAACGATGCTTCTTCATAGTGCGCCGCTGCCAGGCGGCGCAGCATCTGAGCTTGTCAAGGGAGCGTTAGGGCGCGGTTACCTCGCGGCGCAGCACCGGGCTTGTCCAAGGGCGTTCACCGGAGAAATTTTGCATCCTGTAGATTTGGAATCCGGACTGGTTGTCCGAGCACAACAGCATCCCCACCATCAGATAAGGCGCTGGGAAGACCAGCTGCTTCCACGTGGCTCGGACGCCAGGCGCGCACGTTCGTCAGTCTCCTCCAAGTTCACGTCCAGTGTCCGAACGCCAGGTAGCTTCACGTGCCCAGGTCCCACTCGCCAGGCCAGGATCGCTGCTCACCGCGTTGTCGCCAAGGCACCCCGACCAGCTTCGCTCAGGTCGTTCCGATGCCCTTGCTTCTCGCCACTCGTCATGGTTGGTCGTTGTGCAACTTGCAAAAACCGACTGGCAGAAGGCATCACCCAACACGAGCAAGTGCCTTCTGTCTCCCGTCAAACACCAGACAAGGCCATAATCCAAATCAACCTAACTAAATTGCTATCCCCGTTTTTGCTCCCGCTGCAACAAGAGGCAGGTTGGCGATCTGGTACACAAGGTTCAAACAACCATTTTTCAAATTAACAACGCGCCAAAATATCAGGAACCATTGCAAGCAGCAATAATAACGAAAATAGAATTGTCCCCTTGAGATTACTTGGACCGAAAACACACTACTGAGGAAGCAAATGAGGTCATTCATATTTGCCCCAAGGTACTTCCTTTTCGCAACTAGCACAGCTGACCATGTGGTCTTCTTTTTTGTTCTGCGTGGCAGCAGATACTACTACAGCGGTTGTAATGAGCCAATCTTGCACCACAAAACAGTGCCGAGGCAGGAGCATACTCCAAAACTTAATGCAGGTAAAAAGGTAGCATCTCTAGGAGCTTACGCCAGCTACCTAAGCTACAATGCCCAACAGAGGTTTCGCCCATGTTTCAATGTCTGCGGATAGTAGCACCTAACAAATACGGCAAGTAAGTTCACTTGCAGAAACACACGTAACAAAGCTCACATAAATAACCCAAAGTATACACGAGGCTTCCATGCAAGTGACTACGCCACAATTGCCCATGAGTTCCTTAGCTATACTTCCGCGCGTCAGCGCATGCCCTCAAAATGAGCAGCTCAGCTAAACGTATCCACAAGTGCATGCTGGAATACAACTTGCATTGAACCTCAAGATAAGCGATGCGATAAACAGAACAAAACATCAGAAGATAATCGCGTGGGTGAGATAACCGCTCTGAACGAACTGATTTCAGCTACAGTGCTCGTTTGCACTCTGAACTGTGCAGCACTTTAGGTTACATGAGCAGACGTTTTTAGGCTATATCATTAGGGCAAGAAAACACGAAAAGTACAGAATGCGCTCAGGCAAAAGGCTCAAAACCTGGTTAACTTTCGCCTCTCTGCCACTGGGAAAAAAAACGAAAATCAAATGAATACAGGGAGCATTTATTCCTGGAATCCTCCATTCTTTATTCGCGCCCTGCGCGGTTGCAATATGAAGGCCACGCTACCAGCCTACCCTTCGCAAAAGTTGAGAGGCTGACTAGTTCTGCCTCTCCCTGACATGTTCCCGAAGCCAGGGAGCGCTTCTTAAGCTTAAGCCAAAAGGGGCGCTTCCTCCTCTCATGGTTCTCTGCAGGTGTCCCAAAGGGGTGGTTGCGTGTCCCCCTCCTACACGTACGCGTTCTGTGGCGCCCTTTTTGTCTGGTGGCCGCGCGCCCTTCTCTGCAGCCCACTCTGCTCGTCACCTTTCCCAGAACTAGTCCTACGGTGCTGCAACAGTGATGGAAGTGGCTTCCGCACTGCAAAGGGATGCCTTGTCAAATTGGCCTTCATGCGACGCCTCCAAATTCTTGAGTGCCGCGGTAACAGTTTCGGGCAGTTACGTGGTTGGCTGGCCCGTAAACGTACAAGCGTCTTGATCCGCACCCTTTTCTTCTTAGCGCGACTGCCCAAATTAGTTTTCTTTGAGCGCCGTCGCCTTTTCGAAGCAGCCCTAGCGGATTTCTTCCGCGCGCCCGCACCTCCAGTAATCGCGGTGCCGTCAAGTGCGAAGCTGTCGGCGCTAGCCGCAACATCAAAACTTAACCCATTAGTTCGGAAAGGCTTGTTGCGTTCGCGATTTTCCTTGTGTTGCAAATCACCTTGAGCCCTGCTGTTAGTGCCAGGTAGCAGCTCTTCGGAAATTTCGGACACCTCTGCGATATTGTCTGGGCTCGGTTCCTTACTGTTTGGCGGTCTGTCGCGGGCCGCTGCGAATCTGCCGTCATCTATCCTCAACTAACCGTTCTCGGGTGTCTCACCAGCTTCGTTCTGATGAGATTTTTCCGCAGCCTGCCTGAAGCACGACATTCCGTTTCAAAGTGGCATGGATCTGGGGGCTTGAAATTGCCCGCTGAAACATTTCTTTATTGCCAGCATGCCCAACCAAACCATCGCTGATCCCTTTGTTACGATTGCCGGGGCCGCAACCTTTTTCCTCTGCTTTTGTATCGCTTTGAGGTCGAGTTTCCTTTAACTCCTCTCCAGTCTTAACTCCTCTCCAGTCTCAGTGAGCGGGACAGCTGTAACTGCAGCGTCGTCCGATGCCGTGGCTACCTTATCCGAAGGTAGAGAGGTTTCCTCCGTTTGCGAATGCGGCCTCTTCATTATATTGCGGGGGGTTTTTTCTCTTGTCAGCTTCTTGTGATGCCACAGGTGTTTGTGGTGATTTGATTAGTCATGTGTTCAAAGTGGTGGAAGTCATATCACTTTATTTATTGACGGTCTCTTTTTCTCTTTGTTTCTATATAGTAATTTAGTGAAGTGACTGTTGATGGTTTCTGTGTATAATGTTTTTTGCTCATCAAGTGAGCATGCTTGTAGTGATTTTGTTCTGCAAGAGAGGTACTTAGCTTGGGAATCAGTTTAAGTTCATTTTAGTTGTGAACAACAAGAGCCAACCAGAGAAGCAAAAGCAAGTAAAATATTTTTTGCTTAGACAGCATCTTGCATGGTGAAGAGGGACCAGATTGCAGTAGACATCTTTTTGGAATCGAACTACCTTAAATTTTGCAGGCCTACTAAACTGTTTGAAAGGTGCTTATGAGGCCTGTACAATAGTAGCAGCAAGCCTCTTTTCCTGCTCGCATCTACAGAGAACTCAGTGTCAGGCTGTACTTCAGCACAATGTAAAGGTTCAGGTTGATGTGCTCTTTGTAACTTACTGTGCAATTAGCACTTAACCAGTTTTGACCAGTTGTTCAGTGAACTTGCATAAAGATAACCTCTTTGCTCGTGGTAATGCAGTAGAGTGAAGCATTTAAAAACTGCTCTGGAATGTATTTAGCAAAGCAGAATTGTGGGCAAGTTGATGAAACATGGAAGAAACAGTTGCACCAAGCAAGGGCTGAAAACAGAATGTTTATTGCAAGTGTCGTTCTCAGAAAATGACTGCACATGCTTACAAGCTGCAATAGCAGTAGGAATGTGATAGAACTGGTACTTGCTAATTGCACAGCACATTTCTTAGTAAAAAACAGAACCTACCGAAGGGTAAAAATAGTCAAGGAAGGCTTGGAAGTAATAGTGTACCCAGCTTGCAAACAAGCAGCATGAAGCAATATACGTTACCAGCTAGAAACATTCTTTTAACATGGGAGCGTTAAATAAATGACATGAGAAACAATTTATCTTAGAGGACAGCTCAGGTGATTTTTTTAGCATTTTGAGGTGGTAGTCGCATCAAATTTTATAGTCCCCTCGCTTTGGTACAAAAAGCCACTTTTCAAAATACCAAATAGAAATATTTCAAAAGAACAAAACCTAGGAAACCTAAATTGTGTTTCAACCACACGACTACCTGACAGACTGTCCTATGACAACATGGATATTGTCACAAAGTCTATTGTGTGCACATTGGTTGTCTAAGCTGGTGGCCGTAAGCGAGAGCTTGGGTCATTGTTTGTCTGATATGACCAGAAACCAGCTCTAAACTTCCTTCGTTCAGCAGAGCGAATATCGACAGCCGTGCATCCATTGGCATCACACACGCATTATTGCCGTCTGCCTGATATTGCCACGAAGTGGGAAATTTTAAACTTCTTTGCACTGCAACAAAACACTAGCGTGCTGCGAAACTTGGCACAAAGAACCATCTAACTGTGGAGAATGTTTGTGAAAGTTTCAGTATAATCAGACCAGGTAGAAAAGAGCGCCAGCACTGCCCTTAAAAAGTGGATTTTTAACATTGAATTTCCTGGGAAACCAGCCAAATGGTCTTGCTTTCTTCGTCTTATCCGAGAATTCGTCATAACTGAATTTGTATTAGTGGGAGTCTACTGTAGTTACTGCAATGCTGTGCGAAGGGAGCACACTGTATTGCCCAGTTCGAGCCATGGTACACATGCGCCAACATACTGCAAAGCATACTGTTGCTGTCTGCAGGTCTGAAAAGCTAGAGTCCTTGAGATTAACTCTGGGAGCTGTAATTTCGAGAGTCGTGTATTGTGGTGAAGCATTTGCTCCAAGTTTTCCTCCCAATCCTGATTATTTCTTCCAAGTTTGGTAGCCTGTGCGAAAATGCATTCCTTTGCATATCTGTTTTGATTTTGCCGTTTTCATGGCCTCAGTTCTAGTGACTTCTGTGAGCACAATACATTTGCAACATCACAAGCATTAACCGCGCGTTACTACCCACTCGCTACATCAAGAACCAATTTTCAGACTTCTATAAGGTTGTCTTAACGCCGTTTCACATGATGCGATTGTTGCCACAGCGCAGTGCGATTTCTGCCGCTGTGCGACAGAAATGCGCGTCGTTCTCGCCGCAGGGCCACTGCGACAGACTTTCAACAAGTTGGTCGCACTGTCGCAGCGTCGGTGCGGTCGCAGCGATGGCCACAGTAGTCAGCCAATAGGAGTTCAGCGACATGACAGGAAAATCTCGAAAACGTCTTATTGAACTTAATAATACATCACGGCTCAATATTATTACTCATGATTACGAAATCAACGCCTGCCACGATGTTTGACATTTATTGCAGCCGAAGAATTTTCAAAGTCCACTGAAAGGCCGCACCGACGCTAGGGTGCCGACGGCACCGGCAGAAATCGTTGGCATGTGAAACGGCGGCTGCGATTACCGTTGCAACGGCAGTGTGACCGGGCCATAATTTTTCGTTCCCGTCGCACCATGTGAAACAGGCTTAAGGCATTTTATGAATGGGGTCATTGACAGTCGTAATTTCAGCCATTCAGTGCACATACGAGCGTTTTGTGAATACAGTCGCCGACCGATTTTTCGGACATGAAGGGACCCGAAAAATGGTCAGAATAATCGAACAGTCCGGAAAATTTGTGAACTACAAACGATCACTTTATTGAGATGAAATCGGCTTAAAAATGTAACTGATTTTACCTCGCGGAAAAGTTTCTCTTGCTGGCGACAATTTGCACCTGTATTTGCGCCAAAGTTGTGATTTCACTGTACACGCTTGACAGCAAGGTCACCGCATTTAGTTGGAATACTTCCCACGCTTCTTTGAGGGACCCGGTGGGGCCATGTTGTCCACAACCCAAGTGTACACCACACCGCTCGTCAAACACACGAAGAGATAAGGCACTTTTCGGTCAAAGCGGTGGAACTGTCGGACGCAATCACAAAACGGCGAACGGACGTAAATTCGTGAAGACTGAGCGCCACTCGGTCGATGTGGTCAGAGAAACCCAAGTGACGAAATGGCGAATGGCGAGACTGTATGAGACCCGCCGCGGTGGCTCAGTGGTTAGGGCGCTCGGATACTTATCCGGAGTAGCCAGGTTGGAATCCGACCGCGGCGGCCGTGTTTCGGTGGAGACGAAACGCAAAGGCGCCCGTGTGCTGTGAGATGTCAGTGCACGTTGAAGATGCCCAGGTGGTCGAAATTATTCCGGAGCCCTCCATTACGGCACCTCTTTCTTCCCTTCTTCTCTCAGTCCCTCCTTTATCCTTTCCCGCTGAGATGTGAGATAGCTCGTGCACAATTTCCTTCCCCCACCAACCAATTTTCAACGTATAGGACAAGCGACAACTGCCCGCAACAACGTCGGCGACAAAAGCAAGTTGACGGCGGTGACAATCCGGCTGCCACCTCGAAGTGTCAGAGATCGCAGGGATCTCTACTGGCAGCAATGAGGTACCGAATTTATGTCAAGCCAATCCAACTGCAGCGTAAATCCACCTCAATCCAAGATGGCGCCTTTTGCACCGGCAAAACAAGCGATTGCGGGTCGGTAGGCTGGAAACGCTGATTGGCCCAAAAAAAGTGATGTCACGCCTGTAACGTCATGATCACGTGATTTTTAATGACGTCATGTCCGGATGGGGACAGACACATTTTCCCTAGAGTTTTCTCAGAATTCCCCACGTTTGTGACAGCGTGCGCGTGATAAAGAAGCGCATCTTTACCTCCACCCCACCCAGTTCGACCACTTTGCCGAGTGGGGTGCAGTTGAAGAACCCTTGCCTAAATGCTCCCGCCATTCACGTGTTTATCCCCCCCCCCCCCACTACTCTTTCCCGAACTCGGATGTTTTGTCGCCTTTTTTATTTTTATTTTGTGTGTTTGTGTTTGCATGCACAGTGCACGTGTCTCTACTTAAGCTAACTGCGCCTCTGATTCTGCATTGACTATTCCTGCCGAAGAGGCTCCAGGGAAGTGTCCTGCCATGTCTGCGCTTTATTCTGTTTTTTTTTACTCGTTTTGGCCAGGGCCACGCGAGTACACGCATCTCCGCGAATCCGCCACCGTCTGTTTCTGTACTCGCCGCCGCTCTGCCTTGAGGGGCGACCATTCTCCCCTCCCGCTCCTCGTTTTCCTTTTTTTCTTTCTCTTTTTTTTTTGCACGCTCCCAGCGGCTTTTCGGTGGACAGGGTGTGACAGCGCGTTTTCTTTTTCTATTTATTACTCTTTCTCCCTTTTCTAATATTTTTCTTTTCTGTCCATCTTCTTTCCAGCACCCGATTGCTTGTTGCTTTTTTCATGTGGCGGACATGAGTGCCAATTACAACTCCTCAAGAACGGGAGGAAGATCGCTGTAAGTTCAGTCTTGAGAAAGGACAGGCTCTGTCCGAAACGTCGACTCAAAATAAATCTGTCTAAATGAAGTGTCTCTCAACTTTGCATATATATATTTAGTTACACTTGATGTAGTGTCTCTGTACACAAACATACTGCATGATGATGCCATCCGAGCTCTGGTCGCATCCTATGGAAAACACAAAAACGCTGATGCTCCTAGCCAAAGTATCATCGCTGCACTTACTGATCTGGTCCTCAAGCTCCACTTTTTTTAATTCAACAACTCCTTTTACCTACAAATGAGTGGTACCGCTATGGGAACGAAAATGGCGCCATACTATGCCAACATATATATGCATAGCATTGAATCGGAGTTTATCCGCTCATACCCAACAAAAACGGCTTTTTACAAACGCTTCCTAGACAACATATTCATGGTATGGACGAAAACAAAGGACCAATTCATCCAGTTTATTTCAGCATTTAACAACGTACATCCAAACATCTGTTTCACACACCCTTACTCCACCAGTGAAATTAATTTCTTGGACCTCTCAATTCGAATGGAGAAGGGTACCTTAATCACCAGTGTCTATAGAAAGCCCACGGATAGGCAACAGTACCCTCATTAGAAGAGCTGCCACCCACGCCACTGCAAAACTTCAATTCCATATTCCCAAGCCATCAGATTCAAACGGATCTGCTCACGACCAGAAGACTTCGAAGAAAATTCTAGCCGTATGCGGGAGGTTCTGAGGGACCAATGCTATCCGGCCTCCATTATTGATGATGCCGTTACGAAAACGGAAGCAACAGATCGTAATGAAATGTTTGGGGATCCCCCATCAGCAACCGCAAATGAACACCGCTCTAATCTCGTCTTAACCTTCGCAAACAACCTTCCTAATGTTAACAAAACTCTAAAAAAAAACATTTCAACATAATCGAACAAAACGATCGACTGTCAAAAATTTTTCCAAGAGTTCTACAGGTTACCTACAGACTACCAAAAAAACATGCAGAATTATGTAGTCCACTCTACTGTCAATAAGTAAAAGCCTGTGGTTTGCCTACCTTGCAGGAAGAATCGCTGTCAAGTTTGCCAGCACATTTGGACAACAACACTAGCTCAAAGCACACACTCTTTAACTTTAAACACTCCATCCGTGAAAACTTGAACTTTGACAGTAGTAACGTAGTATGCATGCTCGAGTGTGGCGATTGTCAGATGCAATACATTGGCCAAACAGAGAATTCCTTCCGAATTAGATTCAACAACCACCGCGCGCACCATATCTCTTTCTCTCCTCCCCCTGTCGAAACATCTTTCCCAGGAAGGTCACGAGTTTCACAAACTAAATGTTACGCTGCTACAGAGCGGTATCCGAAATACCCGTGAGCGTGAACAACGAGAGTCATACTTTTATATCAGTTTAATACTGTGCAGGCTGGTATAAATGAAAACCCTGGTACTCTCTCCACACTTCAGAGATCATAGTCCTAGCCCTACTGAAATTCACAGCACCCCGACTGCATCGCATGAGGTCATGCCAATTTGCGTGCTTGCTTCCACATGCCGCCCTTCTCCCCCTGCCATTCTTTCTTGCTCATGACCAGAGAAAACAGTTCTGAGAGCAAAGCATATTGCCTATTCCCCCCATCAACTTTTTGTATTTTTTATACATTTTATTTATTTCCTTTTTCCTGCTTTGCAGATAATAGAGCGTGATGCTCCATATAGGGCAGTAACCCATTGCAATAACGCACACTTGGTCGATTTCGCGCCTTCGTTCCCCATTTTCTTTCTGTTACTCCCCCCTCTCTCAGTTTTTAGGAAGGAGCCCTCTTTTTGTCTCCGCGACGGAAGGCGGGCGGAGGCACCTTCGACGCATCTTCGCGTTTTGTAACTTCACTTAATTGAGGTCTCCTTCGTTTTAAAATTGCACTCGTGGCGGGAGGCGTTCCGGAACGACGCTGACCTCCGACACCGCGCGAATGCAGAAGCATCTATAGCTTTGTGCCGGGATGCAGGAAACTCAGGCGCCAGACACCTCTAAGTGGTATTGGTTCCATGGTATTGGTGGCTGATCCGGGGTTTTCAGGAATGTACGAGGGGGCGTAAGATCCCGTGAAACTCATAGTAAAGGTTTACCTCGTCGGCATGTTGTTGTATTGTAGATGCAAGATCGAACGACACACCGGAGCGAGCGATGTCATGCTGACACCAAGTTTCCTCCGACCCCCCCCCCCCCTACTTTTCCTGCGTCACGTATACGCGGTGTCAAGCAACATGCATGTGACTGAAACTGAATCTCTGAAGAAGAGAAACTGAATGTAAGAGAATTGAATTTGAAAATAAGAGAAGAGAAACTGAAACTGCCGCACAGTTCATTACCTGATGGACACAACAGTATCACGTATTACTTAACGTCTTCATAAAACCACTGTTTGTTCGTCTATAACATTAGCAGCATTAGCATATGTTTGCTATTAATGACACCCAGGTAATGAACATGATTTACCAACTTAAATAGTGTTGGTTCTGGTGTAACGCACGAATAATTTATAGACATGCCTTTGTGTATACGCCAGAAATTAAATTGTGAAGCAAGCCTCTAAACTGCCTACCTGATGGACACAACAGTATCACGTATTACTTAACGTCTTCATAAAACCGCTGTTTTTCTATAACATTAGTAGCATTAGCATATGTTTGCTATTAATGACACCCAGGTAATGAACATGATTTACCAACTTAAGTAGTGTTGGTTCTGGTGTAACGCACGAATAATTTATAGACATGCCTTTGCGTATACGCCAGAAATTAAATTGTGAAGCATGCCTTGAAACTGCCTGTGCATTTCTCATAAAAAAAGGAAAAAAATTATCTTGCTTTCATAGCATGCGTGTCATCTATATCAGATGTGATTGTAATCTTGAGCTATAACATGAAATGACCCATGCTGGCTGCCATGAAAAATCACTTTTTTAATTGTTCAACAAACCTCATAACTCATTTATGTCACGAAAGGAATGAAATGCTTCACTTATGTCTCATTGCTTTGGTACAGTCATGGTTCATTATGCAATGTAAAATCTGATTTAGGAATATTTTGTTACTTGTTGCATGGTTTGTTCCTGAAATTCAGCACATCCGCCAGTGTTGCGTTCCCGCGTGGTTTTCTTTTTTGTTAATTGAGTACAGATGAATAGCCACCGGATTCTTCGCCGATCGCCCAGTGTGGGTATGTGCGATCTTTTGATAGGCTAACAACAACAGCAACATTGGCCAGGCTATCAGCTTCCGCAAGTTAGGTACACGCAAGATCCGCTTCAGGTTGATCTGATCTCCTTGCAACGAGTTGCTGATACGCAGGCTGACCCCGTCTTCTATTACGACCATATTTACCCGTTCCATGCGAAAAATATGCCCGCAAATATCCTAAATGGTCTTATTTCTGAACACCTACACAATTTTCTTCATCTTACTGTTCTCTCCACTGATGCCTCCGGCAGCTGTGAGAAGGTGACGATTGGGATATATTCGCAGGATCTGGCTTGGAGCTATTCCGTTCGTATCCCTGATTATACTTCTAAATTCTTCGTAGAGTTTTTGGCTATTGGTTTGGTTCTTCTCAAAATTCCCAGACATGTAGCACGGGTTCTTGCAGACTGCCTTTCAGTTTTAGGCTCTCTCCAAAACTCCGGAAAATCTTTATTGAATCGGCCGCTTAGGTTTTTTTGTTCCGTGCACAGTGCGTGAGATCCGCTTTGTCCGGGTACCTGCAGGCATTCGGGTGTCTATTTTAACGAGGTGGCTCATTTATTGGCAAGGTCAGCTCTAAGCGCTCCTGTAATCTTAATCTATCCCGTCCCTCACCTCATTCTGTTGGAAACTTCACGTTTCCAGTGGTTCCAACATATTTAGGCCAGCTTGAGTGATCCGTTGCTCAATACCGTGGATTTTCACCACTTAAAGTACCCATGGGATGTCCGGTGGTGTAAATCAAGGCGTTTTGAGGTGTCAATGACGCTTCTGCGATGCAGAATCCCTCACTTAAATTTGTACTTACGCAGATACGGGTTCCCTGCGACAAACCTTTGTGTCTCATGTGGGCAAGTTGAAACATTAGACCATTTTCTCCTCTCTTGCCGGCGGTTGTTCAAGGAAATCAGTATTTGGAGGTCCCTCTTCCAGTCTCTTCCAGTTCTTCTTTCGTTCGGTGCGAGCGCCAAGGAATTCCCGTTAAGCAGTGTTTGTGGCTACCTTCATGATTACATAAGTGCAACTGATTGGTTACCTTGTTAGCTGTATACAAAATTCTGTCTCATGTCCGAAATGCTTGGTTCTATTCCTGGTAATTCATATTTCTTAAATTTAATTGAATTTTTCTATCTTTATCTTGATTCAGTCTTCTACGCCGCCGCCTCACGTCTTTTTTCCCGTGCAAATACTTCATTGGCAAATCTCCACTGTACCTTGCCCAATCCCCCCGCGTGGGTATGTGCCATATTTACTGAGGTGAGGAAGAAGAGTGTGGACTACAAACACTATCTGTACTTGTGCTTTATGTGTTTTTTTTGTCTGTTTGCAATGTAAGCCATTACTAGGTGGAAAGGCATGCACGTAATGGACATACCCTGTGCACATGAATGCAGAAAGCTGGCCATGGTTGTCCAAGCATTGCCAACAAAGCAACGGGACCTTCAAGAAACAGGATAGAGTTGTGACCACTCACATGCAATGATTTTCATACAATTTGAAAATGTGGCAATTTACAGCAGTCCCGTGGTTATATTGCTGCAAAACAAGCCAGCTCATTTAGGCGGAAACATTTTTAGAGGCTGCCAAAAAGGAACATGTCAAAAAGTTACACATAGCATCCTGTTTCATTGATGATGTTTATATGTGTGGTAAACGATATGAACAAGCATCTCTTTGCTGGCTAACTGCTCTGCAATCCACGCACTGTCATGCAGTAAATACACAATCACAGTCCAGTGACTGCAGAGCGGTCTGCAACCAGTAACTTGCAACTATACTATGCAGCAAGCTTCTTTGCACGGTATTTGTTATATTTATCGAACGAGGAGATGGAATTGGTATGGCTATTTCTACACAGTGCATTTCCTAAAGACTCCCTTCTGCCATACTGTACTTTTTACCCAAAAAGCTTCCTACAGAGTCATTTAAATTGCTACGTATAAAGATGTTTGTAGCAGGTGTGTGAGCCCGAACAAAAAAAAATTTTTAATTTTCCTTAATTCTTCAGTATTCCTGATTATCACGACATGGGCATCTATATGTTGGTACAACTTTTTTCAGGCATCACAACTGATGCACCGATGTGTTTGGTACTAATCCATCTTCAGACCTTTCATGTCTGTTGGGTAAAAAATAATACGAAATAATAGTTGGCTGCATTAGTTTTCACTGAGATAACTACCATCACACAGCATGCTCTTGAAATTCCTCTAGCTGTCTGTAATTGGCTTCATTGTATAGCTTCATACTTGTTTAATTTAAACTCTGCACACTGCTCTTTTCACCGCACATGGCGACATGGCACGCGGAGCCCCGTGGGATTTTGCGAGGAGGATTCAGAGGTCGGCTGCTACTTCCCTGGAATCCAAACACAGCTATAGGCACCGTGCAGGAGTAATTCCGGCGCGATGCGCGCGCCCCTCGCGGCGGAAAGGGCAAACCGGGTGGGAGAAGCGCGCCGCTCAGATGCAGGAAATCTGCCCGGGAGCGCGTCGTATTCTTCCTTCGCTCGTTGCTTTGGGGATATTCTGTGGTCACAGATCAATTACTGAGCAGCAGTTTACAATAGCACATACTTGAACTCCCCAGGGGCAATGTTTTTCACGCCCCCAAACAAGTTCTACGATCCGAAGCGACGGGAACAGTGAATGGCTCTCGTCCCGACGGGCAGTGAGGCGGCAATCATGTCAGGATTCGCTGCATGACGTCGTTCCCAAAGGGGAAAAAGAATGCACTCACAAACTCCTGCATTTTTCTCACCATCTGAAAAAAAATCGAGGTATTCGGCAATGTGGCCCTTGTATTTTGTGTTCCCATTTAGCCTACCCGACAGAACGAAAGGGCGTGCCCTAGGAACCACAAAACGTGTGTGGTGGCGCGCGCCGACGCAGGTAGTTTTTACATAACGCTCAATTAACGTGTGGTTTGATCACGATGTCAGCAAGTGTTTGTCAGTGCTTTTGTTCCCTTTTGTTGATTATAACTATTTTTTCCGGGAAGGGCCCCACAAACACTCGGCTCCGACACAGTCTAAAGAAAATGTGTCCATTTTGTAATAATAATACAGTCTTTAAATAAAACGATACGAAATTTTATAGTTGCAATGACTTCCTCAACCATCATACAGATGCGAAAACAGAACTTTTAAAGAAAGGCATATCTTGAAGGCAAATAAAAAATTTAAATTCGTATATTCCAATCAGAAAATTTGTAACTAAAGGGTCAACCTAGTATACTGGATCAGCCACTTCCTGTGCGCATACAAGTGCAGTGTGGCGAGAATGATCAAAGGGCGTCATATTGAGATTCGCTGCGGAGACCACCGCTACATGCTGTATGTCCTTTAAAAACTATTCTGTCATCAGGAGTGGAATCCGACCCACCGGAGAGATAATTGAAGCCTTCGAAAAAAATTCTGCCAATCTACTACGTCAGTTATCTCAATTATTCTCACAGGCAGGGAGATGTCGCTTTCTATGAGCCCAGCTGGCCGACGTACGCGAATTTACAGGCCTTTCGTCAGCTTCTGGTATTTTTTCTCCGTTTCAGCTCCCCTCCGTTCATTCCTCTTTTCCTTCCGTACCCTTTCCTTCCTTCTCCACCGCCACTTCCTTCGCAGTGTTGTCTTTCTTTTCATTCTCGCAGCTTTTTCCAAAGTGCGTCCTCACCTCTCAACAATCCAACCGTCCCGCTTGATCGACTTGCTCGTGGCTGGCTTTGTGTCGCGTTGTACCACATGTGGGGGGTGCCACAAATCTTATTATGTATTTTTCTACTTCTTTCTTCACCGTATTTTTTATCCCCTCCCTTCAATCCGTTGCTGTGTGTTGCTTCTTGCCCTTGGGCACCCTTCTCCTTGTGTCGTCTGCTCTGTTTCTCGTGCTTTGCTACTTGGAAACACACGCCCAGCATAAAGCCAGGGCTCATCCATGTCTCTCTGTGTGGTGTCTTCATGTCCCCGCACTGTTTATTTATCGCTGTGTCACTCCAACTAGGCCAAATCGCCACCACTTCGCTGCAACAATCTCGAAAACCTGCCGACGGCCGCCACAAACTGGGCGCGCGCCCGACCCAGGCGGCCGCGACTCTCCGAACGCATCTGCTCCGGCGGCCACCGGTGGCGCTGCCTGTTCGCCGAGAGTGCTGCCCCCTGGTTTCCTGCACGGTGCAAGTGACGGTTAATTTCGGAAAGGCAGCTTTCCCCGCTTCCTTTCGTCGTCTTGTCCGTCGTGCGTCGCGTGTCGCGGCGAAACCGACAAAGGGGAGGCCATCAATCCCCCTCCCCCTCCCCTCCTGAAGCAGAGGAAAGATCCCCCAAACAGTTTCCTAGAGAGGTCCTTTTTTTTTCGTGCGGTCAACGAGGGGTCAAACGACAGGCCCAAGCAGTGTGAGGCAACGTTCTCTGTTCATTCTAGAGACACAAGCTTACACTGCAAAATAAAACCTTGTCTTTCTCTTCCAAATGCAATTTCATTTCATTTTTACAAAATGCAAGTTACATACTACAGAGATGCAAGGGCTAAAAGCTGCTAAAAAGCAGCTTGACTGGGCCCAAGCGCCTCTGAAATGGCAGTACACGACAAACGCACTTCAAGCAAAAAAAAAAATGTTTACATATACGTATAAAAAAGCATTAAAAAATGTTTACATGCTTTTAACGCAGCGCTGTCCACGTTCTTTTATTGATGATGCCATAAGTAGAGCTTCAAATCTGAACTGTAGTCAAATACTCCAGGGGCACCGAAGAGATAACCGAAATGATTACACTACAAACCTTATTCTCACATTTAACAGTAACGCACCGAACATAAACAGAATTCTTAATAAGCACTTTAATATTCTCCAGCAAAGTCAACGACTATCGAAAATATTTACATGCGCACCCCGCGTGATTTACAGGCGTGCCAAAAACATTCAGAACCATCTAGTCCACTCCAAGGAACACAAAACCCCAAAATATGGATGCCAGCCCTGTGGTAAAGGTCGCTGCAAAGTTTGCAAGCACATGAAGACTACGTGTTCCGCAACTAGTACGAGGTCAGTTTTCCAGCATTCAATCAACGGCAAGTTTGACTGCGACTCATCAAACATTATTTACCTTCTTGAATGCACTGTGTGTAACCAGCAATACATAGGAGAGACAAACACTGCATTCCGCATTCGATTTAACAACCACCGAGCACACACCAAGTCTCTCCCCAATCTTCCCCTATCCAAGCATGTAAACTCAGAAGGACACACATTTGACCAACTAAAAGTAACAATTATTCAAGGGGGCTTCAAAAACAGGCGAAAACGTGAACAACGTGAATTCTATTTTATCTACAAGTTTAATACTATTCACGAATGTCTTAACGGAAAGCCTGGTATCCTTTCTTTTATTCACGACCTCCAAACAAAATAATACTGCACCTCTCGTTAATTGGCTAACTCAGATATACCCTTTATAACTCCTAGTGTATATCCCAGGCAATCATACCCCTCCTTACACTATCCTGCCTCGTGCAGTATTGATAAGCTTTGACGTTCTTTCCTTACTTTTTTCCGACAATTTGAAATCTTTGTACACAGCTAGCCCAGCCCTCCTCCACTACAACCAAGTATTCCCGACGAAGTCGGTTCAACGACCCGCCCAGGGAGAGGGGTGCACCGTTCAGTGAAACCCAGACCCCCTGAGTAAGTTCTTACACATGTGCTCGTTAACGTCGCCCACTCCTTCCTTAACGTTCTAGCCCTCGGCTCACCGGGAATTAGTGAGACCCCCCAAAAGGCGCCTGGTTTGGCCTGTTCGTCGCTGCCAGTGTCATTTGCGCAGCGGCGCCTCTTTGGCCACGCATCTGCAGCGGCGCCCATCTTTGTGTTTGTGCATTTTGTTTGTGTCTTGTTTGCACGTTTTGCTTTCGTACGCCTGTGGTTGCCGCGCTGCCCATGTCCCCCGCACAGTCTTCCTCTCCCTTTCTCTCGTTTCGCCATCTCCTTTTTTTACCCCCTCCTTCCTTACTATAATAGTCCCCCCTTTTTTCTTTTCTTTCTTTTTTGCTTCCTCCCCCAATCTTGTCCCTGTCTGCTCCCCGCACCCCTCTTTATTTTTTTACTTTTTGTTCAATTTTTTGAACTGTTGTTGCTATTTGCTTGTTACACTCCTTTTGCCCTCCTCTGCAGCTCACAAACTTAAAACGTCCATTTGACGCGAGACCACTACAGTCCTGAAGAAGACCGCACCGCGGTCGAAACGTTGATAAATAAATGTGTCGCTGTAGAAGTGCCCACTTCTCTTAAATCTCTCTCTCTCTCTCTCTCTCTCTCTCTCTATATATATATATATATATATATATATATATATATATATATATATATATATATATATATATATATATATATATATATATATATATATATATATATGAAGGGAGCCAACAGTCACCGAAACCAAGGTGCATAGGGGAACGTTAATTTTTTTTTTTAATGCGTTATGCTTATGAGTAGGGTAATAATTCTTAGACTAATAAATCGCTTAAAGAAAATTACTTATAAAGCAGCAGAAAAAACAACCATGCCGCCGGTGGGATCCGAACCCACGACCTCCGAATATCGCGTCCGGTGCTCTTACCAACTGAGCTACGGCGACGGCTGTCCAATCTGCTGCTTGCTGCTCTCGTGGGTATTTATGTTTACTGGGTGTAAGCGAGCCTTGAGAGTGTTCACCAGCGCCACCCTCGACCATAGCGGCGGACGTAGGACGTCCTGTAATACCGCGAGCGTGACGTAGAACGTCATCTAACGGCGAGGGCGGAAACTGTGCGAGAGCCCTCTTATACTACCTTTGGCATTAAGACTGCCAGAACCGAGACCATCGTTAAGCTATCAGCAGACAAGTTAAAGGAAATGAGGGGCCCGTTTGACAAATTTATGAAGGGAGCCAACAGTCACCGAAACCAAGGTGCATAGGGGAACGTTAATTTTTTTTTTAATGCGTTATGCTTATGAGTAGGGTAATAATTCTTAGACTAATAAATCGCTTAAAGAAAATTACTTATAAAGCAGCAGAAAAAACAACCATGCCGCCGGTGGGATCCGAACCCACGACCTCCGAATATCGCGTCCGGTGCTCTTACCAACTGAGCTACGGCGACGGCTGTCCAATCTGCTGCTCTCGTGGGTATTTATGTTTACTGGGTGTAAGCGAGCCTTGAGAGTGTTCACCAGCGCCACCCTCGACCATAGCGGCGGACGTAGGACGTCCTGTAATACCGCGAGCGTGACGTAGAACGTCATCTAACGGCGAGGGCGGAAACTGTGCGAGAGCCCTCTTATACTACCTTTGGCATTAAGACTGCCAGAACCGAGACCATCGTTAAGCTATCAGCAGACAAGTTAAAGGAAATGAGGGGCCCGTTTGACAAATTTATGAAGGGAGCCAACAGTCACCGAAACCAAGGTTCTGGCAGTCTTAATGCCAAAGGTAGTATAAGAGGGCTCTCGCACAGTTTCCGCCCTCGCCGTTAGATGACGTTCTACGTCATGCTCGCGGTATTACAGGACGTCCTACGTCCGCCGCTATGGTCGAGGGTGGCGCTGGTGAACACTCTCAAGGCTCGCTTACACCCAGTAAGCATAAATACCCACGAGAGCAGCAGATTGGACAGCCGTCGCCGTAGCTCAGTTGGTAAGAGCACCGGACGCGATATTCGGAGGTCGTGGGCTCGGATCCCACCGGCGGCATGGTTGTTTTTTCTGCTGCTTTATAAGTAATTTTCTTTAAGCGATTTATTAGTCTAAGAATTATTACCCTACTCATAAGCATAACGCATTAAAAAAAAAAATTAACGTTCCCCTATGCACCTTGGTTTCGGTGACTGTTGGCTCCCTTCATAAATTTGTCAAACGGGCCCCTCATTTCCTTTAACTTGTCTGCTGATAGCTTAACGATGGTCTCGGTTCTGGCAGTCTTAATGCCAAAGGTAGTATAAGAGGGCTCTCGCACAGTTTCCGCCCTCGCCGTTAGATGACGTTCTACGTCACGCTCGCGGTATTACAGGACGTCCTACGTCCGCCGCTATGGTCGAGGGTGGCGCTGGTGAACACTCTCAAGGCTCGCTTACACCCAGTAAACATAAATACCCACGAGAGCAGCAGATTGGACAGCCGTCGCCGTAGCTCAGTTGGTAAGAGCACCGGACGCGATATTCGGAGGTCGTGGGTTCGGATCCCACCGGCGGCATGGTTGTTTTTTCTGCTGCTTTATAAGTAATTTTCTTTAAGCGATTTATTAGTCTAAGAATTATTACCCTACTCATAAGCATAACGCATTAAAAAAATTAACGTTCCCCTATGCACCTTGGTTTCGGTGACTGTTGGCTCCCTTCATAAATTTGTCAAACGGGCCCCTCATTTCCTTTAACTTGTCTGCTGATATATATATATATATATATATATATATATATATATATATATATATATATATATATATATATATATATATATATATATATATATATATATATTAGAACAAACACAAAAACAACGAAGCAAGTGACATATAGATTAAATGCAATGAAAACAATGAGCATGTATGTTCACTAACAATAGTTTACAGACGCATGAAAACAAATAGAATACCCGAGAAAAATAAAGAGAAAAGAAACACTCAACAGGCATACATGGCACCGGCAGACAACAAAGGAACATTAAATGCAACCTGGCTATATATTAACAAAATAAATTTTTAACTCGCTTGGTTTAACACTAGCCAAAACTTTGTACTTATTAAGAGTGGTCGGTAAATTGTGTTCAAGGGTTTGTAGTTTATAATTCTAAAATATGAAATATACCAGAGATCGGTGTTTCAGGTGTAGAGTCGATTCGAAGCGGTCCTTAAATGTGTAGTACGTATTAAGAAATCTCTATAAGCAGGAGAAGAATGGTAAAAGAACCTCAAAATGCGAAAAACATATGTTCAAAACGAATTGTTATAATTTCTGAAAGCAGTTTGCGTTGGAGAGACAGATAAGGAAGGTTTGCAGTGTATAGCGGATCATTTTCTTCTGCAGAACCTGTATTTTTATCACATTTGTTTTTGTGGTGGTTGCCCAAACAGAGTTACGGAACCGAAAAGAGCATGATAAATTTGAATTTTCACGTGAGTTGGAAGGAGCCATCGACATCGTGTTAGAACAGCTGCTACTCAAGAGAGCTTTTTGCATATATTTTCCACATTTCGATCCCACCTGAGATGTGACGAGAAAGTAACTTCAAGGATTTTGTGGCTGTCAACAATTTGAATTTCTTGACCTGCCTATTTAGGAGCGCGTTGTAGTTCGACTGGATTGTTCCTTGCACGGAAAATTATTACCTTAGTCTTTGTAGGATTTATTTGGAGACAACTGAGAAGAGGACCAGTTCTCTGGTTTCGTAAGGATTACGTTGCATTCTTCAATTAACTTGTTTATGTCGTGACCAGATATTAGTATACTGCTATCATCGGCGTATATAATAAATTTCGCTTTGTCATTAATATGCACAATGTCATTTATATAGATGTTAAAAAGCATCGGGCCCAGAATGCTGCCTTGAGGCACACCATTTCTTACCGCCAGAAAAGAAGACTGATGGTTGTGGATATAGACAGATTGTTTTCGATTTTGCAGGTATGATTTCGTTCGGTCTAAAGGTGTTCCACAAACTCCGTTTTGAGAAAGTTTTTGAGTTGAAATTTGATGGTTTAGGGAATCGAAAGCCTTACTAAAATGAATGAAGAGTCCGATAGTGAGAATACCTGCTTCAATGTTTTGCAGGATACATTCCTTAAGTGATAACAAAGCTGTTTCCGTCGACTTGCCCCTTCGGAAGCCAAATTGAGCCTCAGACAGGATTTGTTTTGCTTTAAAAAAGTTCACTGCACGGGAAAAGATTACTTTTTCCAAGCCCTTTGAAAACATTGGAATCACAGATATTGGTCTATAATTGGACACTACATCTTTATCTCCCCCTTTGAACACAACTGTCACTCTTGCTTTCTTCATTTCTTCCGGGTAAACTCCCGTTTCAATTAACAAATTGAAGATGTATGCAAGCACAGGTGCAATATATGATAGTACATATTTGACTGGTTTTATCTGAATATTGTCAACGTCTAAGGCTTTGCTATTATTTAAATTCATAAAGGTTGTACATACTTCTGTCTCACTTGTGGGCTCAAGGAAAAGGCTTTCGAAAGGGCTACAAGATGAAGGAACTTCAGGTCGATGCATCATAGATAAATGGGTAGTTAAAAATTGCTGTTGAAAGGGTCAGCAAGAGCCTGACCGGATAATTGAGAGCCATTATAGATTATTCGTTGAGTTGGCGCATTTTTCGTATTGCGACGTAACAAGTTATTTACAACTTTCCAGACAGTCTGAATATTTCATTCTAACATCAGATAACAGTTTTTGGTGATACACACCCTTAGCACGCCTAAGCTCAGCATTTAGAATATTTCTTGTTTTTTAAAAAAAATAAGATTAGAGATTCTAGAGAGCGATTATTTAAAAAGGCATGGTACAACTTGTTTTTGCGCTTTATCATTCTTTTGAACTCTGGCGTGATCCATGGTTTTCTTATTCGTTTAGACTGCTTAATGTTCTTGAAGGGAAAGGGCTTAGAGTATATTTCTACAAAAGCCTTGATAAACTCTGAATATGCATTATTTGAGTCTTTTATATCGAATAACTAGGAGTCCTGTCCAAAACCATTTCAGCTTGTTATCTGGGTACCGCCAACATTTTTTTGTTTGCGTGTAACTCCAGCCCTGCTTCACCTTTGCCATTGTGGCCGCTATTGTTTCTCAAGTACCATGCACCATCTTGATACTAGCAGTTCCTAATTTGACCCTTCTGCAGGGTTTGAAGGACCTATTTAATTGGAAATTTGGAGAACACGTGCACAGGGTGCAAAGCGCGTGATCTGCCAGGAAACACTCAGGCGGCCCCGAGAAGGGCCTTTATTAAGGTTGACAGCCGTTTTGTGCCTCTTTACTTGGCAGCGGCGACACAGCGTGTGCGGTCCTTATGGTTTTGCCCTAGCTGTCCAAGCAATCCTCGGACACGACCATGACCTTCGACATCTGATGTTTTTATTTAAAAAACACGGGGACCAAAGTCATGCTGTATGCAGTGCAATCGCCATGTGGTTCCATTGACGGCGAATAATCATACACCTAGCCCGGCTCTTTGGACAGATTCAGGAAACGACTGAAAAGATCAAAAGTAACGAGCAAACAAAGGTGTGCTGCAAACAAGTTTGAACGCAAAGAAACGAAGGCGCGCTGCGCTGGGCTAATGCTGTAGCGAGGTCTAATATGTAAACTTTCACGGCTGGCGTCGATTTCTACAAAGCGCGAGTAGTCGCTACGGAAATAAACAAAGGCGCACTGGAGCTGGGTAAGTCTGTAGCTACAAGCACGAGTTTTTTGTCTCTACCGCCGATTTCCACACCGCGCGATCGTCACAACGTTTCTTGGACTTGCTGTTGACGCTGACAGCGATCATAAAAATTAAGGCCGCCGAATGTAGTGGCAGAGGCTTGCCATTGAAAGGAACAAAGCCATGCACTTTGTCAACCCAGCAACGAGGCCTAGCGCGAGTTTTAGAGCCGACTTGGACAAAGCGCGAGACGGCGCGCGCTTCTAACGCTTGCCAACGCAAAGAAACAAAGGCGCGCTGCGCTGGGATAATGCTGTAGCGAGGTCTAATATGTAAATTTTCATGGCTGCCGTCGATTTCGACAAAGCGCGAGAAGTCTCTAGGCACTCTAGGGACAGGCCGAGAGAGGCGCGGCGACCCCACATCCGGTTGAGAACGAGGGCGAAGCGAAAAAAACGTCACGCAGACACGCATCCCACCGACCAATCGGCGTTTCCAGCCTACCGACCCGCAAACGCTTCTGGAAGAACAAGCCCAAAAACAAGTCATCGGTCAAGCCCAGGCCGCCGCCGGAAGTCAACTGATTCCGGCCGACGTCTAGGGGGGGGGGGGGGGGGGGGGTAGACGGTGAAACGGGGAGGCTGCGTCTCACCCGATGTGTAAACCTCTGACGGGTGCAAATGAAGTGCTCTCTCTCTCTCTCTCTCTAGCCAGATCACGTCGACGGCGTCACGAAACGCCGGAGGCTTAAATCAGGCTATCCGAGAGTGCCTTTCGGCAGCACAGACCCTCAGTCCATCGGCTGTCACCTCCATGCTTGCGAGGAACGCAGTTGGCTTGCGTCGGGGATCCATGGGAGGTCCACGGCAGCGCGGACCCAACGTCCGACGGCTGCCACCTCCTCGCTTGAAAGACCCGATCTCCGCTGCGCTGTCTTCCTTTACGCCTTTACACACCATTCGCACGCGCACACGCGCAACGCTGGGCTGGCACGCGCAGCTCCCCGCTGTCCGACGCACGACTGTCGACGCACCGCGTTCAAAAATCCCCTGAGGATTAGTTGTGCACCTCGCGATAATACATTTGAAAAGGAAAGCGAAGTGTGCAATGAAAAAACGTACAGCGTCATTTGATTTTACCAATATTCGCCTTGCCCTTTTAGACGCCAGTAAGTCAGCCAAACATTTTTATATTAACACTGGCCTACGTAATTTTATTAAATCAGGTCCTCAAAAATTCAGGAAGTTTCTATCTTAGCCAAAATAAGAAACCTATTCATCGAATTAGGTTATCTTCATGCTAAACAACAGATCCTGAGACTACTGCATTGCATTTAAATCGCATTTCAGCAGTGCCATTTCTACTTCTAAACCAGTCTTAAATGCACCTTGAGATATTTCTGACGCTAACATTATTTCCTATGAGGGCATTGTTATAACGTGCTGTTGAGGTTGGAAGTTAAATCGTCCTGAGGATCGGATAATATTTCGAATGCATTTCTTCGACGCTACGCAGATCAATCAGCAACGTGCATCTTATGGATCTTTCAATTTTCAATCACATCTTCCTCCTTACCCGGTGACTGGAGATTAGCGAGAGCAGTGCCTGCGTTTAAAAAAGGGAACCCCTGTATTTATTAAGTTACCGTTCGTTTATTTGATGTCATCGACCTGTAAAATCCTCTCGTGAACACTCACATCACCGACTTCTTAAATCAGCGCAACATCTTATCTCCGTACCAGCATGGCTTCAGGAAGGGGCTGTCGACCACTGCACAATTAACAAGAGTTGTTCACGTTTTCGCATCTTTACAGGATAGAGCTGGACAAATTGGTGCTATATTTTTATTCTACAGCAAACATATATCGATCGTATTCCACATGACAAATTGATCTTGAAATTAAAGCAGCTCGAACTTCCCAGTTTCCTGAGCAGTCACCTTTCCCAATTACGGTCGCACCGATTCGGTATCCGAACTAATGGCAGCTAATGGTATTCACACTCTCCAGAGAAGACGAAAATTCCTGCAACTAAAATTATTATCCCACTTGACCCCTGCCCTTACATGCGCCCTCTTAGTACCAGACAGACTTGCCACTCCCATGCACTCTCCTTGGCTCCTTACTTTGCAAAAAGTAAATTCACAAATTCTTTCTTCCCAACACAATTAAAGGGACACTGAGGAGAACCCTATCAAAATTTTTTTGTTAGCAAAATCTGATAGTTCGGCATTTCATGGCTTTGTTGCCGCCTGTCCGGGAGCGAAAGATGCATTTATTTCAAAGAAATTTGGATTCGAAGTTGAAAAAGTTTTTCCCGCCGCTCCGATTCAAACTCGAGAACTCTTATGTCGACACGGAGAACTCTTATGACGCCACAGAACGGAGTGACGTGAAACGTGACGTAAACGGAGACTCCGTGATTTCTGGCGGCTAGCGATGCGGTCTAGCAGCTGCCGAAATGAAAGGTACCGCCGCCGCACGTTGAAGGCATCTATCGGGGGTCGCTACCGTCGCTTCGTTTACGTTTGCACCGGCGTCTTGCCAGCGTTACGATGGATCCCGTTCCCGAACCCGACGACGTAGTTTCGCAAAGACTACTGCCTGCATTTCAGCGACCTCCGCCCCACAGAGCGTGCGATGGTTTTGAGGGAGCACGGTTAGGTTAGGCGCCGGCGGGTCGTTTCCCCCTTCCTCAGTGAGCAGCCGTTGCAGACTAAATGTCATAACCCCAGTGCGGGGAGTCGCGAGGGGCCAGGACAAGGTTGGCGCCTTGCGCCCATCGGAGGCTGGCCGGGGCTTTGGGGCCAACGGATTGTGATTCCTTGAACGGTGCGGTTGCACGGCGCAGCAGGTGGCGTCGAGGTCTCCCACGGTTGCAAGGGCCAAGTTATTTATTTTTTTTCCACAAAAAACGGATGGGTGCTCAAGGGCGGTCGGGTTTAAAGTTGGCGGCTTGAAACTTAAGCCGGCGCACGACGCTTCAACGGCTTCCGCTAGATCCAACGGGTCCACTGGATCGGGCTCTCTCGCCCACTTGCATGTACCTTCAGATATGTACTGTGAATGGATTAAAATAGCCGAGCTCGAAAAGAACAGCTCCGCCCAACTGCCGCAGCTATTGAATATAACGCGCACCTCGCCGCGGAGCCAAATCAGTCTGGCCGGGCCGGCGGCGGCTGGCGCACTCGGCGCGAAATAGATACATGCTCCAATCTCCCCGCCAGTGCGGTCAGAGTGCGCCGAAGCCGCCGAACGCGTCGGCAGTCAAGCGCAATTGGAGTATAGAGGGTCTCGCTTTAACCGACGTGACTTCGCCGTGCAGCGCGCGCCAGCATAAACGCGCCTTAACATTGCCTGCGCTTAAACGCTGACCAACGTATTCGGCGGCGGCATCTATGGGAGCCACTGAAACCCCCCGCCCACTCACTGAATGAAAAGAACTCCTGTACCGAGGTTCGGAATCGAACCAGGGCCTTCGGCGTTTGAGGCGGAAGCGCTACCGCTTCGCCACGACGGCTCAAGTTACAGTCGTCAATGAAGGCGCATCTAGTGAATGCACTCTTCTGATGCAGAAATCTCCGCGCTTTCGCTAGGTATATTCTGGCCTAACAGAGCTAGGCCATCACCAATTTTTCGGAACTGCCTTGTACCTTGTCTCCCGTCCCTAATAAACGATTTCCGTTAGGTAGTTTGAAGTTGACTGGCACAGCCGGGAATGTTTCGCCGGGCAAGCGTGCGAATACACAAGTGCTGCCTTGTACGATCACCGACCATCGTGCCATCATAGCTTTTCATCGACCGTGGCGATCATCTGACAAGCCTTAACAGGCTCCTTCAAAGGTTAACTAGCACTTGAAGCGGCACTTGGAGTTCCTCTGCTGTTCGGCGCTTGTAAATCGAAGCGCGTCAAAAACAAAACCACGGGGCACGCAAAGCTCAGACGCGAAGCGCCATAAAAAATCGAAACTCTCCTGGCCGCCTGTGGCGCCGCCAAGCATCTGTTTTCTTTGCTTCCAACATTCAGGTTGTCTTTTGCCTACCTTCCTTGTGTGATAAATGTGCACTTTTGGTTTTAAAACAAAACTTACTTCATTATTGATCTGCGCAACCTACCTTTGTCAGCCTCAGAGATTCGCGCAACATGTAGGAAGGAAATTTCCTCCAAGGTGGCGTCTCTTGTCCTATGGCGTCACCACGCTTGTACTTGCGAGATTGGCCTGTGGCGGCGATACCTGTATTTTGGTTCTTGCTATTTTCTACCTTACAAGAGCTTTGTTTTCAGTAAGAGCGGCGTTTTTGTGATCAGGAGCTGGTATTCTAACGATACAAGCCAATTTCAATTTCTCCTCAGTGTCCCTTTAAAGATTGCCTGCTTGTTCTCTCCTTTCATTTAGAGTTGCTGGAATGGAGCATATAGAAAATAGAACATTAGTATCTCATGTGTGCGCGTGTCTGTTTGGTTTTTGTTTCTTTTTTGTGAGTGCGTTTATTTTTTTTTTATTCGAGAAGTGTGCCATGAGGCATAAGTTGAAAAAGGAAGGTGGGGGAAGGAATGCACGGGATTGAAAGTTAAGATTGAGTGAAGATCCGTTGCGCTGAGGTAGTCGCACAGGTTGCTAATGAAACGGTTGTCCATAGTCCACTTCACGTAGTCACTTTCGCGGTTCCACCGCAGGCCCACCTCCCTGAGGAGCCGTTTTCTGATAGCAGCCGTCGCTGGGCACGTCCATAACAAGTGCAGCGCATCACAAATGTCCGGTGCAGCGCTACAGTGAGGGCACCTGTCAGGTGCTGGCAGATCTTTGGCACGCCACCGATGACGGACAGATGGTGTCAGAGCCGCCCCTGCCCGAATCCGGCGCACGGATGCCTCCTCCTGCGGCGGAGAGGGTGCGAACACGGAGGAATTAGAGCGCGTGTTCGCTGGCGCAGAACTTCGGAATCGGAAACATGGGACAGGAACGGATCTAGGGGAAGAGGGGAAGGTGGCGGATCGTCTAATGTATGAAGATGAGTCATAGCATCCGCTTGAATGTTATGTAGATCCTGGGCATGGCCGCGAATCCAGTGTATGCGTACAGGACATGGATACTTTGCGCAGAGCATGATGAATTGATTGTGAAATCTGGAACGTTCGTCGAACAGCCTTAAGCTGTTTAAGGGCGGCGCGGGAGTCGGTGTAGATATGAACTGTATTGAATGTTGGAACGAGAGGAAGGGAAGCAATGGCATTATAAATGGCTTGAAGTTCCAATGCCAGGGGAGTGCACGTATCCGCAGTATACGTCGCGCGAGAGTTGAGATGCGGATGAGATGGACTATACACAGCAGTAACTCCCCTCTCTGCAGAATGTGATGCATCCGTGTATAATATGCACCCTTCAGGCAGATACGCTGCTGATACCGACGGGGAAACAGCGGGGCGATTGTCAGTGAGCTGGCAATAGGACCACGGTGGAAGTGTCTTTAAACGATGAAGTTTGAGCGACTGTTTTCGAGCTCTATTTTCCACCCGTTGGTCGATGATTTCACTGAGTGTATTAAGTTGTGCGAACTCCTGTAGCACAGGTATGGGTGCTAAACGAGGCAGATATGTTATGACGCGCATAGCCTCACGATTGATAGCTTCAAGGGAGTCCCACTGTCTGCGGGTGAGACGTTGAAATTGTGCCTGATATACTATCCGTGGCTGAAGGATAGAGCGCACAAGCTGGCGGGCCGTATGAGCACGTGCGCCACCAGAGCGCATAGCTATGCGACGAATCAGACCTAGAGTAGCGTGAGCCGATTTACAGGTGGCTGTCAGCCACGGGGTGCCAGTCCCAGATGTATGGAGGAGAAGACCAAGAATACGAACAGTTTCTACCTGAGGAATCAGAGAATTATATACCGTAAAATTTAAAGGGGGAGCTTTCCGTAAGCCGGCTTTATTTCCAATTCGAATGAACATGATTTAGTAGGAGAGAGTGTTAGACCCAGAGGTGGGAGGCGAGATGTCAATACATCCAGCGCGTGTTGAAGGACCGACTGATGAATAGACGCATCTGGATGACAGCACCACAAGGTTATATCATCGGCATACGCAAGCACGCGGATAGAAGGAATGGACTCTAGGGCTCGAACAAGAGGAATTAAAGCCACATTAAATAATGTGGGGGCGAGAACGGAGCCCTGCGGCACTCCTCTGTTGGAAGTGAAGTTACCAAAGGGCTTTCCGTGGGCACGCACGCTGAAGGTTCGATTTGCTAAAAAGGCGTGAATAGAGAGGAGGAACCGGTGAGGGAGATCAAGAGTTTGAAGGGAGGCAAGAATGGCAGAGTGAAGGATGTTATCATATGCCTTTGTTATGTCTGTAGCGATTACGGTTCGTACATGGTGACTCTGCGGAGAGTGGTCAAGCACGTCAGCAGCCAAAGTAGCAAGGCCGTCCTCCGTTCCAATTTGTGGGCGGAAACAAATTTGGGAATCTGGGTAACAATCATGGGATTCCAGCCACCACGACAAGCTTGCGGCTAGAATGTTTTCATAAACCTTGCAGATGGTAGGCGTAAGGGAAATTGGACGAAGGGCCGAGAGAGATACTGGAGGCTGACCTGACTTGGGTATTGTAACCACAATAGAATGCTTCCAGTCTCCCGGCATGACGCCAGAAAGCCACACTTCGTTAAAAAGTATCAAGTAGGGTTTGCAAAGCCCTCCCTTCCATGTTACGGAATAAGGAGTTAGGTATGCCGTCGTGCCCGGGAGTAGTAGTAGTTTTTAAACGTTCAATGGAGGCCAGCAGCTCTGCCATGGTGAGGTCAGAAATAATCCCATCGGAGGGCTCTGTAACCGATAAGTCAGGTGGAGACGTAGCGGTGCAGTCATAGTTTGGAAAAAATTGACGGGCCGCTTGTTGTGCAAATGTGTCCTCATCCACATTTAGCGCGAGGCGAATGCTCTCTGTGTAATCTGCAACCTGAGAAGGGCGCTCCATGGCGTGAAACACTCTCCAAAGATGTCGATTGCCCTGCGTAGAGGACAGGCGGGCACACCATGTAGCCCAGCGTTGCCTGCCTAGCCGTTTTGCATAGCGCCTCGCCCGTGCGGTAGCGCGGTGAAGAGTAGGAAGAGCCGATGGGTCATCGGGGGGACGAGTAGCGTAAAGATCCGCCTGGCGACGAAGAGCCCACAGATTCAAGAGATGTATGTCCGGGTTTGGGTCGTCCTCATTTACAGTAGTGGTAATAGTGTGAGTAGCGAGAACAGCAGAGAGAGTAGGCAGTGCTGAAGAGGGCTTGAATGTAGATAAATGATTGTCTGCGCGTACAGAGTCCCATGACGTTATTCGTACAGTGCGGCGTATTTTCCGTAGACGCGTGGGCGTGAGGGAGATAAAAATAGGGCTGTGATCGCTACCCCAAGTATCAGAATCAACAGCCCAACGAGGGTTACCGGGGCCTAACCACCAAGTCAAATCAGGTGAATACGGGCCACCTCGTGGGCGGGTAGAAGTATTCGGGTGGTTTAAAAGTTGAAAGGAATGATCCGAAAAGCTCCCTTGGATGTGTGCACCCCTTGAGGAATCCGATGGGTAACCCCACGCAGTGTGTGCGCCGTTGAAGTCACCACCAACTAGAATAGGGATACCCGAGTTGGTAGAACGTATAAAACGAACCCATCCCAGATTGGGAGATGCGGAGCCAGGACGACTATAAAAAGAAACTAGGGCAAGGGGTGTGCGTGCAGGTTTTACGAGAAGGGCGACAACCTCTTGACGTGTGTTGCACCACCGTGAAAGGTCGAGTGGTGTGTGCGGAACTGAACTGTGAATATAAATTGCAGATTTACCTGGGCTGAGGGAGGAGGCGGTGCAACGGTGATCAGGGATAGAGGGTGAATGGTAGGCGCAGAAACCTGAAAGGCGTGGGAGTGCATTATGCTCTTGCAGTAGGAACGCCCATGCCCTCAGCTTTCCGTCGCGAAGGCGGATGTTCACTTCAGAGGCCTTATTAGCGAATCCTCGACAGTTCCACTGCACCACCACCGATGATGATGCGCTATCCATGACGAGGTCGAAGAGCTTCCACGATGAGGGATGTCACCTGCTTCATCAGCGCTAATATCTTATCCACTGTCGGGGTAGTCACAGCTAACTTGTGGTCGGCACCTGATTGTGGGCCAGTGCTTACCCTAGGTGATTCCTCTGATGATTGCTCCCGAGTTATTAGAATTCTTCGAGAGGATTGAGAACGACGTTGTTCCCGGCGCTGGGTGAGTTCGTCTAGTCGGCGGCGAGCCTCCGCGATTGCATTGTCTAAAGCTGTGTCTTCATCTGTGGTATCCACATGTAATGGATGCACTGGACGTTTTGGCGTACCATTTGATCCGGGAAGGTGAGCCGCTTGTCCATATGTACGCTGCTGAGGAGACGTATGGTGAGCAGGGGGCTCAGATAAAGGAAGTTCAGGGAAGTCGTTGTCACATGCGAGAGCTGCAAAGCGATTACTTGTAGGAACATCCATTTTTGGAGGCGACTTGTGAAACTTCTTCGCTTGCTTCTTATTTGGACAAGCGGGAGAGCGAATGTCATGGTCCGGCGATTTGCACAGGGCACAAAGAACTGTTGGTTCATTCATGTCGGCCACAGCTGCTGGATTAGGGCAGGTATTTTGCATATGTCCTTCTTTGTGGCAGTGATAAAAAATACGACGAGGTCGGAAGGGCTGTGGTTTGACGATCGCACCGTAGTAGGTAAGGTACTTCGGGAGAGTCAACGGGCCTTGCAGGATGAGCAGGTATGAGCCCCGGCGACCCATAGGCCGTGTTTGCAGTACAACGTGAGTTGAGCAGCGAATATTTGCGCGCACCTCCTCGGGAGGGCTCGTGCTGTCGACATGATAAACCATGCAGCGGAGTGTGTCAGGACCAGATGCAAAATATATTTGCACCGGGACATGCTTGCTGTCATCCAGGGGGATCCGTTTAACTGCGCAATGTTTCTGGGCGTCCATCTAGGATGACAAGTTTACCGTGATGGTGTTCGATGGGCGATGGACGACAAACCCGCAGTAGTTCGAAGAGCCAAGAGCGTGGTCAATTGTGGCTTGAACATTCCGGGCAGGGATGGCAGTCATATCAAGGCGCAATGCAGGCTTGATGGTAACGCGGAACGAGTTCGCAGCAGGCGGAAGAGAGCCTTGACTCACGGAAGGCATCTGTGGAGGAGGCTCAGACGCTGGTGACGGCCCTTGGTGGGAATACTGAACTGGCACGACGGGCACAGTTTCTTGAGGGAGTGCCACGGGCACGGAGGCGGTGGAGCAGTCCATGTCACAGGCCAAAGTCGTAGCATCGGAAGACGGTGCAGGCTGGAGGCCCAGAGGCGCTGACGATTGCGTGGACGTGGAGGCTGCGTCAGGTGGCAACACAGCGGGCATCCGCGTAGCTGTCGTCGACAACGCGGAATCCATGCAGACGCGTAGCGCGGCCTCGCTCGGCAGCGCCGAGCTAAGCCTAGCTTGCCCCTGAGGGTTCCGGTTGGGTTTTCTCACTTGAGAATGCGCCCACCTTGCCGGTAATTTCTCCGCAGGGGCGTCGTTAGCATTCGGTCTCACGGAGGGCACTGTCCGACCCACGCCACACGCGAGAAGACAGCGAAAAGCGAAAACACAGACCTAGAAGCAGACACGTAGCCACCCACTAGGCCTTCGTCTGCTTCCGAGTGCGTTTATTGAGTGATGGTTTCATTCATTCGCGTGTCACTGAGATGTGACAAGTTTACTTCTGCTGTTGCATATGGGTAGGCGTGTTTTGTACCCTTGTATTTTTCATGCTTAGTGTACCACACGCACACGCGCGCACGCACGCACGCGCACGCGCACCCGCGCGCACACGCACCCGCGCACGCACGCGCGCGCACACGCGCACACGCAGGTTGAGGCGGGGTTGAGGTTGAGGCGGGGAAATTTTTGAGTCTTCACGATAAAAACGCGCAATACTGTATAGTCTTCCTCCGTGGGCCGCAGTTAGGCCTCGAATAAAATATATTAGCAGTTTCCTTCTATATTAGAGCACTTATAATTGTCTCCTAGCTATTAATTCCCAACGTTTGCCTTGAAAATCGAGATCTGCAGTGTTGAAAAACAAGTTTGCTGTTTTGTTGAAGCAATGCCTCCTGAAGAACATGCCTGAAGCAATGGGCCCCGAGATTGCCTCGGTGTTGCGCAGACTGGCCGCGAGGAACCGCTAAAAGATGACCCTCAATTTTGGTTTCAATGGCTGGGAGACTGTGACGTACGGCTGCCGATCATGCTGTTTCATCCTTTTTTCGGGCTTTGAGCAACAACTTTTAGTTTTTAATGACAAAAAACATGTTCTTGGATGTCTGAGTGCAGCAAATGCTTAAAAAATCTAAGCTGACTTCAACATTATATAGAAAGCGGATCATCAGTTTCGATTTCGAAATCCAAAAGCGTGCTGTGCACGCCATTCTACAATGCTGTTAAGACCTTTTGTCTGCTGCATAACCAGTAACTGTTGGACGGTTTACAACAAAATGAACATGTTCGAAACATCCATATTGCAACGAGGGCTTGAAGTGGCTAGAAATGCCGCAAAATAAGTATTTACACTGCATGATGCATGGTTGTATATTGTACTGCGGCCGACGGCAAGAAATCAACTACTTCGATCGGACACGCAAAAAGAGAAAATAATCCATGAGATGGAATAAGGACAGGAGGAAGTCCGGAATTACCCGAGCGCTCAACTGTAGCCAGGTGACCCGTGGCAAAGGAGGACTGCACGGCGCTCAATGGATGGAAGCCGGAGACGTCGCGGTAACCTTCATGGGGAGTCGTTCGCCCGCAGGGAACACATCCCTCATATCTAATGTTCTTAGAACTTTGCGAAGCGCGCCTGTTACAATCTTGCTGCGGAGCATTACGAGTGATGTTTCGATCAGGTGAAGCAGATCTTGCAAGGTCCAGCCTGCGCTGTTTCTGGTCATCTTTCCGACGAGCTTTCGCCGAACGGTACCTCCCTGAATAACGTTGACAAATTTCAAATAAACCCATGCCCCTCTTCTCTATTCTTTTCGCAAGAAGCACAGCTCACTATACGTTCCCTGTGTGATGCACACGTAAACAGTGACTTTGGGAGTAACACAGCAGGCCTGACTGACCGGATTTCTCCAAATGACCAGCAAGTGCGTTGATGAAATGACAACTAGAACAAGGGGATCGAGCATCAGACATGGCGAGCGACGTGTGAATGTTTAAAAAAACTGTGCTGGAAGGCATAGGCACGTGCGCACTTACAAGAAAAAATGGCATGCGTCGGTGTGATGTAGGCGGCGGAAGTCGTTTCTTACTGCAGTTTCAAGAATTTTCTGGAAAGAGGTTTCTTGTTGTACATCTTCGCAACTGCGTTAATTCTTAATTGAATGTCTGTTATGTCAAGTGCATGGTTTCCTAGCAGCGGTTTGATGAACTTCTTGCATATAATATGCAGTAGTGCTTCCCTGTGGCCGCTATCCTTGTGCTCACAGGTCAGGGCAGGCAAACCCGCGATTTTATTCATACAAGGTGTTGAGCAAGCATGCATGTCCAGTGGCCTTTGAAGTTGCGTTCGGTCTTTGAGCATGATATCGACGAACTGCTTGAGGCCCTGTAACACTCTTAGGAGTGCTGACGTCGGGTAAGAGAGTTTACCCCAGTCTTGATGGGCAGTCCAACTGTCGACAGTAGCATATCCTTGGCTGGAAATGCAAGCTACAAAGTGCAGAATAAATTGATGTTGTGTTTGGCTGCCAGTTTTTTTTTTTTTTCAAATTACCTTGAGCCGTCTTTCCCGGAGTTGTAAGTCGGCAGGAATTTCATGGAACGAAACGCTGGGTTTCTTGTTTCGCTGACTGAACATGCAAAACGGAACGCAACAACAATGCATTTTCGCTCGCTACTCCCTCCAGCAACTGCAGTCATCGATGCGTCACGTGTCAAACGGTAACACTAAATAGACCACACAAATAATATACGATGCAGCGCACCAGAAGGCATACTTTTTGCTGCAACGGCAGTCACAAGAAAATTCTGTGCTGCCTGCGTGTCGTCTGCTAGAGGGTCATCTGACAGCCTAGAATATACTGGCTAGTGTGCCGACCGTGGCCTTCCTGGTGGCACCGCGAGCGATGAATGCCGACGGCCGCCGCATGGAGCGCTGCAAGTCGGGAGGGTGCCGCCGAGCCGCAACGCTCTCGCAACATCGGCAAGAGGACTAGTGCATTTTTGCTTTCGTTCAGCTGTAATCGAGCAAAGCTGTCATTGAGGCAGCTGACTATAGGTTTCAGGGTTTGTTTTGAGTCTCTGTCGAGGAGCTGCACATTTAGCACTTGTCGCTTGCGCGAAAGCTGCTGTGAAATTCAGCACAACTTCGTGTTTCGAAACACGAAACTTGTGCTGTACATAGATATCTTTTATATATATATATATATATATATAGGAAGTACTTTTTCGGTAACATTTTCTCTAATAAAGTAGGCGAAACGCTTCGGTTAATTTTATTGGATTATATTTAGGTGTTCTCGCTGTGTACGTACTACATTTGCGAACGAGTAAACACATGCAATGTGAATAACGCAGGAAACACAGTCGTGCAACACTCGTTTTTATTCGCGTGCAATATCAATCGCGGACATGTTACAGAAGTACAGCAAGCAGGGCCCATATGTGCACATGAGAAGCATTTATTGGCAGCGACGCAGTTTTAGAAACTTATGCCGCTGCCTTTGCGCTTCCCTCTCTTTGTTGAGGCCCTTGACAAAAAAACGAAACCTTAAGAGAACATAAAACTTTACAACGGTAGATAAAACTGCGCAGCCAAGTTGAGGAAAAGACAGTGTCTGTAGCTGACTCGAAAATTCAACTAAACTCATTTCATGGAGCTTGTTTTTACTAAAAACACAGTAAAGGCATCTTCCATGGCCTTTACAGCAGTTGACAAGCTCTGGCTGGGGTACACTAGGCCCCCATTGTCAAAATGGCTAGTAAAGTACGAAGCGGCGTCGGCACTTGCTTCAGCTTTGCTTACACATGGGCAGCCAGCACACTGTGAACAACAGTTCTTAGCAATGATCTTTCTTGCCACGTAGCCTGTAGTGTAGTAAATCAAAGCACTGTGGCTCTTCTTCTCTATGCACGATGCATGGTCACTGCTAGACACGACAGCTTGAACTACATCTTCAGCTTCACTGACGTTTCCGTGGTCAAGAAGGTCATCTATTTTGTCTGAAAGGAACTTACTCGTAGTTTCACACACCTCCTTTGGGCTCAGCAGTGCTTTGATTTCGTCTGGGGTGCAGTTCACTCCTCTAGGTGGCTTTGCCAGGTTGTAGAATGCGAGTAAATTCAGTCATCAGAAACTGTGACACTGTCGTATGGTCGTTACAGCCAGACGACTGTCTAATTGTACCAAAAAAGGTTTTCAAGCTTATCCTGGTTTAATCTGGATGTTAAAATATACTTGAAACCCAGAGTCGACGTCAGGTAGGACAACAAGCCAAGTGTACTCTTGATGGTAACCCTTAGCCCAGCAGACGTGCTTTCTGTAAGAAAACCACCACCAGCTGGTTTTGCAGTTTGCTCCCATTCCTGCAGATACTCTAGGAAGCCTTTCAGAAATTGCACATTTGGACTGTCAGGCTTGAGTGCCTTCTCGCTTGTTCGCGATGTCATAACACGAATCAGGCGATTCATTTCTTTTACGAAATCTACTGTCGGCTGCACGGTCCTATGTGAGGCTTCAATGTGTTCTCTATAAATGAAAAGTCCTTTGATGACCAGGTCGCTGAAGAGCTGAAATGCGATGTCCACTTTCATTTTTTCAAAGCAGTTTGGCTTAAGGTGTGCATTTGTCAGGCTTGGCATAACTTTCAGTGTAACATTTTCTCGATCCGTTTCGAAGGCTGCTAGTACAATACGAATGTGAACATGCCCATCTGGTGTCAGGTATCCTTTTCCAACAAATCCATTTCTCACATTCTTCAAAAGGTGTGGAAAATCTGACAAAAAATATAGCTGCCTTTTAGGATCCACTGAGTGTTTGGTGCTGCTCCGAACGTGGCTTGGAGAACCTTTGAAAAAAACAAAACAACTTGCGATCAGTTTCTTCATCACAATATTTAAACATTAGAAACATGAAATCTGCACTAGCACCCTGCACACTCTAAGCAATCTTGCATTTTGCGTGAAATTACAGCCTTACCCTGTATTAGAAACAGCCGCCACATGCTCCTATTCCAGCTGGCGCCGTCGCATGTTATGCAATCCACGAACAGACCAGCCTTTTCCGCAAGGACTGTGGTTTCCAAAATGATTTTCGCCACTGTTGGGGCCTTCACATTGCCCTTTGAGGCAAAAACACCGAGGATTTGCGTCCATTTTCCTGCGGAAAGGTAATCTCTCACAAATGTACGTGCGTTTTACGTATAAAGTTGCGAACTGTAACCAAGAGAAAAAAAAAGTTTACCAGTAAATGGCTGAAACAGCACAATCATCCCATGGTCTGCCAGCACATTCTTCTGGTCAGCAGGTGTACGACCTCCAAGGTCAACAAAGTCTTCAATATCACCTGAATTGTAAAAAAAAAAGCACAGGGAAAACACCTTGTTTTATGCGCAGACATCTCTCAACACAGATCAGAATATGGCAAAGGTGCTAAACCAGCATAAAAAGAAACACGCGCTAAAATACTTGACGATCGAATATTACCAGAGCACTGCACGGCTCGAGCAATATTGTAGTGCTTAGCAGAACATCGTATTTTTCTCATACTGTAAAAGCTCGCTGATTCGTGCTTCAATGGACCGGGAAAAATGTTCGCATAGTCTGAAATTAAGTTCGAACTATCGAATGACCGCGAAAAAAAAAAAACTGACAAGAACCGCTTGCATCGCGGTAAATTTATTTGGTGAAAGACTTGGCAGTAGTTGCTTGTTATTTTAGATGAGAACGGCGCAACAATCACTATTTTTAGCGGTGGAGATCTGCCGCTAGTGCATTGCATGCCGCAAGCGCGGAAGATTCACGGGCGATGAATACGGCATTACTCAGCAGCTCCGAAGCGGCAAGAAAAAAATGTGGATAGGGAAGATTAGCGAAACAGCCAACCAACGCTATAAACGGCGCGTAGCTGGGTTTGGCTGGCTGGCTAGTGCGGTTGGGCGTACGTTTCAGAAAAGCAAAATCGAAACTATCAGTGTGCCCGCTCTTGTAGATGAGGCCGTCCGTCCGCCATCACGACTGCCGTTCAGCGCAAGTCAGAGGTGCGCGAGTTATTCTGCAGCACAGAATTCAGCTTTGAGGGGGGCTATTTGGACGACCGCTTGCCGAACCGATACCTGTATGTACACAATCTCCTTTGGGAGCCCGTTCGAATTAACCGGTGCGAGACCCGTAGCTTCCGAAACAGCGAGCGTGCAACGCCATAGACTTGCATAGCGTTGGCCGGGACCGCGCCGGCAGTTCGAATTATGCGGATTTTCGCATTGCGGGGTTTGAATCAGAGCTTTTACCGTATACACAGAACGGTCCAAGAATTCATTGCAGCTATACTCACCAGCTGATTTAACATTTAGGTGCTCCGAAAGCTCTATTTCGTCAATGACGAGGCCACCGTGACGACTCTAAGCATCCATGGTCTTTGTTTTTTCATTTAGGGCATCGAAGACCTTTGTACTGAGGCCAAAGCCACCCTTGAAGCGCTGTAGGTACTTTTTCAGGCAAGTTCGCCCTGGCAGAACCATAATAGACTGTCTGCGGAGATATTCATACAACTTCGGGCTTCGCATCCTCATCAGCATACATTCTAAAATCCACTCATCATCGTATCGCATTCCCTTGTGTGATTTTCGCCTTGCAGCAAGGAAACAACCCTTTACAACCAGCTGCTGCTTTGAGGGAAGAGATTTAATTTTGCTGTTAAATGTCTCTTCACTAAGAGCCTCATTTCGCTCTTTCATGTGAGCCACCTGTATCCTTGCATTTGCCAATAGTTTCTTGGTTCTTGACAGGCTTCGAGAAATGTTCCTGCACTGTTTCTTTTCATCAGATTTTCTGGCAATTTCACTTGTGCTTTGCTTTTTTCTGCACGCTTGGTTTTGAGCCAGAATCCTTTGGTACTTGCAGAAAGCGCAGGATTCACCTTCAGACCTCACAGATAATGAACACTTCTCAGAAAAAATCATGCCTTTGTAGGAGGTGTGCTTTCCTGAGGCCGGCTTTATGCTGCATCCATCACAAAGATTTGTCAAGGCAACTTCCTTGATCAAAGTTTCGGCCTCTTCGCAAGTTGTGACGATGTGTTTTGACTTTTCCCTTCCCCTGAGGTAAACCGTGGCTACCACTGATTGTCCATCAAGTAATGGCTTTGCAAATGCTACCATCTTTTCAATGAAGAGGTTAGTGAAGTTATTTTTTTTTCAGCCTCACAATAGGCGTACGCTAATGAATCGACTGTCACGAATGGCACTTTCATCCATGTCACTGGAATAGCGACGTTGGAGAATGGATGGAGACGATCGTTGGTTGTTCGTGGTCGTTCGTCACCAGCATTTTGCGCTTCGCCAGCGCTTCCTTCTGCAGAAACACAGCGTAGGGTGGAGCACTTTTCAGTTACTGCAGCTCCGCTGTTGGTGTCAGATGCTTCCATGCTCACCGATTCAGCATTATCAATGCCTGAGCACAACTCGGAGGCTTCCGACGCAGCACGCCTGTGACGCTTTGCTGGAGGCTCTTGCTGGCACAGATTTCTAGTTTTTCTTTTAGCTGACACTTTAGGCAGAATGTGTTCTGGGTAATGCGTGAATATCGAAGGCACGACGTCGGGTTTCAGGCGCGGTTTATCGCAGGGAAGCTCGCTGGTAACACCATTTACGCTGACACTGAATGTGCGCTCGATACAACTGCTCTCAAAATGTTTCTCGCAAACCACAGCAGCTGGCGTCAGCCTTCTGTCCTCTCTTTTGATGTTTCTTCCCCATTCTGCACGCCGCATAGCATCAGATGGTGCAGTAAACATGGAAACACGTTCCTTGTTCGAGCGGTAACCGGTTTTACACATTGGCACAAAGCAAGTCTTCTCTTTGCACTGTCGCTTTGGCTTTGACATCTTTTTTGTGCAGTCACATGTAGCTCGTTTAGTGGTGGACACGGGAAAAAAAACAATCGAGAGCTCAGTGCATGATTTGACTACACGGTGAAAGCACGCAGAACGGATACACGCACGCACAGAACGCGCGCACAAAACCGACGAAATCACCACAGAACTGCTCGGAGGAGCGGATGCGTCGACTTTCATGTGCAAGGAGCCACAAAGGACAACATACACTGCACCTCAGTCAACAAAATTTTGTGCACAAGCAGGTTAATCGCGCGCGCACAAGGCCAGGTCGCTGCCTTCCGAAGCGAGAAAACCGCGTCGTCTGCTGCGGCAGCACCCTCCCGACAAGCAGCGCCCTCTGCCGCCATCGGTGGGCTTTCATTGCAAACGGTGCCACCTGCTCCCATTGCGCAACGCTGGCGCTCGGCACACTAGCCAGTATATTCTAGGCACTATAGCCTTGGCAACCGAAACGGCGCTAGTTTCTTTCCAGGCCGCCAGGCGCCGCCAGCATGATAGTGGCGCCGCGGGCTTGTGACCTATTCTGGTCGCCGCAGACAGCGGAGTTTATACTCCTAGTATTGTGCGTTTTTATCGTGAAGACTTTCAAAAGCTTCCCCGCCTGAACCGCTGGCACATTTGCGATTAAACTGCACACAGAGCTTGCGTATTATGATAACTTTTGTATTGTAGCAAGTTTGACAACAGTACTTACTGAGTTGAGCCGTGCATGATGCGAAAACGTAATCGTCTACGTAGAGATCGGCGAACCAAAACCCAAAGACGGCTTTTTTTTTGCTGAATACTGGCAGTAGCGCCATCTGTTTTCGGCAGTGGAAAGCGTCCCGACAAGGCCGCCGAGGCGAGCGTTGCAAGAAGCGCGGGCCCTTTGAATATGCTGTTCCGGCCGTTTCGTCTGCTTCAACTGAAGCGCTTTCAACATTTTCGGCTAATTGAGCGGGAAAAATATCAGAACAACTTATTTAACGAGGCTTTACCTTTCAAAGAATATTGTTTGCAACGCTCGTATCGGCTGTTGTGACGCTTTCCACTGCCAAAAACAGATGGCGTCACTGCCGCCCTTCAGCGAAAAAAAACGTCGTCTGCGGGTTTTGGTTCGCCGATCTCTACGCAGACTATTACGTTTTCGCATCATGCACGGCTCAACTCAGTAAATACTGTTGTCAAACTTGTTACAATACAAAAGTTACCATAATACGCAAGCTCTGTGTGCAGTTTCATAGCAAATGAGCCCGCGGTTGAGGCAGGGAAATTTTTGAGTCCAAGATAAAAACGCACAATACTGTATAGTCTTCCTCCGTGGACTGCAGTTAGGCCTCGAATAAAATACATTAGCAGTATCCTTCTATATTAGAGCGCTTATAATTGTCTGCTACCTATTAATTCCCAACGTTCACCTTGAAAATCGTGATCTGCAGTATTGAAAAACAAGTTTGCTGTTTTGTTGAAGCAATGCCTCCTGAAGAACATGCCTGAAGCGTCTCCTCGATTTCAATGGGCCCCCAGATTGCCACTGTGTTGCGCAGACTGGTCGCGAGGAGCCGCTGAAAGATGACGCTCAATTTTGATTTCAATGGCTGGGAGACTGAGATGCGCGGCTTCCGATAATGCTGTTTCCATGACCTACGGAACTAGAGACCTGCACACTTCGCACTGCTCCAGCGCGCACCTTCTAGTTCATGCCTTTTGCCGCTAGGGGAGGGCAACTACGGGTGGCGTGGCGCTACAATTAACCTATTGAGGAAGGTGGCGCCGATTATATTACTTCAAGGACGTAATAGTTTTGTCATTTGTCTACATTTTGAGTATGCATCATTAATCCATTGTCTTAGCAAAGATGTGAGAAAGTATCACGCATGCATGCGCGCAAACAGAATATTCACCGCTAGGATTTAAAGAAATATCATATTTGCATCGTTCATTACTACGTTTCAAAATTATAAGACAGGACAAAGTCACAGGGAGACAGTGAGAGGAGAGAAATCATTTGTAAAAAAGCAGACGATGATGATGACAAACAAAGAGTTAACTGAGCGTCCTCAACGGCCAAAAAGTTAACGAAAGTTGGCGCACGCAGTCCCATAGGACCCCGCCAAATGTGCAGGTCTCTAGTTCAGTAGGTCACGGCTGCTTCATCCTTTGTTCGGGTTTCGGGCTTTGAGCAACAACTTTTATTTTGTTAATGACAAAAAACATGTTCTTGGATGTCTGAGAGTGCAGCAAATGCTTAAAAAATCTAAGCTGACTGCCACATAATATTGAAAGCGGATCATCAGTTTCGATTTCAAAATCTAAAAGCGTGCTGTGCACACCTTTCTATCATGCTGTTAAGACCTTTTGTCTGCTGCATAAGCAGTAACTTTTGGACGGTTTACAACAAAATGAACATGCTCGAAACATACATATTGCAACAAGTGCTTGAAGTGGCTAGAAATGCCGCAAAATTAGTATTTACACTGCATGATGCATGGTTGTATATTGTACTGCTGCCAATGGCAAGAAATCAACTACTTCGATCGGACACGCAAAAAGAGAAAATAATCCATGAGATAGAATAAGGACAGGAGGAAGTCCGGAATTACCCGAGTTCTCAACTGTAGCCAGGTGACCCGTGGCAAAGGAGGACTGCACGGCGCTCAATGGATGGAAGCCGGAGACGTCGCGGTAACCTTCATGGGGAGTCGTTGGCCCGCAGGGGGCACATCCCTCATATCTAATGTTCTTAGAACTTTGCGAAGCGCGCCTGTTACAATCTTGCTGCGGAGCATTGCGAGAAATGTTTCAATCAGGTGAAGCAGATCTTGCAACGCCCAGCCTGCGCTGTTTCTGGTCATCTTTCCGACGAGCTTTCGCCGAACGGTACCTCCCTGAATAACGTTGACAAATTTCAAATAAACCCATGCCCCTCTTCTCTATTCTTTTCGCAAGAAGCACAGCTCACTATAGGTTCCCTGTGTGATGCACACGTAAACAGTGACTTTGGGAGTAACACAGCAGGCCTGACTGACCGGATTTCTCCAAATGACCAGCAAGTGCGTTGATGAAATCACAACTGGAACAAGGGTATCGAGCATCAGACATGGCGAGCGACGTGTGAATATTTAGAAAAACTGTGCTGGAAGGCACAGACACGTGCGCACTTACAAGGAAAAATGGCATGCGTCGGTGCGATGTAGGCGGCGGAAATCGTTTCTTACTGCAGTTTCAAGAATTTTCGGGAAAGAGGTTTCTTGTTGTACATCTTCGCAACTGCGTTAATTCTTAATTGCGTGTCTGTTATGTAGAGTGCATGGTTTGTTAGCAGCGTTTTGATGAACTACTTGCATATAATATGCAGTAGTGCTTCCCTGTGGCCGCTATCCTTGTTCTCACAGGTCGGGACAGGCAAACCCGCGATTTTATTCACACTAGGTGTTGAGCAAGCATGCGTCCAGTGGCCTTTGAAGATGCGTGTGGTCTTTGAGCATGATATCGACGAACTTCTTGAGGTCCTGTAACACTCTTAGGAGCGTTGACTTCGGGTAAAAGAGGCCACCCCAGTCTTGATGGGCAGTCAAACTGTCGACAGTAGCATTTCCTTGGCTGGAAATGCAAGCTAGAAACTGCACAATAAATTGATGTTGTGTTTGGCTGCCCGTTTTTTTTTTCAAATTACCTTGAGCCGTTTTTCCCGGAGTTGTAAGTCGGCAGAAATTTCATGGAACGAAACGCTGGGTTTCTTGTTTCGCTGGCTGAACATGCAAAACGGAACGCAACAGCAATGCATTTTCGCGCGCTACTCCCTCCAGCAACTGCAGTCATCGATGCGTCACCTGTCAAACGGTAACACTAAACAGACCCCACAAATAACATAAGAAACAGCACACCAGAAGGCATACTTTTTGCTGCAACGGCAGTCACAAGAAATTTCTGTGCTGCCTGCGTGTCGTCTGCTAGATGGACAACTGACAGCACCGCCATACGGCGGACGCGCGCTCTACGGCGGGCAGAAAAACCCCTGACGCTTCAGGCATGTTCTTCAGGGGGCATTGGTTGAAGCCGATGCTACGACCCTCCATGGCTACGACCCTCCATGGCTACGACGCTCCGACTTTCAGCCAATCAGGCCTGGCTTCTATCTTTTATTTGTTGTGGATGGTTGTCGACTTTTGCGGCGGGTATTTGCCGTTGCATGTTCAGCTCTCCAGCTGTTGTGGCGTTTGGCGTGTTCGAAGGAGACATTCACGTTGTAAAGTTGACTAACGTTTTTGCAAGCTGACTCCATGGAGCGAAAGAGGCACTTGGGCACACGAACGCAGCCGCAGCGTGCAGCGCCGATGCAAGCTATCGCTGCTACCGCCTCGTCTGCGCGCAGTGACCCGGAAGCTGGTTCGCCTGAAGGAACCTTGGGCGCCTTGGGCCAACCCTGCAATTGCTCGGTGAGAGTCTTCTGTCGCTGAGGGACACGCCGAAGGAGTCGTGCTTCGGAGATCGTTCGGGACTCGCAAAATCGAGCATCAACCGCATACGGAGGGATGGTTTCGTTTTCCCGTGTCCCAGTGCGTATTCCCAAAAAGGAAATGGCACCGCAAAGCCTTGTTTGCTTTAGGCGCGCGCAAAAGTTCGCGTGGAGAACGCGTGTGATGTATTCGGCGATCACTTCGACATGGGCCTGTTTCGCTGGCGTTGGCTGGTTTTCTTGACTGCGCGCGCAGCATATTTGCGAGCTGATTCCTCCAGGGTGTCACTGGGAGACTTTGGCGTCATTGCTCTGGACCACTTGATTTGCAGAGCTAAGCAGTGTGTTCGTCACTGGTTTATTATTTGACAGCGAATTAAGCAAGTTTATTTAGAGCGGCCCTGTAACAAAATAATCCAGCTGGAAAGCTATAGTATAGTTGACCTGCGAGTTTGCTGACTGGACGAGCGTTCAGTTTGCCCTAGCTCTTGGGTTCGATCCCTGCCGCGGCTGTTGCTTTTCTTCACATTGCAGTGCAGAAACGCCGCGGATTGAGATTTCGGGGAAAGAACACCGGGTGTAAGGGATCAGTCACCCTGCAGTTGAGCTAGAGTAGGATACACTGACCAAAAGAAAACGACAGCTGGTAACAGCGGGCGTCCTCTATTTCTCCACTGGCCAATCACAGCAGTGAGCAATATCAGCTTTTCAATGGTTAACTATCAAATAAGTCAGAGGCAACCATTATTGAGCTTTTAATTTTGTCTAGTGATTAATTTCCTGTTTAGGTCCCAAGAATCATGGAGGACTTTTGTTCAGCGGTCCCGAATGTGGGCGGAGCATCACGCAGAGCTGTATCCGACCATAGTAGATTTTCACTAAAAGTCGTGTTGTTTAGCGCATGCTGACGCTTGCCAAGAGGATGATTAATTAAATCTGTAAGCGATATAGTTGAGATCCGGAATTAATTTAGGGATCAACAGCTTATCTCTTAGCCGCAATTGTTCGAGCACGTTAAAGTTTAATTCCATCAACTGGTCTCCATCTGGCCCTGTGGGAAGTTTGAGTACATCTTATTTCCCTTCCTTTTTTTGAAAATGTGAAGGGCACCCAGAGTGCAGATTGCCCTTCTGGAGTGTGCAAGGCTAGGAATCTTAAATTAGGCGCCGGCCAGTAAACCTCAGTGCGTGCTGCATTTATGATTTAAATGGTGTATCAAAGCAAAAATGCATACACTTGCAGTCTTGTTAAGTGTGATTATAAATATTGATAGTTTTCTTTTTCTTTTTTTTTTGCTTTAGTGTAGCAGTGGGAGCTGAAGCAGTGATTGGCTACTGAGCAACCTGGGAGACCTTTCGCGACCATGTAAAACACTCAGAAAATCAGCATCTGACATGCTGCACTCAGGTCGCAATACTTGCTTTTTGCTTGGGCATTAAGACATGTTACAAGTGTGAAGCACCCAAATCCTTCTGCCTTCCGTAGTCATCGCAGCTGTTCATATAGTAGTAATAGCCTATGATAGTTCCTTGTTCGAAAAGAGTAGTGATCAATGGCATGTTGTTGAGTGGTGCAATGCCAACCTTGCCCTTTGGTGTTGTTCTTTGGCATTTATGACTTAACGAATCGGGCGACATCTCCGTGTAAGTGAGGCCAATAAAAATTCTCTGGTACACGATCGGTCGTTCGTCGTATTCTTTGGTGCCCGGCCATAGTGCTTTCATGGGCTCTGTGTAGAATTTGCGACCTGAACACAAGGGGTACAACAACCTGTTCGAAATTCCTGCCAGTCGACATGGAGTAATGACGGTAAAGAATATTTCCTTCTTCACGGAAGAAGTATTTATGACCCTTACCGGATATAAACTCCTTACTGATTCTAGGGAAGCCGTTTGAGTGTTACATCCTTCCGCTGCTCTTTAGCTAACTGGTCCTTTCAGCTAACAGCACTGGATTCGTGGCACGTGCAACGGGGATAACGTGTCCTCTTGTGTCTTCTTGGCCGAGGCGTTGACACAACGCTCCGATTTTCCCGGCATTAGGTGTTCCTGGGGAACTGGTGCCGTGTCATGCTAACACGTGCGCTCATACAGCCTGGGTTCTGGTCGTGTGGTTCCCTGACACCTGGGATGTTTCCCAGCACGAGGTCGTACAAGGGGCATTTCATGCAAAGTGCTGTCACCTCGCCAGAGTAGTATTGCGTATGCTATGCACTTGCACTCTTGCCTCGGCTAATTGGGTGACGGTACCATCAAGGAGATATTGTGTCCCTCTGCGTCCTGTCACGCAGTTCTTTGGAACAAAACTCCGGCGGATAACGACAGCATTACTGCCCTTGTCTTGAAGAACGCGAACGAGTTTTCTTGTCGCTAATCATTCCGCACCTCGCATTCTACCCGTTGTAGGCTGAAGCGCGTTCCCCATGTTTTGGTCATGACCACTAGGAATGGAGCCTTTTTGTTTTACATGTTTTGGCTGTTTAGTGCTGGCAGGCGGGAGAGCACGAGTAAGACGGGAAGCGGCACTCTGCTCTTTCTTCGGGTGCCGACTTCTGCAATTCTCCGTCCGGTGCCCGATCTTGCCGCAAGAATTGCACCTGGGCACCTCTTTAGTGGAGCTGTGACAACCGGAAGCCCGATGCCCCGGACGATTGCTTAGCATGCACACCTTAATTGTGCCTTCTTGAGAAGGTTGACAGAGGCCTTACTGGGTTCTTTCGCTACATCAGGGGCTTTGCTGGGATTAGAAAAGTTGTGCGCTTCCTGTAAGCAATCAGCTGTGTCGGCCAGCCCATCAAGTGTCTTGCACTCTCGCTCCTTCAAGAAGATAACGAGCTTCGGATGGCAACATCGGAGGAACTGCTCAGCAATCATATGGTTGCGCAGGTCTTCGAATGTCTTGGTAACATTCGCCATTTCAATCCGACGGTCGAAGTAACCAGAAAGCCTGGCTGCTAACTGTTTCCCTGTCTCACCATCCTGAGCTCGAGCCCTCCGAAATTTGCCATTGTAACCCTGAGCAGTGAATCTAAATCGCTGCTGGAGCGCATTCTTTATTTTTTGATAATCTGCCGACTCAGTGGCAGTCATTCGACCGATCACAGTTCACGCCTCGCCTGTGAGGCACATGCTTACGGCCAAAGCCCATTTATCTTGAGGCCAGTCCTGTCCCATTGCTGCAGGCTCAAACCTCTGAACGTATGCATGCAGATTATCACGCCGCTGATCGATCAACTGTAACAGTTTTTGTGGGTTGAGAGAAATGTCATGGTTTGATGCTGGAAGGGTTTCGACATGGTCAGTCTCATTACTGCAAGTTTCTTCTTGGAATCTGAGTTTCAATTCCAGAATCTCTTTCTCTCTTGCAGTGGATGCCTGACTTTCCTCTCTTTCTGCAGCCTGTTCTGCCCTCCGTGCTGCACGTTCATTGTCTATCCACTCCCTCAGCTCAGCACCCGAGAAACCCAGTTGTGCGCCCAACGTGGCTAAATGCTCTAGGTCCATCGTCGCTCAAGCTTAGCGCTTTGCGTGAATATGGGGCTGTTACTCGGCCCTCTCGCTGACGAATCCTGGCAGGCTCACCATATTGTGATGTAGTTAAGGGTCCAGGTCTGTTCAGGAGCTCTGGGCAATAAACAGGTCGCATTCAGCATCGAAGCACTGTTTTTCTTCAGCAGCGGGGACAAAATTCGGCATGTCTAGCCCACTAGCACGCTAACACACACACACATACACTACGGGGCACTTAAAGCAGCCTAGAGGGGTTCGACAAGAGGAACACCAATGTCCTACTGTGGGTTCCGGTGCGTGCTGCTCCGTTGTGCTGCCACCATGTGCTGCAGGTAGATGACTGTCGACGTTGGTTGTCAGCGACAACTGGTCAACAGGGAAGCTATCCACAGGCAATCGGCTCGTGGTAACATTCTGGATACCAGGAGGCCGGTATCGGCAGGTAGCCAGGTGGCAGAAACAGCCTGGCCAACGGCAGACCTGCATCAGCAGGCAGGAGTGCGTCTGTGGGCCGCCTGGCTGCCGGTAAGCTGGCATCAGCAGGCAGGTGCTTGTTGGCAGGCTGCCTGGCCATGGAAAAGCAGGCATGAGTCTGCAGCAGGGTACTGTGGTGCTGTGCAGGCAGCCAGACCCTGAACCTCAATACCCGACCTGTGCAGGCTAGCTGGCCTTGGGGAGAACGCCGAGCTCCAAAACGAACATCCTGCCACTCAGCGACACACTGCCACGACTGTCTCGAAGCCTAGCTCTGACATTCGATCCTGCGTGTACACCGGCTCGCAGCGCACGCGGCCACACTTTTTCATTGTCCGCCTGGAACCGCACAGTGGCATAATCCACATCACAGTGATGTCACGTGATATGTGATGTCTCGCTTGTTCAGTCATTGCAAGCCATGTCGCGCCTCAGGTATGCTTGCCATGACAGACCTGACATGAGATGGCGGCACCTCCAGACGACCCGACGAGCTCCTCATTCTCTCATGGAAAAGAGAAAAACAAGCTGCATCCACGGGGCGAGATGTGCACTTGGCTGGCAGTGCTTGCACACCGTAGCATGCCCCACATCACTTTATTGCAGTGATTGCATACTTGATTACACTGCTCAGACACAGTTAGGTTATCGTTGCCACGAATATGGTCAGTTGTAACTGAACATTCTAATAGAGCAGAAATTCGAGCCTGTTGGTAGGTCATCATGATGTGTTGGTAGTGCGAAGACACAAGGGCACAGCAGGGAAGTGTATGGGACGAGTGCAAACTTTCGAAACATTTATTGAAGTACCCAGTACCTCACAGGAGCCGTCACGCATGCGCAAAGCCTCATTCGTAAGAATGGTGAAAATAAACTTAAAGGGCAAGAGTAGTGGGAAGGGTGGAGACAATGAATAGATAAGATTGTTAAGAAATCAGAAAACGCTGCTCTTTCTGGGTCACAAGTACTGAGGGCGTGCTGAGACATCTGCCACTCTGAGCGATTTTCACCACTTGAAACAGCTCACATTCGAGCCTTCCTTCGTGCCGACCGATTATCGAAGTGTTTGTCAGCAGAGGGTGGCATTTGCAGTCCTTACAATGAGGCGATAGATTCGAGCCGTAACCGTTACCTAGGGAATCGTCATGCTCCCTTAATCGGTCGTTTAGACAGCGGCCCGTCCGACCGATATAGACTTGACCACACTTCAGAGGGATACTATAAACAACACCTTCTTCCTCTTTTTTTTTCTCTTTAATTTAACCTCTCCTGCAATGCTTTCCGTCAGTATTTATCTCCCACATTCTCATCACCACGCAGAGTAGCATGCCAGCGAGGCTAAATTCTATGCCTTCCAATAAAGAGCTCTCTCTCTCTCACCTTCGTTGCACAGAACAAAACTTTCTGCATGATTTTTACAGCACCCATATTTCTTTTGGCCCTTGCCTGTCGCCATGCGACAAAGCATCGATATTCTGCACGGCGCGTTAAAAACGACATCGACATCGAATTTTGCTCCAATTTGCTTGAGATGATGGGACACATGATGCATGTACGGCGTGACAATGACGCTTTTCTTTTCCTCTTCTGTGCGCCTTTGCGAAAGTCTTTCTATCTTTTTTGTCAATGTTTCCGCCACGGGGACAATCACGTCAAGAGGGTATCCAGAATTTTCTAGACGCTTGACTTGGGTGCTGAAGCTTTCGTTTGTCTTGTGATGACACGATTTCAAGAGTGCTGCATGAAGGCATGACATGGCTATCCCTCTTTTTACTAGCTTTGAATGGGCTGAGACAAAAGGAAGCAAAGACATCTTGGTACGCAGCTCATACGTCCAGCATACATGCCCAGGGTCATTGAAATAAAAACGAATATCTAAAAAGTGCAGTGACTCAAGTTGAGGTAGTTCAAGGGTAAAATTAAGGCTCGCAGAACAACAATTAAAAACATCTAAAATCGAGGTTGCCAGGACGTGTAAACTGTATCCCGGGCCCCTCAGGGGGGTGTCTGCAGCTTGCAGGCGTTGGTAAGTGGTGACACCACGGGTTCCCGAGCATCCGCAAGCAAGGACATCCCCGCAGGGGGATGATGGTGAATAGTGCATCACCACGGAGCCGAGCACCCGCGCTTCGCCGTGCGTGGCATTGCCGTGTTCGGGGAAAAGGGGATCTTGGTGGTTGAGCCGATGCCGAGCGTTTGGACCTTTAAGGCCCCTCGGCGGAGGCAACGCACCACTTTGGCCCCAGCTTCCTGTAGACGGCACCTCCGGCCTGACCCGACTGGGGGAAATCGGCAGTCGTCTTTTGCTATCCTTCCCTCTATCTTTCACTTTCCTACCCCTTTCTCACAAGTCTCCTGTCTCCTACTCACTTCTAGCACACGCTCACGCTACTCAGCACACGCTCCTGTTGCGTTATGTCTACAAGAGCCAGGTTTAGGGCTTCATGACAATAACTTTCTTAAGAATTATACTGTTTTCCGCCGCGACCGAGAACAGGCGAGCAGGCTGTCAGGAGGTGTGGCAATTATAGTGAAAAATGATGTCCTGGCTAGTGAGCTTAAACTATAAACAAGACTTGAGGCTGTAGCAGCCACTCTGCTTGCACATAAAACCATTACGGTGTGCTCTGTATATATCGAGCCACAGCTGAAAATAACACTGCTTGACTTGGAGGGTCTTTGAAAGCAGCTACCAGAGCCATACCTGGTAGTTGGCGACTTTAATGCACATTCTCGTTTTTGGGGAAGCGAGAAAACTGACGCCAGAGGGCAGCTCATCGAGGATTTTTTTCTATCCACTAATGTCTGTTTGCTGAACTTGTGTAAACCCACATACTGTTACCCATCATCGGGGAGAATGAGTGTTGCAGATTTGTCTTTTAGTTTACCGCCTGGTTTTAGCGATTTGAAGTGGGGTGTTTTAGACAATCCATATGGAAGCGATCATCTCCCTGTTAAAATAGTTCTGTCATCCTCGCCAACAGTTATTTCAACGAAACCGCGGCGCTAGAAACTACATTTAGCTGATTTGGCATTGTTTTAAAAAAAAAGTCCAGTTTACAGGATTTAATTTTAGAAAACCACAGCATAGATGAGATAAATGAAATGTTCACACCATGCATTCTTTGTGCTGCACATGTATCAATTTCAAAATCCACAGGTGTGGTGTGCCAGAACCACAAAATTTGGTACACACGGGATTGTAAGGAGGCAAAACTGCAGAATAATGCTTGGGGAGTGTTTCGCAGGTACCCAACTCATGAGAACCTTATTTTTTTCAAAAAGGCGAGAGCACATGCGAGGGGTATCCGGTGCAAGGCAGAGAAAACATCATGGCAAATTTGTGTCTCATCTATAAACAGCTCAACCACATCAAAACAAATCTGGGAGCTAGTTCGAAAATTAAATGGCCGCTACTCACCTTTCACAATTCTTCTTTTCACTACACCTGGTACACAAATGAGTTAAGGGGAACAGACAGACATATCGGGGGATAAGGTACTTGGATAAGGTACTTGGGGAAACGCTGAACTCCGCTGGAACATCCTTTTTCTTGCGGCCGCTGTCCACAGCTCTCAATATCTGCAGTTTTGTCTCGAGCGAGACCGCCTTCCGCTTCATTGCCATGTCGACCTGGCGCTGCACTGAGATGATGCCGAGGGTGCCGCAAAGCAGGCTCTCTACGCAATGCCGGCTCGCCACCGCCGCCTCGCTGTTGCCAGTGTTGCTGCGCTTGTCTTCACCGCTGGACAAGTGGCGCCGCCCTTCGGATCTTTGTCGTCTTATGAGCTTTCAGAGTTTTTGCACTCTGTTCGTAGGTGGCGCGACCAGTCAAACGCGCAGTTGATGTGCCTGTCCGCGGAACTTTCTGCAACCTTTTCAAACGATAAAAAAAAGTGTGCTTGTGAATTGGCTTCCAATATTTATTTTGCTCTTTTTATGCTACCTTTAGCATTTTGAGCCTCGCGTAAACCTAATATTTCTTCATTACAGCCGATATCGGGGTGGATCTCGCATTTTCGGTTTCGTTCTAAAAGAATAAATGTCGTAAAACTGAAGCATGACCAATCAAAGTTCGAATTTAGTTCGCTATAACCGATAATTCGCTATGTCAGTGTTCGTTATAACGAGGTTCAACTGTATATGCAGTCATTTCTAAAATACAGAACTATAGCCGAAAAACAAAGGCTCCCAACAAGTGGAGGTGCTAATGAAAAATATGATGCTCTTATTGCACTCCAGGAAATCAACACTGTACTGTCTGCTGGTAAGAAAACTGCTCCAGGACCCGACCAAATACACCATAAAATGCTTGCCCATCTTTCCAAGCCTGCTGTAGAGGCACTTTTAAGATTTTTTAACAAAGTATGGGTTTCGGGGAAAATACGTCGTCTGGTAAAAAGCTCTTATTGTACCGTTCCTTAAACCTGAAAAACCCTCAACCTCTCTTAGCAGTTACAAACCCATCGCCCTGACTAGTTGCCTCGCAAAATCCTTTGAAAGTGTCCTTAATATAAGATTAACGTTTGTCTTTCAATCCACTGAACTTCTTGATGCCCATCAGTGTGGTTTTAAAAAGATTGCTGCGCAACAGATCACCTAGTCTGTCTTGAAAATACTGTTCGAGAAGCTTTCGTTCATAAGCAACACTGTTTCGCTGTATTTTTCGATTTAGAAAGGGCATACGATACGGCCTGGCGGTTCGGAATTCTTCAAGACCTTGCTGAGCTTGGCATCCGAGGAAGAATGTTGAACTGCCTAAAAGACTTCTTATCTAACCGTTATTCATTTCATGTCCGCCTGGGTACAATCCTTTCGAGGAGTTTCATTCAGAAAAACGGAGTACCTCAGGGGTGTATTTTAGGCACAACTCTCTTTGTTGGAAAAATGAACTCTCTTACGAAAATAATCCCAAGCTCCGTTATGTACTCAGTCTATGTGGATGACCTTCAAATAGCTTGTACTTCCTCCAATGTATCAACATGTGAAAGACAAATACAAATAACAATAAATAAACTGGCAACATGGGCAGAGAGAAATCGTTTCCTGTTTTGCCCACAGAAATCGGTGGCAATTCTGTTCTCACTCAGACGAGGCATACATACAGATCCCACCCTACGCCTGAACAAAATAGAGTTTCCAGTGAAAAATGAGCATAAATTTCTTGGTATAACATTTTACAGAAAGGTCACTTTCTTACCTCACGTAAATGCATTGAAAAAGAAGGCTTCTCGATCCCTAAACTTACTCAAAGTGCTGTCAAGAAAACACTGTTGAGATGATTGGACATGCCTCTTACAAATTTATCGCTCTGTAGTCCGCTCCACCCTGGATTACGCATGTATAGTGTATGGGTCAGCGAGGCCATCGTACCTTAAACGGCCAGATCCAGTACATAATTTAGGCTTGCGTCTTTCCACTGGTGCATACAGGACGTCGCCCATAGACAGTCTGTATGTAGAAACGAACGAACCATCACTTACAGACAGAGGAACGTTGCTCACGTGTTCCTACATTTTAAAAATCCGTTCGCTACCCAAACACATCTGTCACCAAATAGTCACAAAGTGCCCATCCAGAATACTGTTTAACAACAAACCGCTCTTGCGTTTTGAAGAGATGTGCCAAAATCTCGGCGTACTGGACACATTGCCTGGCATTGCTGGAAGACTAGATTCACTGCCGCTATGGTACAATTTCCCGGAAATCTATGATCTCACTCTTGCACATTTCAGCAAAAAACAAGCTCCACCACAGCATATAATACAAGAATTTTTTGCACTCCAGGAAAAATACAGTACTTGCACAGCTTTTTATACAGATGGCTCAAAAACTGATCTTTACGTTGGAAGTGTAGTCGCACAAGGTAATTGCAATCATACAGTGAGGCTACCACAGTGTGCATCAATCTTCACTGCCGAATGTTACGCCGTGTCTGTAGCCATTGAAAAAATAGTAAAAGAGAACCTCGCAAACAGCATTATTTATACAGACTCCCTATGTTTACTTACAGCTCTCCACTCTAGAAATGCAGTCATTGCTATGCTTGGTGATATCATACACAACATAGTAATAGCCGCAGCGAAAGGACAAAGCCTAAAACTTTGCTGGGTACCGAGTCATATCGGATTTAGAAGCAACGAGAGAGAAGACTTTTGTGCTGCTCAAGCAGTGACAAGCAAATCAAGAAAGTAAATATTCCATTAAAAGATTGCATGAATTTAATACATCGTAGCATAAGACAGTCAGAACGGTGGTAAATTATTGCATAGGAAAAAAATTAGAGATCCAGTGTCCTGTGTTGTGAACACTCAATAAGTGAGCGAAACAGTAAAAGGCACTTGCGGACTCGTCGTTCAAGCGCTATCCTATTTCGTGTGGAAGATATTCCACCTGACCTTCTTGAAAAAAAAAAGTAATGAAACAAAACCCCGGAAAAATCAAGATTGGCAGTTGCCTTTTTTCAAATAGAAGAAATTTGCAGCCAAACGTTGTAGGTTATGGTTTTACCATTCCAAAGGCTGCCCAGGATATCGTACGCGGATGGCGTACGTTGAAGGGGGAGTTGTTTTTTGGGCATTGTTCCTCTTCAAAACGAAATAAAAAGAACAAATTGCGGCATGAGACAGTGATATATTGGTTTCACATAACGCAACGCAAAGGTTAAGCTGCTTAGGTGCTTGTGAGCGAACAAAATCAATTCTTCCAGTGACAGAAAGGAGCGCCAGGAAAATTTTCGAGGTAGCGGCCGCCATCCCTTGCCTCCCGTTGGTGCCGTCACTGAAACACAGCCACTGATTTCTCTTTGAAAGGTTAAAAGTAATTTTCCATTGGTTTTTTGCATCTTCATTGGCAGCCAAGCGGTGATGCATTAAAAAACTGTCTGCGACTGTCCTGTCGGCCCCTCTTAGGCGCGCAGCATGCGTACTGACGATGCGCTGTTGCTGCTCCAGGAGTCTACGCCAGCGCCGTGGCGCGGCAACCGCTTCTAGAGCCTCATGGGGAGAGTGCTGGTTTTGCCGCTGCACAACCTTCTAGAACACTGTACCACCACCCTTACTCCACTTTCTCACCCCTCTTCCACCCTCCCGAATTGCCGTCCACCACCCACCCACCCATCTCCGTCGGCCCCACCCTTCAGAAAAATTCTGTTGCATGTGTGAAGCCTCATCTTTGAGCAAAGCATTCATTAGCCCTTTCAGAATTGCATTATGTTCTGCTATCAAAGAAAATCTGAAAATTTGTTTGTATGCAGGCAAACCTTGATATCACGAACATGGATATTACGATTTATTGGCTATATCAAACTCTTCGTGAATATTCTCAATAGACACATGTAATTTTCACTTGATATATCAAACACGGTTGGCCCTGAAACGGATATATCTAACCCCCCAGCAATAAGCGGCACCCACTCGGACGGCAGGTGGCACACTTCGCCACTCTACACAAGTGACTGGAGGTGGTGCGGCTGGAGTTCGTGTCAAGGTTCACGCTTTGATCTCATGCTAGTGTTGAAATCTCGCACTCGCCAGCTGCGCCAGAGAAGATAGAGCTGTACGGAAGGTTGGTAGCTAGGAGGTCAGCACGTGTTGAACCTCTCGCGTTTGTCGACACTACCCCGGAAGCAGTGGAGTAGACAGCTGCGCCATTGCAGTAACTGTCCTGCACTCATCTCGGCCGTCACAGGAGTGATGAAAATTCCTTTAGCTTTTGCTTTGACGCACCATTTTTTATGCAACACAGTTGTGAAGTGGGTAAGCCACTATTGCTGGCTCTTGACCAGCAGCTGGTAGAGCTGTTTGGGGATACCACTCTAGCTGGTTTTTGACCAACTGGCATTGTTATGGGGGGAAGACATCCTAACTGGCGCTCAGTTCTTTTTTGCTTGTGGAATCGCCACGAATGCCTTCAGAAACTCCACTAAAACTTGCGAAAATGTCTCCCAGTTTTTTTAGCAACATCACCTGTTTTGTGATGCCTTGACTAACTGAACTGCTCTGCTGTTGTGCGTGTTTTTGACGAAATTTTATGTTATGAACTTTGGCTATATCAAACTATTGCAGTTTTTTTTGTGTTTGCTATAATGAGATAACAGAAGCGCCTCAAAAATTTTTTAAATTCATGTGCACCACGCACGTCCATGCTCATGCGATTCCAGGCCTATACTAAAAAAAAAAAAACAGTTATGCCCAGTTAATTAATTTTTTTATCAGCAGCTACGGCAACAAAAAATCAACTACAATGTTTTTAACAAAGTAAAACATTCCACTGCACAAGAGAAGAAAAAAGTTACAGCACCAGACAGCACTTGCTAGGAGCTCCATAGAACTTTGTGATGTCAGTCTTTATTTCTGTTTTTGAAAAGTGATTCTTTTTTTTCTAGGCACGAAATGGCCCTACCATTCTGTCGAGCAGGGATTCCAAATGTTTCTGACATCGTGAAAACAGCTCTAGATGCTTCGAATAAAGTTCCAAAAGTGGTGTGCACAATCGTAGATGCTGAGTCACAGAGAGGGTGGGTAAAACCGTCAAGGTAATCATTGGGGATAAATTCAGCTGCTTTGCAGAATTGTCACTTCAGATGTATGATCTTCCCGTAATTTTTTTTTGTACTGCCTGTTTCCTGGCACTGTTTTCTTTCGATTTTTATTGCATTCATACCATTTTGATATGACTCAGTGGGCATGCTTAAAAGTTGGTCAGAGAACGCACATAAATGCATGAAACAAAATGCACTTGAAAGCTGAGTGCCATCCTTGTGTGTTTGTCTTTGCCTGATCCCAACCTTTTTGTACTGCCAGGATGGCAAAGTCACCAATCAATCAGCCCAGGGGAAAGGTTTATCTTCGATACAGTGGAACTGACACAGCATGCCTGCAGTATTCAGAGGCCCCTAGTGAGCAATCTTTGCATGCAGGTGGGTGCCCTGGTGTGGGCCCGGCTGGGCTCTGCACGCCGCTGGCCAGCTGTGGTGGTCACGGAGTTTCCATTTGTGGCCAGAGACGAGCTGCACCTGGCCGCCTGTGGGTCTGCTGGCTGGCTTAGTACAGAATCTCCCAGGTGGGTGTCTCGGGGCCACTGGTTTCGTGGGACTGCTCTCTGCCTGAATATATGCTTGGTAAGCAGTGTGATAGTTGCTGGCAGAGTTCCTGAGTGCCAATTTAATGTGTGTTGCAAAAGACTGCAGGTAGGGCACGCTACGGAATCGGCCTTAATTTTGCTTTCGCAGCTGTGCATCTTGTTATTTGCTTTTGCGTAATACTGCATGCAGTCAGGTGCAGTTATGTGCTGCGAGAATCCAAAGCACCATGGTGTACCTCAGCTTTGAGAGGCTGTGTATTTGGCACCGTGTGTTTTTTTGTTAATGTTAAAAGGCATTAATGGATACACAGCATTTGTCTTCTTTGATAGTAAGTTTAAACTGGGGTTGGTTGTCATTGATTATGGACAGTGCGATTTGTATCGTTTATGCAGAGTTTTAACATTGGGATGTGTGGCTATTGTGTGATCTGACTGGGGATATGCTGCATAAAGCAGATTCCTAAAAGCAGTGCATTGAGTAGGAAGCCTCATTGTGTGGAAGAGAAGAAAAAGGAGCCCCAGCACGGTATCCTGGGGGCATGAAGTGTAGCGGCGAGCGGTAAGTAGCTGGATGAAACGTGGAGATGAGTTCAAGAATGGTGAGTTTCCTTGAAGACAAATTGTGGTAAGCTGAGGCATTAAAGCTCAAGTAATATGAAGGACATTTTAAGGTTGAGAAATGAGGATATGAATGGTAATTTCAAGGTCAAGGCTTGTAAGTCCTGAAGAATTGCAGACGTTGATGAGCTTTACTAAATTGGCGGTTTGAATATTTGTACAGGCTAGTTTGAAAGAAGGTAAAACTGATTAATTCGTAATGCACGCAGTTTGAATAATTCAAAGTCCGAACAAATGACAGCGAACAAAAGATATCGTTAACTGCCATCGGGAAGCAGCCAGGTAGTGAGATTTTCCCTTTTTATTGTTCTAAAAATTTCCACGATTGCCTTTCTTTTTTTTTTATTCCCCGGAAGGTAACGGCCAACACTTTCTGTTCTAAAGCTGGACCTGAGCAGAAGGTCTCCTCTTCAACTAGAAAACTGAAGAAGAGACAGGCGACTTTCAACGCATCCGATTTTTGTAGTGGAGGGCTGTGTCGGAGTCTTGAAGGAAGGGCTATTGCCCGTGAGCATGGTCGGGAAGGCTGAAAATACGGCAGCATGTGGCCATTCTGCGACTGCTGCTTTTTGACCAAAATGGCTATGTAACCTCTGCCACTCGCATTTTCACACCTTTGAGCCACGGGAGCTGCTCAACCGTTTATGTTGAGAAGCAAAAATCTCCACGGCAGTTGCATTTTGCCCAATTTTCCATCCTTCTGACCCCGGGTTGCTGTGAGCCACTGAACGAATGAGTGTGCTTATTAAAAGGGAATATCCTGTTTCGATAACAGACCAATGTTGACTTCACACATGGTTTCAGTCTTCCTTTTAGGCGTTTTGGCAAGGTATTTACCGCAGATGGATGACATTTCTAAATTACTGCACCCTTGTACTCTGCGTATGTTTAACTTTGGGTGACTGCTGCTACCAATTGCACGGAATATGATGCAGAGGGCACTGGAAAACTGAGACAAAGACACACAGCAAATATCAGCAAAAGCTTCAATTCTCTGGTTTAGCACACGGGGTTTTGTGCACGGCTGTGGTTTCGGAGTGCCGGAGACACTGCGATGTGCCTTATTCGTTGTATCTTGGCACTGGTCGTGTCGTCCACTGCTCAACAGCAAAGCCTAACGTAGCAAGCTACTGAAGCCTTCAAAATCAGTAGCTACAAGCAACAGTCAGGTACACATCTCGGAGGTCACGCAGCCAGTTGCCGCTGCCATGCTGCCGCTAACATGAATGAGCTAGAGCCTCCCCCCCTCTCTGGTCCGGTCACCCTGCCGTTTTTATCTTCTCCACATATCCTCCTTAGAGGCAATGGAGCCTCCCGTTTGCACAGGCTGCCTAGGCATGATGGCACATAGTTCGAGCCTGCCACCGAGCCCGCCACGTGGTTTACATAGACTCTGATAGTGTGTGGGCGAACCATGTCGCACTTTTCGAATGATATAGAAGTTCAGATTAATGAAATCTGAATTCACGTGCTTTCACTGTATATGATGAAAGGTGCTGGTGAAGTGCCTAACATGTTTCAGCATCTTAGCGGAGACACTAGTGATGGATATGTGTGAATGTTGCTTGGATAAAAAGTCACTTTGCAAATGGGATGGGCTGGCTGGTCATTTAGTTGGCCTGTTGCCACGTGCAGTGCTTCTAGTAGTAATAATGTGTGGCTCCCACACTGGTTTCTCTGCAGGAGATAGCGGCAACGTCATGTACGTCTCCATGCGCTGATCCAATGGCCTGGGCCCAGGCCACTTTCCTGGCCCACAACGCGGCCATGGCGGCACATACAGCAGGACCAGGTGATGCTCATTTGCAGTAGCCATGGTGGTTGGGTGCACTGCAGGTTTAGTGTATGCGCTGGCGCTGTCTGTTTGCTTTGCATGTGGTCTCCGGATGTGGTTGATATAGACTCAGTGACACAAAATCGCGTAGTCAGTTTCACTTGCAGCGAGTGCTTCCTTCACCAAAAACGGTTCCTTTGGGGCTTGTGTTTCATGGTGGGGTGCCACGGAATGTGTTGAATGCAGAAAACAATACTGTGTAGAAAAACAGATTGGAGGTTGTGCAGTTCTAGCTCAATTGATATGATCTGCACACCGATTTCATACACACATGTGTTGCCGTTTCAATCCGATGGTCGAAGTAACCAGAAAGCCTGGCTGCTAACTGTTTCCCTGTCTCACCATCCTGAGCTTGAGCCCTCCGAAATTTGCCATTGTAACCCTGAGCAGTGAATCTAAATCGCTGCTGGAGCACATTCTTTATTTTTTGATAATCTGCCGACTCAGTGGCAGTCATTCGACCGATCACAGTTCACGCCTCGCCTGTGAGGCACATGCTTACGGCCAAAGCCCATTTATCTTGAGGCCAGTCCTGTCCCATTGCTGCAGGCTCAAAACGCTGAACGTGTGCATGCAAATCATCGTGCCGCTAACCGAACAACTGTAACAGTTTTTGTGGGTTGAGAGAAATGTCATGGTTTGATGCTGGAAGGGTTTTGACATGATCTGTCTCATTACTGCAAGTTTCTTTCTTGGAATCTGAGTTTCAATTCCAGAATCTCTTTCTCTCTCGCAGTGGCTGCCTGACTTTCCTCTCTTTCTGCAGCCTGCTCTGCCCTCTGCACTGCACGTTCATTGTCTACCCACTCCCTCAGCTCAGCACCCGAGAAACCCAGTTGCGCGCCCAACGTGGCTAAATGCTCTAGGTCCATCGTCGCTCAAGCTTAGCGCTTTGCGTGAATATGGGGCTGTTACTCGGCCCTCTCGCTGACGAATCCTGGCAGGCTCACCATATTGTGATGTAGTTAAGGGTCCAGGTCCATTCAGGAGCTCTGGGCAATAAACAGGTCGCATTCAGCATAGAAGCACTGTTTTTCTTCAGCAACGAGGACAAAATTTGGCATATCTAGCCCACTAGCACGCTAACACACACACACCTACACTACGAGGCACTTAAAGCAGCCTTGCGGGGTTCGACAAGAGGAACACCAATGTCCTACTGTGGGTTCTGGTGCGTGCTGCTCCGTTGTGCTGCCACCATGTGCTGCAGGTGGATGACTGTCGACATTGGTTGTTGGCGACGACTGATCACCGGGGAAGGTATCCACAGGCAATCTGCTCGCGGTAACGTCCTGGATACCAGGAGGCCGGTATCAGCAGTTAGCCAGGTGGCAGAAACAGCCTGGCCAACGGCAAACCTGCATCAGCAGGGAGGAGTGCGTCTGTGGGCCGCCTGGCTGCCGGTAAGCTGGCATCAGCAGGCAGGTGCTTGTTGGTAGGCTGCGTGGCCATGGAAAAGCAGGCATGAGTCTGCAGCAAGGTACTGTGGTGTTGTGCGGGCAGCCAGACCCTGAACCTCGGTACCCGACCGGTGCAGGCTAGCTGGCCTTGGGGAAAACGCCGAGCTCCAAAAAGAACATCATGCCACTCAGCGACACACTGCCACGACTATCTCGAAGCCTAGCTCTGACATTCGATCCTCGTGTACACCGGCTCGCAGCGCACGCGGCCACACTTTTTCGTTGTCTGCCTGGAACCGCACAGTGGCATAATCCACATCATCACAGTGATGTCACGTGATATGTGATGTCTCGCTTGTTCAGTCATTGCAAGTCATGTCACGCCTCAGGTATGCTTGCCAGGACAGACGTGACATGAGATGGCGACACCTCCAGACGACCCGACGAGCTCCTCATTCTCTCATGGAAAAGAGAAAAACAAGCTGCATCCACGGGGTGAGGTGTGCACTTGGCTGGCGGTGCTTGCACACCGGAGCATGCCCCACATCACTTTATTGCAGTGATTGCATACTTGAGTACACTGCTCAGACACAGTTAGGTTATCGTTGCCACGAATATGGTCAGTTGTGATTGAACATTCTAATAGAGCAGAAATTCGAGCCTGTTGGTAGGTCATGATGATGTGTTGGTAGCGCGAAGACACAAGGACACAGCAGAAAAGTGTATGGGACGAGTGCAAACTTTCGAAACATTTATTGAAGTACGCAGTACCTCACAGGAGCCGTCACGCATGCGCAAAGCCTCATTCGTAAGAGTGGTGAAAATAAACTTAAAGGGCAAGAGTAGTGGGAAGGGTGGAGACAATGAATAGATAACAGATTGTTAAGAAATCAGAAAACGCTGCTCTTTCTGGGTCACAAGTACTGAGGGCGTGCTGAGACATCTGCCACTCTGAGCGATTTTTACCACTTGAAACAGCTCACGTTCGAGCCTTCCTTCGTGCCGACCGATTATCGAAGTGTTTGTCAGCAGAGGGTGGCATTTGCAGTCCTTACAATGAGGCGATAGATTCGAGCCGTAACCGTTACCTAGGGAATCGTCATGCTCCCTTAATCGGTCGTTTTGACAGCGGCCCGTCCGACCGATGTAGACTTGACCACAGCTCAGAGGGATACTATAAACAACACCTTCTTCCTCTTTTTTTTTCTCTTTAATTTAACCTCTCCCGCAATGCTTTCTGTCAGTATTTATCTCCCACATTCTCATCACCACGCAGAGTAGCATGCCAGCGAGGCTAAATTCTATGCCTTCCAATAAAGAGCTCTCTCTCTCTCTCTCTCACCTTCGTTGCACAGAACAAAACGTTCTGCATGATTTTTACAGCACCCATATTTCTTCTGGCCCTTGCCTGTCACCATGCGACAAAGCATCGATATTCTGCATGGCGCGTTAAAAACGACATCGACTTCGAATTTTGCTCCAATTCTCGAGATTACGGGACACATGATTCATGTACCGCGTGACAATGACGCTTCTTTTCTTTTCCTCTTCTGTGCGCCTTTGCGAAAGTCTTATCTTTTTTGTCAACGTTTCCGCCACGGGGACAATCACGTCAAGAGGGTATCCAGAATTTTCTAGACGCTTGACTTGGGTGCTGAAGCTTTCGTTTGTCTTGTGATGACACGATTTCAAGAGTGCTGCATGAAGGCATGACATGGCTATCCCTCTTTTTACTAGCTTTGAATGGGCTGAGACAAAAGGAAGCAAAGACATCTTGGTACGCAGCTCATACGTCCAGCATACATGCCCAGGGTCATTGAAATCAAAACGAATATCTAAAAACTGCAGTGACTCAAGTTGAGGTAGTTCAAGGGTAAAATTAAGGGTTACAGAACAACAATTAAAAACATCTAAAATCGAGGTTGCCAGGACGTGTAAACAGTATCCCGGGCCCTCAGGGGGTTGTCTGCAGCTTGCAGGCGTTGGTGAGTGGTGACACCACAGGTTCCCGAGCATCCGCAAGCAAGGACATCCCCGCAGGGGGATGATGGTGAACAGTGCATCACCACGGAGCCGAGCACCCGCGCTTCGCCGTGCGTGGCATCGCCGTGTTCGGGGAAAAGGGGATCTTGGTGGTTGAGCCGATGCCGAGCGTTTGGACCTTTAAGGCCCCTCGGCGGAGGCAACGCACCACTTTGGCCCCAGCTTCCTGTAGACGGCACCTCCGGCCTGACCCGACCGGGGGAAATCGGCAGTTGCCTTTTCCTATCCTCCCCTCTATCTTTCACTTTCCTACCCCTTTCTCACAAGTCTCCTGGCTCCTACTCACTTCTAGTTTCTTCCTTTTTTTCTGGCGGCGAGGGTTAACCTTGTGTGGCCAACCACCCTGAGTTGCGTCATATTGGGTTATAGTCGGGGTGTACAGTTGGCGTGGGCAGGACTTGCTTGCAAGTTCCTGTCCCGTCCCCAAGTTGGCTCCATGGTGGGTGGCTGGCACCGTATCCAAAAAACGCATTGATTCTATGGCTAACGTTCTCTCAGCAACTGATCGCCCTAACAAGAGAGGGAGGACCGATGTAACTCAGAATTTCTTGAAAAAAAGAAACAAAGTTTCCCTAAGTTTGAGGTGATTCATAGTGAGCAAACTGATAAATCTGCTAGAATAATCCCCCTATTCATTGTAGAAAAATGCTTGACGGGTGCCTTGGGCTTTGGCTATAAGTTTACAAAAATGGCTAGTGGAGACCTCTTACTGGAACTCCAAGAAAGCGTCCAACAGTCAAAACTTTCCAACATTGTGTCTATAGGTGACATCCCTGTATCGATATCTGCCCACCGATTCCTCAGTACAGTCCATGGTGTAATTTCAGAGAATGATTTTCTCCACCTCACTGAAGAAGAAATCAAAGAAGGGCTTGCTGAACAAAACGTCGTTGATGTCCACGGGATAAAAATAAGAAAAGAGGGCAAAGAAACCCCAACAAAGCACATAGTCTTGACATTTGCATATAGTACTCTCCCAGACTCAAATGAAGTGGGTCATCTAAAAATAAATGTGAGACCCTGCATTCCTAACCCTCGACGATGCTTTAACTGCCGAAGGTTTGGCCACGGTTCAGTGAGTTGCCACGGTCGTAAAAGTTATGCAAAATGTGCTTCAAAAGATTGCTCTTCTGATGACTGCGACAGCGCCCGACTCTGTGCAAACTGTGAGGGAGACCGTGCTGCATACTCCAGGGCGTGTCCGTCCTGGAAGAAAGAAAAAGCAAGAATCACACTCAAAACTACTGAAACATTTCGTTCAAAGAAGCAAGAAGGCGATGCACACAAACAAGCACATTCTCCTTCACAGCAAAAACAAACTTAGGCGATGTGGTGCGTGGGCGCGGCGCACCACAACAGGCTTCGGCACCTGCCCAGGCCACTCGCAGTTAACCTGTAGCGAGGCCATCCGCGCCCCCAGGTGGAGTAGGTAACACTACCCCGCCAAGCCAAAAAGAGGCCTCGCAGACCCCCGTGTCCGTGGCCCCCAAGATCTCCTCCCACAGGTCGAGGTCCAACTCTTATGTCCACGTGCCCTCTGCACGGTCGTCGAGCGCCTCTGCAGAGGCAATGGACACGACCCACGGTAGCCCCGTGCCATCCACGTCGGGTGGTCGGCGGAGCTGTCTGGATCGGTCAAAAACAGACAGGCCCCGAATCAAGGGGCCGCAAATAACTTGATCTAGTTTTAACTACATAGGAAAATAAAATTAAGATGGCTTTCATGATGCAATGGAACTATAGAGGACTTATGAATCATAACTAGAGTGACATAAAAGATATCCTAGGAGCACACGCTCCTGTTGCATTATGTCTACAAGAGCCAAATTTAGGGCCTCAAAACAATAATTTTCTTAAGAATTACCGTATAAACTCGTGTAAGGGCCGCACCCGTGTAAGGGCCGTACCCCGTATTCCCAAAGGAAATATTTGAAAAAAAAAAAAAATCCGTGGAAGGGCAGCACCCAAACTTTCCAGGAAACACGCAAGAATAGCCTTCGAAATACATGCACACAGGAGCTTCGAGGTGCCGCCCATGGATGGCGCCCGAGGCTGCAGGTCATCATCATCATCTTTTCTTCTGCCGTGAGCTTCTGCTACTGTACTTCCGCTATCCGTATCGGCATCGGTATCGCAAGGACTAACTTTGTTCTGTTCTGGCTGTCAAAGCATGCGTTTTTTGGTGGTTGTTTTTGCGTGGTCGCTCTGCATAGTTGTTGCTCTCGTGCGCTGTCGTTCTTCACTTTTTCATGAACTGCCTCCGAGCATTGTCACTGTTGTACGATGGGCAAGCACCTCAACAGCTACACGGCGGGCTTTAAACTGAAAGTAGTGGAGTTCACTCTCGAACACGGCAAGCGTGCCGCGGGCAGAAAATTTGACGTGGACGAGAAGTGTGTCCGACGGTGGTGCGGACAAAGGGATGCGTCGAAGAATACCAGCTCCAAAAAGCGCGCTTTCCGAGGCAAGCCATGCAATTTTCCTGAGCTAGAAGAAAAGCTGCTATGCTATTCAATGGAAGTGCGGAACAACAGCTACGCGTTGACAACGGACATGCTGCGCGTGAGGGCACAAGCCTTGGCGCGTGCTAAAAGCATACCGCACGAGGACTTCAAGGCTAGTGCCGGCTGGGTACGAAAATTTCTGAAGAGGAAGGGCCTATCATTTCGGCGATGGACCACGGTGTGCCAGCGGCTGCCCCCCGACTACGCCGACAAGGTGCTCAGCTTTCAGAAGTACGTCATCGGTCTGCGTCGTGAGCACAACTATATATTTTCGCAGATAGCGAACGCCGACCGGACCCTCGTGTGGTTCGACTGTCCCGAGAGCTGCACAGTTGAACTGAAAGGAAAGAAGAGTGTTTTCGTGCGGACAACCGGCGCGGAGCGCCAACGGTGTACCGTTATGCTGTGCGTCACCACGGACGGGCGGAAGCTGCCCCCCTATGTCATCCTGAAAAGAAAACCGATTCCTAAAGGCGTTTTCCCCAATGGAATTGTAGTTCGCGCCCAAGAAAAGGGCTGGATGGATGATGAGCTTGTGCTTGACTGGGTAAAAAGCGTTTGGGAGAAGCGCCCAGGCGCCATGCTGGCCTGACGATCGCTCCTCGTCTTTGACAGCTTCCGCGGTCACTTGACGGGTAGGGTTAAGGAACGCCTGCGCGGTATCCGCACAGACATGGCCGTGATACCGGGCGGCCTCACCGGCATGCTGCAACCCCTGGATGTAAGCGTCAATCGGCCTTTTAAGGTTGAATTTCGAAGGCAATATTCGGAATGGATGGCCAATGGCAATCACGACGAGGCGCCGACAGGGCGGCTTAGGAGGGCACCGCTCACGACTGTGCTTGGATGGATTTTGTCCACGTGGAATTCCGTGTCGACCGACATTGTAACCCGGAGTTTCAAAGTGACCGGAATTTCAAACAGTTTAGACGGGACCGAAGACGACTTTCTGTGGGCTGAACATCTACCTGAACACAGCACCAGCTCGGATTCTGAAGACTCCGTGAGTGATGCCTGAACGGTAAATAAATGCCGCGCATTCCAGATTGGTTTGCTTTCACTTGAAAAAAAAAATTTTTTTTCGAAAATCGCGTGTATGGGCTGCACCCCGAAATTTGCCCCCCTAATCTGAGAAAAAAAGTGCGGCCCTTACACGCGTTTATACGGTATACTGTTTTCCGCCGCGACCGAGAACAGGCGAGCAGGCTGTCAGGAGGTGGGGCAATTATAGTGAAAAATGGTGTCCTGGCTAGTGAGCTTAAACTATAAACAAGACTTGAGGCTGTAGCAGCCACTCTGCTTGCACATAAAACCATTACGGTGTGCTCTGTATATATCGAGCCACAGCTGAAAATAACACTGCTTGACTTGGAGGGTCTTTGAAAGCAGCTACCAGAGCCATACCTGGTAGTTGGCGACTTTAATGCACATTCTCGTTTTTGGGGAAGCGAGAAAACTGACGCTAGTGGGCAGCTCATCGAGGATTTTTTTCTATCCACTAATGTCTGTTTGCTGAACTTGTGTAAACCCACATACTGTTACCCATCCTCGGGGAGAATGAGCGTTTTAGATTTGTTTTTTAGTTTACCGCCTGTTTTTAGCGATTTGAACTGGAGTGTTTTAGACAATCCATATGGAAGTGATCATCTTCCTGTTAAAATAGTTCTGTCATCCTCGCCAACAGTTATTTCAACGAAACCGCGGCGCTAGAAACTACATTTAGCTGATTGGGCATTGTTCTAAAGAAAAAGTCCAGTTTACAGGATTTAATTTTAGAAAACCACAGCATAGATGAGATAAATGAAATGTTCACAACATGCATTCTTTCTGCTGCACATGTATCAATATCAAAATCCACCGGAGTGGTGTGCCAGAACCACAAAATTTGGTACACACGGGATTGTAAGGAGGCAAAAAAACTGCAGAATGATGCTTGGGGAGTGTTTCGCAGATACCCAACTCATGAGAACCTTATTTTTTTCAAAAAGGCAAGAGCACATGCGAGGGGTATCTGGTGCAAGGCAGAGAAAACATCATGGCAAATTTGTGTCTCTTCTATAAACAGCTCAACCACATAAAAAAAAAAATGTGGGAGCAAGTTCGAAAATTAAATGGCCGCTACTCACCTTTCACAATTCTTTTCACTACACCTCGTACATAAACGAGTTTAGGGGAACAGGCAGACATATCGGGGGAGCACTTCGCTGTAGTTTCCGGTTCATCACACTACAGTCGAACGTCGTTTTAACGAAGTAGCATCGGGACCGTAAATGAGTTTGTTATACTCGACCGTCCGTGTGGTTTCCTTCTTCTTTGTCTTCCGTCCCTTTCGCGCTGTTTTTTCCACCCAAAATGAACGCATACCAACTCGCCCAACTTTCCATTCTACTACTCGATATTCGTTTTAACAGTGTGCGTAAATATCGGCTCTGACAAATCCGCAATTTGTCTCGCGCAAATACTCTAAATACTAAAAGGCATTATTCCGGGCGTCGAACCCACTATAAACGAGGTAATCCTTACCTGTCTCCTTATGGTTTGTGGCATTTAAAACAAAATAGAGCGTAGTATGGGAAAGTCAAATTACAAAAGAACAAGGTTCGACAAAACAGGTCTGCGTTCGTTTATTTGAAGAAGGATGTGATATTCGTCTGGTGGCCTTTCACAGCACTGAACAGAGTAAAGTTTTCCACAGTGTCCATGCACACGAGGGCCTTTTCTACCTCAGCAGTTTGGTCGTCGGCAGTTTTTCCAAATAGCCTTTCAGCCTCCTGGCCATGTCTGCGGCGTCCGCACTGCTTATTGGTGGTTCCTCACGTTCTCTGTCACCTTCGCTATCGCTGCTGCTGTTATCCTCGGGGACCACGACGCGATCCACAATTTCTTGATCCGTCATATCAGGCGCCACGGCCAAGTTCTCATCGGCCGAAATGAAATCAATTGCGATGCCTGGGAGTGCCAGTCGATCCCAAGTATTGTCCAGCTCTACCAGGCTTTCATCAGGCTGAACTTCGTCTTCGACGGCAGGCAAAACAAAACCGCATTCCGCGAAGCAGTTCCTTATTGTTGACTGCCTCACCTCATTCCAAGATCCATACAACATTTCAAGCGTCGTCTTGATGTTGATGGTTGTTGATCTGCGTCGATCGATTTCGAAAAACCAGTTGCATCACCAAATGCTTCCGGTAATTGCACTTCAATCAATCAATCATTTTTTATTCAAGACAATAATACAAGACTATTGTCTTGGGGGACGTGACAAAAGGCGGAAAAGTGCCTGACGAGGTCACGCCACCCTGTGGCAAGCAGCGGTTTGACACTCATGCAGAGTTTCAACAGAGTTTACATGCAGAGAAATGTCTTAGATGAAACTGTATCCCCCAACCCCCTTATTATATATATATATTTTTTTTTACAGTGCAAGAATATGTACAGGAAACAGAGTACAAGAATAAGTGCAGCAACTTCTGCTAGCAATACATGTTAACAAAACACTTCCAAACATAAAATACATGTAAACTATCGAACTTGAAGCACATGGAACATAAAATTGAAAACAAGAAGAAAAACATGAAAACATAACACACTAGTCTTCCGTTAAGAATAATCCCTTGAGTGTTTTCTTAAACCTGCTTAATGAAAGATTTTCAGTTAATAGGTCGTGAATGACGGGATAGTTGTTTAATAAATCTGCTATCTGACAGCTTAATCTTTGATGTCCATAGTTTGTTCGAGCTCGGGGCTTGACTATGATGCTTTTTCTTAAATCGTACACACTTCTTTTTTCTTGGTATTTTGTTTCAAAGGTAGATTTATCCAACCGGTATTGGCGGTAAACTTCCAGGCTTAGTCTGTATTTGTAGAACTGAGGCATTTGGAGTATTCTATGCGATCTATAGTAGGGCGCACAACTAGAGGACAGCTCTAAGTTACTGATAGCGCGTATTGCTCTTTTTTGTATTGATAGTAAGGAATCTAAATTTGTTTTCGTTGTGGTTTGCCACACAAGAGAACAATAGCTAAAACGTGAATGTATAAGGGAGTAGTACACTAGTCGTTTGAGCGAACGGATAATGCCCTTGTCCAACGGTTGCAAAGCAGAAGTTGCGTTTGGTGGCAGAAACACCAAACAAACTGCCTTCAGCACGATCGAGACTTTGTGCGCCGAATAGTTGTCCAAGAGCAACAGGACCTTCGTGTGCTTCCTCTCCATGTCCTGGTCGAAATCTTTGAGCCAGTCTTCGAAAAGCTTGGACGTCATCCAGGCCTTTTTGTTAGACAAGTACGCAACCTGCAAATTACGGACTCCTATCAGTCACCTGGGACGTGCAGACTTGCCGATTACGGTGAGTCGTATTTTGTGTGAGCCATCCATGTTCACGGCAACGACAACCGTCACCCAGTCTTTGTTCTTTTTTCCTCCATGCAGGTTTCATTCTTTACTGCCAGTGACTGCTCTGGCAACAACTTGAAAAACACGCCGGTTTCGTCAACGTTGTACACGCTGCGCTCGTCGTATTCCTGGAGCAGAGGCCGAAAGTCCTCTAGCCACTTTTCACATGTCTCCACGTCAACAGCAGCCCCTTCGCCAGACAATGTTTGGCACGCGATCTCGTGTCTGTCTTGAAAACGTGGCAGCCAACTGCAGCTCGCGCGGAAATCTTCATGCCCTAGTGCACAGGCCACGCTGATGGCCTTCGTTTGAAGAAGTGCTCCCGATACTGGCAAGTTTCGTGCCCTCACCTCGTTAAACCTTGAAAGCGAACCCGCTTCCACGTCCGGGTGATGGCAAGGCCTAACTCGCTTACGGTCAGCTTTTATAGTGTCCTCGGTGTTGCCGTCAATCTTCTTTCTTGCGGCTAAAATGGTGGATGAGGTACTTGGGGGAACGCTGAACTCCGCTGGAACATCCTTTTTCTTCCGGCCACTGTCCACAGCTCTCAATATCTGCAGTTTTGTCTCGAGCGAGACCGCCTTCCGCTTCGTTGCCATGTCGACCTGGCGCTGCATTGATATGATGCCGAGGGTGCCGCAAAGCAGGCTCTCTACGCAATGCCTGCTCGCCACCGCCGCCTCGCTGTTGCCAGTGTTGCTGCGCTTGTCTTCACCGCTGGACAAGTGGCACCGCCCTTCGGATCTTTGTCGTTTATGAGCTTTCAGAGTTTTTGCACTCTGTTCATAGGTGGCGCGACCAGTCAAACGCGCAATTTATGTGCCTGGCCGCGGAACTTTCTGCAACCTTTTCAAACGATAAAAAAAAAGTGTGCTTGTGAATTGGCTTCCAAGATTTATTTTGCTCTTTTTATGCTACCTTTAGCATTTTGAGCCTCGTGTAAACCTAATATTTCTTCATTACAGCCGATATCGGGGTGGATCTCGCATTTTCGGTTTCGTTATAAAAGAATAAATGTCGTAAAACTGAAGCATAACCAACCAAAGTTTGAATTTAGTCCGCTATAACCGATAATTCGCTATGTCAGTGTTCGTTATTACGAGGCTCAACTGTATATGCAGTCATTTCTAAAATACAGAAGTATAGCCGAAAAACAAAGGCTCCCAACAAGTGGAGGTGCTAATGAAAAATATGATGGTCTTATTGCACTCCAGGAAATCAACACTGTACTGTCTGCTGGTAAGAAAACTGCTCCAGGGCCCGACCAAATACACCATGAAATGCTTGCCCATCTTGCCAAGCCTGCTGTAGAGGCACTTTTAAGATTTTTTAACACAGTATGGGTTTCGGGAAAAATACCTCAAGCCTGGAAAAAAGCTCTTATTGTACCGTTCCTTAAACCTGAAAAACCCCCAACCTCTCCTAGCAGTTACAAACCCATCGCCCTGACTAGTTGCCTCGCAAAATCTTTTGAAAGTGTCCTTAATATAAGATTAACGTTTGTCTTTCGATCCTCTGAACTTCTTGATGCCCGTCAGTGTGGTTTTAAAAACATTGCTGCGCAACAGATCACCTAGTCTGTCTTGAAAATACTGTTCGAGAAGCTTTCGTTCATAAGCAACACTGTTTCGCTGTATTTTTCGATTTAGAAAGGGCATACGATACGGCCTGGCGGTTCGGAATTCAAGACCTTGCTGAGCTTGGCATCCGAGGAAGAATGTTGAACTGCCTAAAACACTTTTTATCTAACCGTTATTCATTTCATGTCCGCCTGGGTACAATCCTTTCGAGGAATTTCATTCAGGAAAACGGAGTACCTCAGCGGTGTATTTTAGGCACAACTCTCTTTGTTGGAAAAATGAACTCTCTTACGAAAATAATCGCAAGCTCCGTTATGTACTCAGTCTATGTGGACGACCTTCAAATGGCTTGTACTTCCTCCAATGTATCAACATGTGAAATACAAATGCAAATAACAATATATAAACTGGCAACATGGGCGGAGAGAAATGGATTCCGGTTTTGCCCACAGAAATCGGTGGCAATTCTGTTCTCACTCAGACGAGGCATACATACAGATCCCACCCTACGCCTGAACGAAATAGAGTTACCAGTGAAAAATGAGCATAAATTTCTTGGTATAACATTTGACAGAAAGGTCGCTTTCTTACCTCACATAAATGCATTGAAAAAGAAGGCTTCTCGATCCCTAAACTTACTCAAAGTGCTGTCGAGAAAACACTGTTGAGCCGATAGGACATGCCTCTTACAAATTTATCGCTCTGTAGTCCGCTCCACCCTGGATTACGCATGTATAGTGTATGGGTCAGCGAGGCCATCGTACCTTAAACGGCCAGATCCAGTACATAATTTAGGCTTGCGTCTTTCCACTGGTGCATACAGGACGTCGCCCATAGATAGTCTGTATGTAGAAACGAACGAACCATCACTTACAGACAGAGGAACGATGCTCACGTGTTCCTACATTCTAAAAATCAGTTCGCTACCCAAACAAATCTGTCACCAAATAGTCACAAAGTGCCCATTCAGAATACTGTTTAACAACAAACCGCTCTTGCGTTTTGAAGAGATGTGCCAAAATCTCGGCGTACTGGACACATTGCCTGGCATTGCTGGAAGACTAGATTCACTGCCGCTATGGTACAATTTCCCGGAAATCTATGATCTCACTCTTGCACATTTCAGCAAAAAACAAGCTCCACCACAGCATATAATACAAGAATTTTTTGCACTCCAGGAAAAATACAGTACTTGCACAGCTTTTTATACAGATGGCTCAAAAACTGATCTTTACGTTGGAAGTGTAGTCGCACAAGGTAATTGCAATCATACAGTGAGGCTACCACAGTGTGCATCAATCTTCACTGCCGAATGTTACGCCGTGTCTGTAGCCATTGAAAAAATAGTAAAAGAGAAGCTCGCAAACAGCATTATTTACACAGACTCCCTATGTTTACTTACAGCTCTCCACTCTAGAAATGCAGTCATTGCTATGCTTGGTGATATCATACACAACATAGTAATAGCCGCAGCGAAAGGACAAAGCCTAAAACTCTGCTGGGTACCGAGTCATATCGGATTTAGAAGCAACGAGAGAGAAGACTTTTGTGCTGCTCAAGCAGTGACAAGCAAATCAAGAAAGTAAATATTCCATTAAAAGATTGCGTGAATTTAATACATCGTAGCATAAGACAGTCAGAACGGTGGTAAATTATTGCATAGGAAAAAAATTAGAGATCCAGTGTCCTGTGTTGTGAACACTCAATAAGTGAGCGAAACAGTAAAAGGCACTTGCGGACTCGTCGTTCAAGCGCTATCCTATTTCGTGTGGAAGATATTCCACCTGACCTTCTTGAAAAAAAAAAGTAATGAAACAAAACCCCGGAAAAATCAAGATTGGCAGTTGCCTTTTTTCAAATAGAAGAAATTTGCAGCCAAACGTTGTAGGTTATGGTTTTACCATTCCAAAGGCTGCCCAGGATATCGTACGCGGATGGCGTACGTTGAAGGGGGAGTTATTTTTTGGGCATTGTTCCTCTTCAAAACGAAATAAAAAGAACAAATTGCGGCATGAGACAGTGATATATTGGTTTCACATAACGCAACGCAAAGGTTAAGCTGCTTAGGTGCTTGTGAGCGAACAAAATCAATTCTTCCAGTGACCGAAAGGAGCGCCAGGAAAATTTTCGAGGTAGCGGCCGCCATCCCTTGCCTCCCGTTGGTGCCGTCACTGAAACACAGGCACTGATTTCTCTTTGAAAGGTTAAAAATAATTTTCCATTGGTTTCTTGCATCTTCATTGGCAGCCAAGCGGTGATGCATTAAAAAACTGTCTGCGACTGTCCTGTCGGCCCCTCTTAGCCGCACAGCATGCGTACTGACGATGCGCTGTTGCTGCTCCAGGAGTCTACGCCAGCGCCGTGGCGCGGCAACCGCTTCTAAAGCCTCACGGGGAGAGTGCTGGTTTTGCCGCTACACAACCTTCTAGAACACTGTACCACCACCCTTACTCCACTTTCTCACCCCTCTTCCACCCTCCCGAATTGCCGTCCACCACCCACCCACCCATCTCCGTCGGCCCCACCCTTCAGAAAAATTCTGTTGCATGTGTGAAGCCTCATCTTTGAGCAAAGCATTCATTAGCCCTTTCAGAATTGCATTATGTTCTGCTATCAAAGAAAATCTGAAAATTTGTTTGTATGCAGGCAAACCTTGATATCACGAACATGGATATTACGATTTATTGGCTATATCAAACTCTTCGTGAATATTCTCAATAGACACATGTAATTTTCACTTGATATATCAAACACGGTTGGCCCTAAAACGGATATATCTAACCCCCCAGCAATAAGCGGCACCCACTCGGACGGCAGGTGGCACACTTCGCCACTCTACACAAGTGACTGGAGGTGGTGCGGCTGGAGTTCGTGTCAAGGTTCACGCTTTGATCTCATGCTAGTGTTGAAATCTCGCACTCGCCAGCTGCGCCAGAGAAGATAGAGCTGTACGGAAGGTTGGTAGCTAGGAGGTCAGCACGTGTTGAACCTCTCGCGTTTGTCGACGCTACCCCGGAAGCAGTGGAGTAGACAGCTGCGCCATTGCAGTAACTGTCCTGCACTCATCTCGGCCGTCACAGGAGTGATGAAAATTCCTTTAGCTTTTGCTTTGACGCACCATTTTTCATGCAACACAGTTGTGAAGCGGGTAAGCCACTATTGCTGGCTCTTGACCAGCAGCTGGTAGAGCTGTTTGGGGATACCACTCTAGCTGGTTTTTGACCAACTGGCATTGTTATGGGGGGAAGACATCCTAACTGGCGCTCAGTTCTTTTTTGCTTGTGGAATCGCCACGAATGCCTTCAGAAACTCCACTAAAACTTGCGAAAATGTCTCCCAGTTTTTTTAGCAACATCACCTGTTTTGTGATGCCTTGACTAACTGAACTGCTCTGCTGTTGTGCGTGTTTTTGACGAAATTTTATGTTATGAACTTTGGCTATATCAAACTATTGCAGTTTTTTTTGTGTTTGCTATAATGAGATAACAGAAGCGCCTCAAAAATTTTTTAAATTCATGTGCACCACGCACGTCCATGCTCATGCGATTCCAGGCCTATACTAAAAAAAAAAAAACAGTTATGCCCAGTTAATTAATTTTTTTATCAGCAGCTACGGCAACAAAAAATCAACTACAATGTTTTTAACAAAGTAAAACATTCCACTGCACAAGAGAAGAAAAAAGTTACAGCACCAGACAGCACTTGATAGGAGCTCCATAGAACTTTGTGATGTCAGTCTTTATTTCTGTTTTTGAAAAGTGATTCTTTTTTTTCTAGGCACGAAATGGCCCTACCATTCTGTCGAGCAGGGATTCCAAATGTTTCTGACATCGTGAAAACAGCTCTAGATGCTTCGAATAAAGTTCCAAAAGTGGTGTGCACAATCGTAGATGCTGAGTCACAGAGAGGGTGGGTAAAACCGTCAAGGTAATCATTGGGGATAAATTCAGCTGCTTTGCAGAATTGTCACTTCAGATGTATGATCTTCCCATAATTTTTTTTTGTACTGCCTGTTTCCTGGCACTGTTTTCTTTCGATTTTTATTGCATTCATACCATTTTGATATGACTCAGTGGGCATGCTTAAAAGTTGGTCAGAGAACGCACATAAATGCATGAAACAAAATGCACTTGAAAGCTGAGTGCCATCCTTGTGTGTTTGTCTTTGCCTGATCCCAACCTTTTTGTACTGCCAGGATGGCAAAGTCACCAATCAATCAGCCCAGGGGAAAGGTTTATCTTCGATACAGTGGAACTGACACAGCATGCCTGCAGTATTCAGAGGCCCCTAGTGAGCAATCTTTGCATGCAGGTGGGTGCCCTGGTGTGGGCCCGGCTGGGCTCTGCACGCCGCTGGCCAGCTGTGGTGGTCACGGAGTTTCCATTTGTGGCCAGAGACGAGCTGCACCTGGCCGCCTGTGGGTCTGCTGGCTGGCTTAGTACAGAATCTCCCAGGTGGGTGTCTCGGGGCCACTGGTTTCGTGGGACTGCTCTCTGCCTGAATATATGCTTGGTAAGCAGTGTGATAGTTGCTGGCAGAGTTCCTGAGTGCCAATTTAATGTGTGTTGCAAAAGACTGCAGGTAGGGCACGCTACGGAATCGGCCTTAATTTTGCTTTCGCAGCTGTGCATCTTGTTATTTGCTTTTGCGTAATACTGCATGCAGTCAGGTGCAGTTATGTGCTGCGAGAATCCAAAGCACCATGGTGTGCCTCAGCTTTGAGAGGCTGTGTATTTGGCACCGTGTGTTTTTTTGTTAATGTTAAAAGGCATTAATGGATACACAGCATTTGTCTTCTTTGATAGTAAGTTTAAACTGGGGTTGGTTGTCATTGATTATGGACAGTGCGATTTGTATCGTTTATGCAGAGTTTTAACATTGGGATGTGTGGCTATTGTGTGATCTGACTGGGGATATGCTGCATAAAGCAGATTCCTAAAAGCAGTGCATTGAGTAGGAAGCCTCATTGTGTGGAAGAGAAGAAAAAGGAGCCCCAGCACGGTATCCTGGGGGCATGAAGTGTAGCGGCGAGCGGTAAGTAGCTGGATGAAACGTGGAGATGAGTTCAAGAATGGTGAGTTTCCTTGAAGACAAATTGTGGTAAGCTGAGGCATTAAAGCTCAAGTAATATGAAGGACATTTTAAGGTTGAGAAATGAGGATATGAATGGTAATTTCAAGGTCAAGGCTTGTAAGTCCTGAAGAATTGCAGACGTTGATGAGCTTTACTAAATTGGCGGTTTGAATATTTGTACAGGTTAGTTTGAAAGAAGGTAAAACTGATTAATTCGTAATGCACGCAGTTTGAATAATTCAAAGTCCGAACAAATGACAGCGAACAAAAGATATCGTTAACTGCCATCGGGAAGCAGCCAGGTAGTGAGATTTTCCCTTTTTATTGTTCTAAAAATTTCCACGATTGCCTCTTTTTTTTTTATTCCCCGGAAGGTAACGGCCAACACTTTCTGTTCTAAAGCTGGACCTGAGCAGAAGGCCTCCTCTTCAACTAGAAAACTGATGAAGAGACAGGCGACTTTCAACGCATCCGATTTTTGTAGTGGAGGGCTGTGTCGGAGTCGTGAAGGAAGGGCTATTGCCCGTGAGCATGGTCGGGAAGGCTGAAAATACGGCAGCATGTGGCCATTCTGCGACTGCTGCTTTTTGACCAAAATGGCTATGTAACCTCTGCCACTCGCATTTTCACACCTTTGAGCCGCGGGAGCTGCTCAACCGTTTATGTTGAGAAGCAAAAGTCTCCACGGCAGTTGCATTTTGCCCAATTTTCCATCCTTCTGACCCCGGGTTGCTGTGAGCCACTGAACGAATGAGTGTGCTTATTAAAAGGGAATATCCTGTTTCGATAACAGACCAATGTTGACTTCACACATGGTTTCAGTCTTCCTTTTAGGCGTTTTGGCAAGGTATTTACCGCAGATGGATGACATTTCTAAATTACTGCACCCTTGTACTCTGCGTATGTTTAACTTTGGGTGACTGCTGCTACCAATTGCACGGAATATGATGCAGAGGGCACTGGAAAATTGAGACATAGACACACAGCAAATATCAGCAAAAGCTTCAATTCTCTGGTTTAGCACACGGGGTTTTGTGCACGGCTGTGGTTTCGGAGTGCCGGAGACACTGCGATGTGCCTTATTCGTTGTATCTTGGCACTGGTCGTGTCGTCCACTGCTCAACAGCAAAGCCTAACGTAGCAAGCTACTGAAGCCTTCAAAATCAGTAGCTACAAGCAACAGTCAGGTACACATCTCGGAGGTCACGCAGCCAGTTGCCGCTGCCATGCTGCCGCTAACATGAATGAGCTAGAGCCTCCCCCCCCTCTCTGGTCCGGTCACCCTGCCGTTTTTATCCTCTCCACATATCCTCCTTAGAGGCAATGGAGCCTCCCGTTTGCACAGGCTGCCTAGGCATGGTGGCACATAGTTCGAGCCTGCCACCGAGCCCGCCACGTGGTTTACATAGACTCTGATAGTGTGTGGGCAAACCATGTCGCACTTTTCGAATGATATAGAAGTTCAGATTAATGAAATCTGAATTCACGTGCTTTCACTGTATATGATGAAAGGTGCTGGTGAAGTGCCTAACATGTTTCAGCATCTTAGCGGAGACACTAGTGATGGATATGTGTGAATGTTGCTTGGATAAAAAGTCACTTTGCAAACGGGATGGGCTGGCTGGTCATTTAGTTGGCCTGTTGCCACGTGCAGTGCTTCTAGTAGTAATAATGTGTGGCTCCCACACTGGTTTCTCTGCAGGAGATAGCGACAAGGTCATGTACGTCTCCATGCGCTGATCCAATGGCCAGGGCCCAGGCCACTTTCCTGGCCCACAACGCGGCCGTGGTGGGACATACAGCAGGACCAGGTGATGCTCATTTGCAGTAGCCATGGTGGTTGGGTGCACTGCAGGTTTAATGTATGCGCTGGCGCTGTCTGTTTGCTTTGCATGTGATCTCCGCATGTGGTTGATACTATAGACTCAGTGACACAAATCGCATAGTCAGTTTCACTTGCAGCGAGTGCTTCCCTCACCAAAAACGGTTCCTTTGGGGCTTGCGTGTCATGATGGGGTGCCACGGAATGTGTTGAATGCAGAAAACAATACTGTGTAGAAAAACAGATTGGAGGTTGTGCAGTTCTAGCTCAATTGATATGATCTGCACACCGATTTCATACACACATGTGCATCACATTCCACAGCCTGTGAGCCACAAAGCAGTCCACATGCGAGGCATTTATAGACATAGACCAGGTAAATGGTCACATCACTGCATGAGGGAAACTTATGGGCTGTCGTAGGAAACAATAAGCGCATCACTTGTTCATATTGTCACGACTTGGTAAAACCCCGAGGATAAAAACGGTTTACTGGTCAACCAGACAGAGTCCCTGCACGTTTACAGCTTCTTCCTCTTTTAGCATTGCGCTCGTAGATCCAGTCGTCATCTTTTGAGTCTTCTTGCATGCGGCACTTGCAAGGAAGTAGGAGGTCAAGATCGGTCCGAGTAGTATGGCTTCATACGTACAAGATGGACGGCGTCGACTTGTTGCTGGCGTCGTTTGGATGTCGATAACCCATCTGGCACCACCTCATACGTTACGTCGGTTAAACGTCTCAGCACAACATAGGGCCCGAAGTATCGCCGTAATCGTTTTTCGGAGAGCCCACGGCGGCGAATAGGCGTCCAGACCCACCCCTTGTCGCCAGGTTCATATATGACACGTCTGTGGCGAAGATTGTAGCGTCGTGCATCATACTCCGCTGAGGTCTGATGCACACACGCGCTAGTTGGCGAGCTTCCTCTGCGCGCTGTGCGAGCTCTTGCGTGCGGCAATATGATGCCTTCCTTTTCGATGAAATGTGGTTCTAGCAATTTGTGTGGGATACTTAAAACCCCCTATATTTTTAGTGTTTCTTCCAAAATTCATGCATTTTACATTTTTTGCAAAATTGTGTGTTAGTGGTAACATTTTATTTTTTGATTGTATTGTGTTTGTGGACATCAGCAGAAGTAATGGAGTGATAGAAGTTTGATGAATTTAATTGTCTGAGTTCTCTTGAATGGTAGAACCTGGTAATGAATGAAGTTCTGTCTATGTCTTGACATGCTTGCTCCCCCATCTGCTCAAGCCAGCTAGTGCTTCAAATGCCGTGGCTCTGGTGGTAACATGCCCACACGCTTGTATGGGAAAATGGTTTGGTTTAGTTTATGGGGGTTTAACGTCCCAAAGCGACTCAGGCTATGAGAGACGCCGTAGTGAAGGGCTCCGGAAATTTCTACCACCTGGGGTTCTTTAACGTGCACTGACATCGCACAGCACACCGGCCTCTAGAATTTCGCCTTCATCGAAATTCGACCGCCGCGGCCGGCATCGAACCCGCGTCTTTTGGGTCAGCAGCCGAGCGCCATAACCACTCAGCCACCGCGGCGGCTTGTATGGGAAGATTCACGACATTGGCGCCTGTCAAAACAGTGTTGCCATATTCATACATTATAACACCAAATGTTTCCTTAAAGGAGCCATGACAGCCTATTTTCGCGCATACCCTGTTTATCGCATTTAATTCTCAAATTGTTAGATTAAAATTCCCCCAAGTTTCAGTTGATTCTATGCAGTAAACGTTTTTAAAACGAATTTTCTCCGTTTCTTCTGCGAACTGCTTGCTGGTCTGGCAACCTCTGATCACTGACGTCAGAGGGGCATACCCGCCCCGCGTTGTTTGCTGCGCGCTGTTGAGGTGCTTGCATGCATACTGTAGACGGCGGTCACTCGAAAAGTTATCCTTTTTTAGCTTATTGAAATAAAATGTATTTTCCGTGTTTTCTTTTCAGAAGCCTTCAGCGTAGTACGCGAGCTGAGTGATCCTTAAGAAAGCGGACTTGCTCGTGGCGCCCGACATGTGATTGTTGAGGAAACAGAAATCGATGCACCCCTGCTTTATTATTTACACTGTGAAACATGTTAGTTATATGTTATGAGTATGGTTTCTTTTGCGCAATCAAGTGCTCCCGTATGTGAAAAGCGGCACGTGCTGTGCATGCCTTTGCCGATGTGCGCCGTGAAAGCCGCGGCGCTTTGTAGCTGGCTACCAATTTCTTGTCTGCTATTCATCGGTTCGATAATTAAACAAGTTATCACAAGGTGGCACTAGAATAACCTTGAGGCACGAAAGGAGCAGAGAAAAGTGCCGAATGAGACGACTTCCCCGTGGTATGTGTGCATTTGTAAGTTGAACATACATCCCCTTCGGCTCGTAGAACCGTTTTGCAGGAACCAAGCCGCTTGCAAAACCCTACGCGACTCGAATGCTAAATGAGTGCTTGAAAAAAATAGTACATCATTTAGCGTTTACTGTGCGTGCACATTGTGACCTAGGAATGCGACGATCACGACAACTGCAGCCCAGCGCAGGGGTTGTTTACATAGCTATTCGCCAACAGTACTGCTCGTTTGCTTGGGATAAAACGTCAGGTGGGCTCTCCTTATCTTAAATATTACGTAGTATTGCTCACAAATTGTAGTTTTATTCATTTACACACTATGATATCACTGCAAGAACTGCCGCTGATGCTATATCGCCTGCACGAGAAACGCTTCGCGTATCTGGCGCTTCCCACTAAATGTATCTGCTTCCTCTTATGTCATCAGTATTTGATATTGAAGCGCTCTAGCTAAAGATACGTTCGGGAATTACTTGAATTAATGAAAACAACGAGATTTGTTGTCCACAGTTGACGCTGATGGCTGCTCCCGGCTGCCTTCAGCACATGCTGTGCAGACCGGGTCACATATCTGCGCTTTCCCCTTATTGTACTTGTGCCCTGCGATGTAGGTAGAGTTCGCTTTGAGGGCACTCTGGCCAAAACTACTCTCTACAGCTATTTTCAGGCTCTAAAACTTGCGAATTCGCTGTCTGCAATCGCCGAAATCGCACACACGAATCGCACTCGCTGGGCCTCGTCACGACAGGGGCCAGTGGTCCGCCATCCGAGCTGAAATTCAAGCATCTGGCAAGAGTTCCCCGCTGATTAGTTAGACAGTGTGAAGATATGAAGTGCGGCCGCTCGTTTCGCTTTTTTCGATAACGGTAAGGTACACAAGCGCAGTTTTTCGGGCCGTCTATTCACCGGGAGTGCAGCTTTCGCTCGGCTGCGCAAGCCCAGGCGACGGCGACGAGGGGCACCGTTGTGCGGCGTTTTCTGCCCGTGTCGCTCAATTGCCTCGCCGATAGGTTCTATGCGAAGGCACCGAATGAAAGCACCTCTTCGCTGGTGCACGCACATCACGTATGTAGCCGTGGCTAGCATCAGGTTGAATAAGTTTTAAAATTCTTAAGTTTTTAGAATGTCATACCAACTAGTCCGCTATTCCGGTTCCCACTAAGTTCACTTTTTACACTACTGCGATACGGGGTCGTTGATCGTTCTGGCGTTGTCGTTGGTCTAGCTTGACAGACCAGTGCGTCAGTGATGGCATTTTTCATACCGACCAGCCAACTGACCGCCGACTGCCGTCCCATCGGCCTAGTGCAACCAGACCCTATACCTATACCGGAGAATAACTGCGTTACTATTATTAACGCTTTTGCGGCGCCAGTCACTCATATATGGGGGAGGACTGCTACTTCGATCGTCCGCTGAATTACGGGGGCAAGACACCTGGCTGCGCACATTGCAGCGACGAGAGCAGACAACGTTGCTCCGTGTATGGCCTGGTGACGTCGCGATAGCATTCAATATGGCGGTCGCTGCCGGTGGGAGGAGTTTCCCGTTCTCAGTTTCGATTGCATTTTTCGGAATATAGAGTGCGTCCAGGGCAGCCAAATTTCAGAAACTGAATCATAAGCTCTTGTATTAGTTACTGAAGCACAAAACTGCAATATGAAGAATGACCATGTCGTGGCCCCTTCAAATTGTCTGTTTCAGGAAGCACTTCGCATTATATTTGTAACCAAGCTACAAATGTCGCATGAGCTTTTTTGTCACTGTTCTCTAAGGTGTTGTACAGCTCGGTAATTCGGACTCGATTAATTTGAACTGACGGTTAATTCGATCTGATGCTGGGGTCCCAGCACAGCCTTGTGCATTTCAGTGGGGCAAAACCTCCGTAATTCGAAGATGTCGGTATTCACAACAGTTACCGTAAAAACCCGCGTATAATACGAACCCGAATATAATACGAGGTGAAATTTTAGAGACGCGAAATAGAAAAAAAAATTTATCCGCGTATAATACGAGTGAGGTAAACCAGGTAAGCACGAAGAAAGGCATTTATTGCAATCGGACACCGCACTTCAATCGCTCTCATCCTCAACAGCGCTTTCTTCGGAGATTTCCTTGTCCGACAAATCTTCCCACAGGCACTCATCTTCTGTGCCATCGAGGGCGTTTGATATGCCACACTTCTTGAAAGACCGACGCACAAGGTCCGCAGGAATGCTCGCCCACGCGTCCGCAATCCACTTGCACAGCATGGCTGGCGATGCCCACTTCAGCCGCCCAGTCGGCGTCACTGCAGGCTCACCTGAGCGCATCCACTCAGCGTAGCACCGCTTGACCGCGTCCTTGAAAGGCTTGTTTACGCAAACGTCAAGTGGCTGCAGATGGGAAGTCATTCCGCCTGGGATGACGACAAGTTCAGTGCCGCAATCGCGTAACTCTCTTGACCGAGTCGGCCAAATGGCAGCGAAACGCGTCCAGCACGAGGATCGACGGGAAGGACAATAGTGCACCGGGCCGCCTACACCACACGGACTTCACCCAGTCAAGGACAAGACCCTCGTTCATCCAACCTTTCTTGTGGCATCTCACGATAACATTCTTTGGCAGCTCCTCACCTTTGGGCATTGTTTTGCGTTTGAACACGACATAGGGTGGGAGCTGTGCACGATAGCATGACCGTAACCCGCGTCTTCTCGTTGCCAGTAGACCGGACGCAAACTTGTTTGGAACCCTTCTCGTGCACTGTGAGGGGTGATGGCATGTCCAGATAAACTCGCGTTTGGTCAGCGTTGCCTGTTTGCCCTAGCTGAAAGTTCTTGGACTTCCGTAAAGAAATAATGTGGCGCTGAAAAGCCACCAGCAGCTCTTCAAACGATTCGGGCAGATTTTGGGAAATCGACGTTTGCCGCCGTTACGAAAAGCCAGCACGGCACATGTAGCGGTATATCCAGTGCTTGCTCGCTTTGAACGCGGTGCTTGGAATACCTTTTTCTCTAGCAAGCTCCCTAGCTTTTACCTGCATGAGCTCCACGCTCACAGGTAGATGTGCGGCTCGCTGTTCTCTTATGAACTCCGTCAGGGCCAGTTCAATTTCTGGGTATGACCCATTCTTCGAGCCGCGAAAGCTTCTTCGCGTTCCGCTGCATGCGAAAAGTGCTTCCTTTTGTCGTCGCCATCCGCGGATGCTTCCCTCGGTGACGCCGAACTGCCTCCAGGCCGCACTGTTGCCGATGTTCTCGGCAACTAAAATAGCCTTTCTCTTGAAAGCAGCCGAATACTGTTTTCGTGGCCCTGACATCGTGCTCCTCCACGGCAGAAAAAAAGAACCTTCCCTTCGCGAAGCGTGGTTTATGCGTCGGCGCGTACGCTGTCAGGAAGGCCACGCTAGCCCTAGCCACGCCGTCACGGGTAACGAAGCCAAGCCGTAGCAACAAATCAATAACAAAGCCAAGCCGTAGCCACGTGGCAATAACAAAACCAAAACTTCGAGCAAAACTGAAATTTTTGTTCGGATCCGCAAATAATACGAGGCGGAAATTTGAGGTGCTAATTATTGGAAAAAACCTCGTACTCTACGCGGGTTTTTACGGTAATTCGAATTAGTAGCCCCTGGCTGGTCGGTTTCGGATGCGGTCGATACTTGCTGCATCACCAAAGGATTGTGCTCTCTGTACTCCTTAAGCATATTTATGTGAAAAACTTTGCTCTTTTGCCCCAGCTCCACAAGGTAATCCACGTCGTTTTTGCGTTTAGGGACATCGTATGGACCTTTCCACTGCATGAACAGCTTGTTGGAGTCTGTGGGCAGAAAAATCAGAACCTTGTGCCCGGACTTAACCTTTTGGGGTAACTCTCCCCGTCATAGTATGTTTTCTGCTTCTGGCTTGCTTTCTGCAGTTTCTCATGAGCAAGTTTCCATGTGTCTTCCAGGCAGTTTCTGAGGTCGATGAGATAGGTGTACGTTGAGCAACTTTCTCCATCGATAATCTGATTTGTCCTGAGCTCCTTGAGTACTGTCAGTGGCCCTCACACATGGCATCTATAGATCAATTGGAACGGGGAAAACCCAAGACTAACCTGTGGAACTTCACGGTAAGTGAAGAGCAACAGTGCCAAATACCTATCCCATGACCGAGGCTTTTCTTGGCACATTCTCTTAAGCATTGTCTTCAAAGTTCCATTAAATTTCTCCACGAGGCCATTCGCCATCACGTGATAAGGTGACTTCTTGAGCAGCTTGATGGAGAGAAGTCAGCTGACTTCCTTCATGAGGTCGGACGTAAACATGGCCCCCTGCTCAGTCACAATTTCCTTTTGGATACCAATGCGGGAAAACATTTCGGCTAGCGCTTCCGCAACGTGCACATGGCAGGAAGCGCGACGGCGTCAGGATAACGTGTAAAAAAATCCATCAGCGTGAGCATATATCAGTTGCCTTTATCGGACTTGGGTGAGAAAGGCCCGATGAGGTCGATGGCAACATGCTCGAAATGAGTAGTGATCAGTGGCATGTTGCCGAGTGGTGCAATGCCAACCTTGCCCTTTGGTGTTGTTCTTTGGCATTTATCACACGACTTAACGAATCGGGCGACATCTCCGTGTAGGTGGGGCCAATAAAAATCCTCTGGTACACGATCGGTCGTTCGTCGTATTTTTTGGTGCCCAGCCATAATGCTTTCATGGGCTCTGTGTAGAATTGGCGACCTGAATGCAAGGGGTACAACAACCTGTTCGAAATTCCTGCCAGTCGACATGGAGTAATGCCGGTAAAGAATATTTCCTTCTTCACGGAAGAAGTATTTATGACCCTTACGGGATATAAACTCCTTACTGATTTTAGGAAAGAGCCATTTGAGTGTTGCATCCTTCCGCTGCTCTTCAGCTAACTGGTATTTTCAGCTAACAGCACTGGATTCGTGGCACGTGCAACGGGGATAACGTGTCCTCTTGTGTCTTGGCCACGGCGTTAACACAACGCTCCGATTTTACCGGCATTAGGTGTTCCTGGGGAACTGGTGCCGCGTCATGCTAACACGTGCGTTCATCCAGCCTGGGTTCGGGTCGTGTGGTTCCCTGACACCTGGGATGTTTCCGAGCACGAGGTCGTACAAGGGGCATTTCATGGAAAGTGCTGTCACCTCGCCAGAGTAGTGTTGCGTATGCACTTGCACTTGCACTCTTGCCTCAGCTAATTGGGTGACGGTACCGTCAAGGAGATATTGTGTCCCTGTGCGTCCTGTCACGCAGTTCTTTGGAACCAAACTCCGGCGGATAACGACAGCATTACTGCCCTTGTCTTGAAGAACGCGAACGAGTTTTGTCGTCGCTAATCATTCCGCACCTCGCATCCTACCCGTTGTAGGCTGAAGCACGTTCCCCATGTTTTGGTCATGACCACTAGGAACGGAGCTTTTTTGTTTTACATGTTTTGGCTGTTTAGTGCTGGCAGGCGGGGCAGGTGGGAGAGCACGAGTAAGACGGGAAGCAGCACTCTGCTCTTTCTTCGGGTGCCGACTTCTGCAATTCTCCGTCCGGTGCCCGATCTTGCCGCAAGAATTGCATCTGGGTACCTCTTTAGTGGAGCTGTGACAGTCGGAAGCCCGATGCCCCGGACGATTGCTTAGCATGCACACCTTAATTGTGCCTTCTTCAGCGGGTCGACAGAGACCTTACTGGGTTCTTTCGCTACATCAGGGACTTTGCTGGGATTAGAAAAGTTGTGCGCTTCCTGGAAGCAATCAGCTGTGTCGGCCAGCCCATCAAGTGTCTTGCACTCTCGCTCCTTCAAGAAGATAACGAGCTTCGGATGGCAACATCGGAGGAACTGCTCAGCAATCATATGGTTGCGCAGGTCTTCGAATGTCTTGGTAACATTTGCCGTTTCAATTCGATGGTCGAAGTAACCAGAAAGCCTGGCTGCTAACTGTTTCCCTGTCTCACCATCCTGAGCTCAAACCCTCCGAAATTTGCCATTGTAACCCTGAGCAGGGAATCTAAATTGCTGCTGTAGCGCATTCTTTATTTTTTGATAATCTGCCGACTCAGTGGCAGTCATTCGACCGATCACAGTTAACGCCTCGCCTGTGAGGCACATGCTTACGGCCAAAGCCCATTTATCTTGAGTCCAGTCCTGTCCCATTACTGCAGGCTCAAAACGCTGAACGTATGCATGCAAATCATCGTGCCGCTGACCGAACAACTGTAACAGTTTTTGTGGGTTGAGAGAAATGTCATGGTTTGATGCTGGAAGGGTTTCGACATGATCAGTCTCATTACTGCAAGTTTATTCTTGGAATCTGAGTTTCAATTCCAGAATCTCTTTCTCTCTCGCAGTGGCTGCCTGACTTTCCTCTCTTTCTGCAGCCTGCTCTGCCCTCTGCGCTACACGTTCATTGTGTACCCACTCCCTCAGCTCAGCACCCTAGAAACCCAGTTGCGCGCCCAACGTGGCTAAATGCTCTAGGTCCATCGTCGCTCAAGCTTAGCGCTTTGCGTGAATATGGGGCTGTTACTTGGCCCTCTCACTGACGAATCCTGGCAGGCTCACCATATTGTGATGTAGTTAAGGGTCCAGGTCCGTTCAGGAGCTCTGGGCAATAAAGAGGTCGCATTCAGCATCGAAGCACTGTTTTTCTTCAGCAACGAGGACAAAATTCGGCATATCTAGCCCACTAGCACGCTAACACACACACACACATACGCTACGGGGCACTTAAAGCAGCCTAGAGGGGTTCGACAAGAGGAACACCAATGTCCTACTGTGGGTTCCGGTGCGTGCTGCTCCGTTGTGCTGCCACCATGTGCTGCAGGTAGATGACTGTCGACATTGGTTGTCGGCGACGAGTGGTCACTGGGGAAGGTATCCACAGGCAATCGGCTCGCGGTAACGTCCTGGATACCAGGAGGCCGGTATCAGCAGGTAGCCAGGTGGCAGAAACAGCCTGGCCAACGGCAGACCTGCATCAGCAGGCAGGAGTGCGTCTGTGGGCCGCCTGGCTGCCGGTAAGCTGGCATCAGCAGGCAGGTGCTTGTTGGTAGGCTGCCTGGCCATGGAAAAGCAGGCATGAGTCTGCAGCAGGGTACTGTGGTGCTGTGCGGGCAGCCAGACTCTGAACCTCGGTACCCGACCGGTGCAGGCTAGCTGGCCTTGGGGAGAACGCCGAGCTCCAAAAAGAACATCCTGCCACTCAGCGACACACTGCCACGACTATCTCAAAGCCTAGCTCTGACATTCGATCCTGCATGTACACCGGCTCGCAGCGCACGCGGCCACACTTTTTCGTTGTCAGCTTGGAACCACACAGTGGCATAATCCACATCATCACAGTGATGTCACGTGATGTGTGATGTCTCGCTTGTTCAGTCATTGCAAGTCATGTCACGCCTCAGGTATGCTTGCCATGACAGACGTGACATGAGATGGCGACACCTCCAGACGACCCGACGAGCTCCTCATTCTCTCATGGAAAAGAGAAAAACAAGCTGCATCCACGGGGTGAGGTGTGCACTTGGCTGGCGGTGCTTGCACACCGGAGCATGCCCCACATCACTTTATTGCAGTGATAGCATACTTGATTACACTGCTCAGACACAGTTAGGTTATCGTTGCCACGAATATGGTCAGTTGTGACTGAACATTCTAATAGAGCAGAAATTCGAGCCTGTTGGTAGGTCATGATGATGTGTTGGTAGCGCGAAGACACAAGGACACAGCAGAGAAGTGTATGGGACGAGTGCAAACTTTGAAAACATTTATTGAAGTACGCAGTACCTCACAGGAGCCGTCACGCATGCGCAATTCCTCATTCGTAAGAATGGTGAAAATAAACTTAAAGGTCAAGAGTAGTGGGATGGGTGGAGACAATGAATAGATAACAGATTGTTAAGAAATCAGAAAACGCTGCTCTTTCTGAGTCACAAGTACTGAGGGTGTGCCGAGACATCTGCCACTCTGAGCGATTTTTACCACTTGAAACAGCTCACGTTCGAGCTTTCTTTCGTGCCGACCTATTATAGAAGTGTTTGTCAGCAGAGGGTGGCATTTGCAGTCCTTACAAGGAGGCGATAGATTCGAGCCGTATCCGTTACCTAGGGAATCGTCATGCTCCCTTAATTGGTCGTTTAGACAGCGGCCCGTCCGACCGATGTAGACTTGACCACAGCTCAGAGGGATACTGTAAACAACACCTTCTTCCTCTTTTTTTTTCTCTTTAATTTAACCTCTCCCGCAATGCTTTCTGTCAGTATTTATCTCCCACATTCTCATCGCCACGCAGAGTAGCATGACAGCGAGGCTAAATTCTATGCCTTCCAATAAAGAGCTCTCTCTCTCTCTCACCTTCGTTGCACAGAACAAAACTTTCTGCATGATTTTTACAGCACCCATATTTCTTTTGGCCCTTGCCTGTCACCATGCGACAAAGCATCGATATTCTGCACGGCGCATTAAAAACGACATCGACTTCGAATTTTGCTCCAATTCTCTTGAGATTACGGGACACATGATGCATGTACGGCGTGACAATGACGGTTCTTTTCTTTTCCTCTTCTGTGCGCCTTTGCGAAAGTCTTTTTATCTTTTTTGTCAACGTCTCCACCACGGCGACAATCACGTAAAGAGGGTATCCAGAATTTTCTAGGCGCTTGACTTGGGTGCTGAAGCTTTCGTTTGTCTTGTGATGGCACGATTTCAAGAGTGCTGCATGAAGGCATGACATGGCTATCCCTCTTTTTACTTGCTTTGAATGGGCTGAGACAAAAGGAAGCAAAGACATCTTAGTACGCAGCGCATACGTCCAGCATACATGCCCAGGGTCATTGAAATAAAAACGAGTATCTAAAAACTGCAGTGACTCAAGTTGAGGTAGTTCAAGGGTAAAATTAAGGCTCGCAGAACAACAATTAAAAACATGTAAAATTGAGGTTGCCAGGACGTGTAAACAGTATCCCGGGCCCCTCAGGAGGGTGTCTGCAGCTTGCAGGCGTTGGTGAGTGGTGACACCACGGGTTCCCGAGCATCCGCAAGCAAGGACATTCTCGCAGGGGATGATGGTGAACAGTGCATCACCACGGAGCCGAGCACCCGCGCTTCGCCGTGCGTGGCATCGCCGTGTTCGGGGAAAAGGGGATCTTGGTGGTTGAGCCGATGCCGAGCGTTTGGACCTTTAAGGCCCCTCGGCGGAGGCAACGCACCACTTTGGCCCCAGCTTCCTGTAGACGGCACCTCCGGCCTGACCCGACCGGGGGAAATCGGCAGTTGCCTTTTCCTATCCTCCCCTCTATCTTTCACTTTCCTACCCCTTTCTCACAAGTCTCCTGGCTCCTACTCACTTCTAGTTTCTTCCTTTTTTTCTGGCGGCGAGGGTTAACCTTGTGTGGCCAACCACCCTGAGTTGCGTCATATTGGGTTATAGTCGGGGTGTACAGTTGGCGTGGGCAGGACTTGCTTGCAAGTTCCTGTCCCGTCCCCAAGTTGGCTCCATGGTGGGTGGCTGGCACCGTATCCAAAAAATACATTTATTCTATGGCTAACGTTCTCTCAGCAACTGATCGCCCTAACAAGAGAGGGATGACCGATGTAACTCAGAATTTCGTGAAAAAAAGAAACAAAGTTTCCCTAAGTTTGAGGTGATTCATAGTGAGCAAACTGATAAATCTGGTAGAATAATCCCCCTAATCGTTGCAGAAAAATGTTTGATGGGTGCCTTGGGCTTTGGCTATAAGTTTACAAAAATGGCTAGTGGAGACCTCTTACTGGAACTCCAAGAAAGCGTCCAACAGTCAAAACTTTCCAACATTGTGTCTATAGGTGACATCCCTGTATCGATATCTGCCCACCGATCCCTCAGTACAGTCCATGGTGTAATTTCAGAAAATGATTTTCTCCACCTCACTGAAGAAGAAATCAAAGAAGGGCTTGCTGAACAAAACGTCGTTGATGTCCACGAGTTTCTTGTGTCGATGTTGATGAAGAGCGATGTCTCGTACTTCAAGTCAGTGCTCATGAGGTCTTGCCACCATCAGATTGTCTGTAGCTTTGCCCTTCAGTCTAAAAATTTACCAATAGCTGGCTATTCGCAAGGCCAAGTGAACACACCAGCCGAGTCTCGTGGCCTTAGCAATGTGAGCGTGAGGTCAAGGTATGTGTGGTTTCTCACACCAAGAAAGATTGCATACCCTATTGCAACCGATGAGAACAACCCGTCGAGGGCAACCGCTTGAGTTTGGTGTTAGGCACAGGACAGGCTATGTGCCATTATTGTGTGCCATTGTCAGTGCCTTAGGTGCTATTGTTGTGTGGTCATTATTATATCAGCCAGACGTCATGGTGTCAGCAGGCAGCAGCAAGAGAATTTTTTGTCTGGGTAAGTTGGCGGGCCCACATCTGTCTGCGCACTGCACTTAGCATGGACGGCAGAGAGAAAAGGATGAAAGAAGTGAAAAGAAAACAGTGTAACCATTTGTTGCATAGTGCTAAGATTTTACTCTTTCATATTCCTTCACTGGGATCAGTTAATGCGGGAAGTGTCAGAAGCCTTTCATATATGGAGAAATCGACGTGATTGCATAAGCGGTGGCTATATTCACTAATATAAGAAATCAGCATCTTTGGCTCGTCGGCGACGGTGAACACGTGTCCAATTGCGGCCTTTTTGGATTGCGCACTTTCCCGCACTGCATACCTTGAGGTTGTAAATAAATTTGTCGTGTATCAAACTGCGAGTTAGCGCTGGATTTATGTTTTCTCGATGTTAGTGTTTTTTTTGCACTGTTTTACTTCAGTATGAATTTTTACCAGCTTGCCCATTTCGCTGTCTTAACTGGCATACACGTTTGTTCAAGCTAAGGAGTTGATGGTTAAATGCTTTTTATAGTGCATGAGTAGAATACTACATATTAATTAAAGCACAAATAAATCATTTCCTGACCAAATTTTTTATATTCTGTGTACACTACCAGAGCGGCACCTATTCAGACTTAAGTGTATGCTATAGTCAAAGGATTGTTTTCTGGGGTCTGAAGCATTTTAAAGGTAACTGCATATTTTCAGTTTGTTTTCCTGTTTATTGCTTCAATATTCAGCTCTTTGTAGAGAAATAATTTTTTTCCGACAAGTGTTCTATTTGAAAAACAGTGACTTGAAAGCATTTTTTTTATGTATTTTTGTATGCAGGGTTAATTGGAGACACGTAGGAGAGGCCTTTGCCCTGCAGTGCGCATAGTCAGGCTCATGATGATGGTCACTATTGCTAAATTCCTTTGTTCTTATTTGAAAGAAGCTATTTTCACTGAAAACAGTTTTTTAAGCCAGCGTCTAATAAAACGGAGGTACCACTACCAGTGGACTTTTTCACAAGCAAACTGTGATGCACTCAGGGCAGTTATTGTGAGCAGACACTTTAAGATGCACTGCACTGCCGTTTATTTCAAAACGGCCATCACGGAGTCCTTTTTGGTCTTGACATCATAAATAGACACTGAGTGGTGGGAAATAAATGCCACATATTGAAATTCTATTTTCTGGGCAATAAATGTGCTGAACATAGACAGAAAGCACCACAAAGTTCGTGACTTAGTTGTTACATGAAAAAAAAAAAATTATATGGAGTCCTCACTGACTCCTTAATCGGTATATGCCCATGTGAATGGCAGACGCTTTATGAGGGAATGACTTCTCATGGCAGTTCACTCAATTGCAGCCATAAAGGGGCATCAATACTTCTGTACTGCTGCCATTCCTGTATGTGGTCATCCCCATTCCTTTTACAGGCTTGGGCAAGCACATCGTCGAGCTTCCCACACCATAGTGTCCCAGGAGCGTTGCTGTACATGAGTGCACAAGTATTGTTGAACAGCTCTATGTAAGCCAGCAGCCGTGCCGTGCAAGCTCTGCGGACAAATAAACCTGTGATGGTAGCGGCTTGTGTTTCTCCGCTCGCAAACACTGCAAGCGACAGCCATATTTATTCCTTTTACAGCACTGTAATTTATGCTCTGCAGGTTGCAGTGCATCAATTTATTGTTTATATGCAGCGAATGTGCGCCTTAATCTTAGTTCAATTCATCATATAGAGTTTAGATGGCATGTCTCATAATTATATCCGATACCTGTAATATTTAATTGAGTCCCATTCCACCTTGCTTCATCAAATTCCCGACACCTAGCGCATGCCGAGCCCCAGTATAAGGCAGTAGTTTCATGCATATTCCAGGCATGCTGCTACCCAGCTTGTTCATTATGGCCATCACTCAAGTACTCTGTTTATGCCCGCCATAATATCTGGCACTCGGCAATGCACCGCATTCTACATTGTACTCTGCTAGCATGGTGCTCAAGCCACCACGACAGTCGTGTGGTGAGCATTTTTTTGGCAAGCTTGCACAATGTTGACGTAACGGATATAGGCCGGAAATTACCGAGGTCTGTCAGCGGCTTCCCCGGCTTTGGCATGGTGACCACAATAGCACATTTCCAGGTTTCTGCTATGATACCTTCTGTCCATACCAATTGTTAATGGTGGCGAGGAGTTGAGGGAGTACACCGTAACTCAAGTTCTTGTAAACCTCCTACGGGACGGAGGTGTTTGATGTGTTGAGCTGCATCCACGTACCCTGCTCGTGGCTCTTTATCGTACTGTTTCTCAACGGCTTGCGCCCTTGCTTTCCTGCGGGCGACGTGTCTGCCTGAAAGCATGTTCTTGGCTACTGGTTTAACAACTAGTCTACTAGTAATGTCGACCGGTAAATGCAATATTGCACACACCTTCTCAACGGGGTGGATGTGGAGTCTGTCGAGAATTACGCCTCCTGGAACAGTGCGCGACAAGTGCATCACTTGTGCCGTCTTTTGGGCTACGATTAGCTCAGAGAGCATGTTAAAAATTCCCAACTGGAGCAGTCTATCTGAGTTGGCATATGCTGGCAGGCCAAGGGCCGCCTTGTATGCTGTTCTAATGATGCTATTAAGAGCCTCTTCGTCCCTGCAACACAGATGTTAGTACGGGCAATCGTATGTGATTCGATTTATCATGAACAATTGCATGATCCTGCACAGGTCAGCTTGTGTCATGCCCCTGCAATGGTTGGTAATGCGCCTCACCCGCCCATTTATATGGTGTGACGTGACACGTAGCCGGCAGATTGCTTCCATGTTGTATTATTCTGAATCTACATGCCAAGAACCATGACCATGCCTACCGGGGGCATTAGATGGTTGTCAGTGTACAACTCGATGGGTTCCCAATGGTCAGGTGCTACCTGTGAGGCTTGTTTGTTCCTGATAAGTAAGAGTTCTGATTTAGCCGGTGAACACGCAAGGCCATTCCCCTCCACTAAAGAGTGTACCGTCTCGATAGTTCGTTCTAATGGCTAGGCAATCTCACCATCGGATCTGGAGTTTGCTCACATGGAGATGTCGTCGGAGTATATAGAATGATGTATATGTGGGATAGCACCTAACAGACGCGGGAGGCCACTTATAGTAATGCTGAAGAGAAAAGGTGGAAGTACAGCGCCTTGCAGGGCTCCTCTGGTGCGTAGTGTAATTTTGTCGCTACTTTTGTCCCCAAAATGCAGTATAGCCTTGTGCTCGTTCAGAAAGGTGGCAATGTAGTCGTATGTCCGTTTGCCTTCGTTCATGAGTGACAGGTGAGAGAGGATGGAAGCGTAGGACACATTATCAAAGGCCTTACTCACCTTGAGTCCCAGGATGGTAAGAGTGGCTCCTATGCAATTTCGATCTAGAATGTCTTGCTGTATCTGCCAAATGATGTCCTGAGTCGAGAGACCTACCCCAAATCCAATCATGGACGGGGGAAACGTGTCTTACGCGTTGGCGTGCATTTAGACCCTGTTCCAGACATTTTGCTCCATTACCTTTTCTAGACATGACGTTAGCAAAATTGGGCGGAGGTTCCCAATGTCGAGTCTTTTTCCTGGATTAGGAATGAAAAATGATTGTAGCGCACTTTCATTTGTCGGGGATGTTGCCTTCTGTCCAGTATCCGTAAGGGCCTCTACTGATTTGTCCGTCCTCTAAGTTGCGCAGCATCTTATTGGTGATGCACTTTTTCCCCGGCTGCCAAGGTGATGTTAATTTGATTAAGAGCAGCTCTGACCTCTGCTACTGTAAAGACCCTATCCATGTGAGCATTAACCAACCCTGAATACCCATCTGGCATGGGTATATCCTGGGAGGTGTTTATTCACTCGAAGGTTTCAACAGGAAAAGAAAAAAAACACTCGAGTGATCGAAAGCGTGAACTAGAGTCCATTTGCTCTGTGCAGTCTGGCGTTTTGAAGTCGCCTCTTCGCCGAGGATGGAGAAGACTAAAAGTAAAAGAAGCGACAACATGTTGCATAAGGTCGGCATGTCCGGGATTCTTCCACCGCACCACCCTTCTCGTCTCAAAAGTGTCCTGGTCGGTCGCGTTCCGGCATCGCTTGCCCGCGATCCTACTAGCCAGGTTGAACACGGCGTCTCCGGACATACCAGCCCCTTCCCTTCTGCCGGCTGGGCTTCTGACGTCGCGTACGGGTGGTCAGAGTCTGGGCGTCACTGTCGATTGATATGGCTCCTCCAGGGACAGTGCTTCTTGCCTGACGACTGCGGGCCGCCCGTGCTGAACTTCCGTTTCTCTAGCCACAAGGCAGGGCCCGACAGAGAAACTAGGCCTGGGCGGGTCCTTGCTGTGCTCCTTCACGGCTGCTGCAGGCTGCATGGAGCTGCGTGACGCAGGTGGCAGGGGGCCGTTTGCTCTAATCACCATGCGGGGCAAGGCAGAAGCTCTGGGCCCGTGTCGGGCCATGCACTCTCTAAGCTCCTGATCATGCACTTTTGGCTGCAGAGGCCTGGTGGGTGGTGGTGGCGGCAGGTCGTTGGGCACGAGGTCTGTTGAGATAATAGGTTCAGGCCGCTCTGGGCATATGCGTGAGTGGTTCCGCAGTTCCTAGGCACAGACTGCATGAGACGCGGAGAGAGGACATGGCACCCTAACAGGGTTATTCTTTCTGCATTTTTACAGAGGAATACTCAATCTGCTCAGTTTACACGTATGGTTGGAGTTTAGTGGGCACTCCACGATTGGGTCTTGTTCCTTAATATGATGTGGCCATGTCGGAATAGCTTGGTCAGGAGGTGACGCAGGCTTACCACGTGTTCAGGTCAGCGAGCGATGCAGAAAAGTCGCGATGGGCAGCTGGTGGGGACAATGGGCTGGTCGAACAATCGCCAAACTGAAATGACTACCGTGATCTGAAGCAATGTTCGAACGCACTGGACTTCGGGGCTCCGGCTAGCTCTATGGTTCAAACCAAGACTTACGGAACTAGAGACCTGCACATTTGGCAGGGTTCTATGGGACTGCGTGCGCCAACTTTCGTTAACTTTTTGGCCGTTGAGGGTGCTCGGTTCACCTATTCGTATGGAACCATAGGGGAAGAAATAGACGCAAGCGCCAGGGCCCAGTTAATTCATATATAGGTTTCATTAACATGCAAGGTGGCAGGAATAGACTGAAATGGGAGGAAATAGAAGAACAGTTAAGGCAGGAGGAATTAGTGGTATATGGTTTAGTGGAAACGCATCTTAAAGACATGGAGCAACCACCCTGTAACCCAGACTACACATGAGAATATTGCAATAGAGCAGAGGGCAGCAGAAAGAGGGGTGGAATTGGGGCATTCATTCATAAAAGTATGAATTTTCAAAGGGTTAAACTGGGATACAAGGAACATTTATGGCTAAAAGGAACAGTGGCAGGGAAGCAAACACTCTTTGGCTTTGTATACCTGTGGACAGGATCTATAATGCCAAAGAGGAAAACAGGAAAATGTTAGAATGTATTGGAAGCGACATTGATGAGCTAGGAGGACAGGGCGAGATAATTATATTAGCCGACATGCACGCACATATAGAAGACCTGGATGGGTACACGGATTCGACAGGAAGCATGCTGCAGGACATGTGTGACAGGCATGATTTAGTTGTATGCAACAGTACCGAGAAGTGTGAAGGGCTCGTAACATGGGAGGCGGGGAGTCTTCACTCGACGATAGATTATGCACTAATGTCGCAGAGGATGTATAATAGATTAGGGGTAATGAGCATAGATGAATATGGTTCCAGAAGTCTAGGTAGCGACCACAAGCATATCAAGTTGCGCTTCAGAAGAAAAACCGATGTAGGACTGAAGCGAGATGAACAATCAGAGGGGAATTTTTACTCAGAAAAGCAATTGGAAGCAGCAGCCAAACAAATCGAGAAAGTAATTTGTGAGGATAGTGAAACAGAATGGACTTATACCAAATTAACTCGATTACTGGGGCTAGAGCTAGCTAAGGTGCGAGTAACGCTAAAAGGGAAAAGACGCAAACCCAAGAGTTGGTGGGATGAGGAGGTCAAGAGGGCAATAGAGAGATGTCGGGAAGCGTCCAGGGAACACAGATATTCCAAGAGGGGGGAACCAAAATTTGAAGTAGACAGAAAATGGGATACCTTCATAAAGTGTAGAAGGGAAGCATCCTATTTGATTAATGAGAAAATTAGAAGAAAGGGTGCCCAATGGAAGTCAAAAGTAAACAAAAAGGATAGAAGAGCAGCCCAAAAATTCTGGAAACATCTAAATGCAATGAGTAATAAGGCTAGGCTCGAACAAAGATTTATTGTTACAGATGAGGGTATTTAACTAGAAGGGGATGAAGCAATAAAGCACATAGGAACAAAGATGACAGAAAAATTTACAGAAAGGAATGTGGTACATAATTTATCGAAGGAGGATAGACCGGTTACAGCAATAGCTTCACTTGAACAAGGAGAGTGGGAAAGGGCAGAGAAGAAGGTTCCTAGTGGCACATCAACAGGACCAGATTATGTTGATAAAGAAGCTAGGGCCAAAATCCAAGCAAACATTAATACAGGTTGTGAATAAAATGATAGTGGATGGGAAGTCCCCGATGAATGGCGATTAAGTAGAATGAACATGATATATAAGGGAAAGGTGGACAAAGCAGACGTTAATATAACAGTGACATCTGTATTTTACAGGGTGGTGATGCAGATTATAAAGGATAGACTGCAGGCTTGGGTGGAGAACGAGGGAGTGCTAGGGGAACTACAACATGGGTTCCGGAAACAAAGGAGGTTGGAGGACAATCTATTTTCGTTGACGCAGTGTATAGAAATTGCTGAAAAGGAACACAGGCCCGTATGGCTAGCATTTCTGGATATTAGGGGAGCCTATGACAACAGGAGTATTTGTGGGACATACTGGGCACATTGGATGTGGAAGATGGAGTAATTAATCTTTTAAAAGATATATATAAAGATAACAGACTGCTCATGATATGGGAAAAAAATGTATCAGGGCCTGTAGAGATACAGCGGGGGCTTAGGCAAGGATGTCCTTTGTCCCCTTTGTTGTTCATGTTGTACCTGCAAGGGTTGGAGACCAAGCTAGAGGGGAGCGGACTAGGCTTCAACCTTTCTTTTTTCAAGCAAGGGGAATGGATTAAACAGTCATTACCGGGACTAATATACGCGGATGATATAGTGCTAATGGCTGACAACAAGGAAGACTTGCAGAAGTTGATAGACATATGCAGTACAGATTGAGATAGATTAGGTTTCAAGTTTAGTAAGGAAAAATCTGCAGTCATGATATTTAATGAAGAGGGCGGCGAGCATAGAATACAGGAGTTCATGCTAGAAGTAGTGGAGGAGTACAAGTATCTTGGGGTGTGGATTAATAACAGTGCTGAGTATCTGACAGAGCATGAAATATATATAATGAATAAAGCTAGTAGAAATGCAGCTGTCATGAAAAATAGGGCACTGCGGAATTGCAATAGGTAATGAAGTGGTAAGAGGGATCTGGAAAGGGGGATGGTCCCTAGCCTGAATTTCGGTAATGCGGTCCTGTACATGAGACCAGATGTTCAAGCAAGGTTAGAAATTAAACAATGGGGAGTAGGGAGGTTAGCTTTTGGAGCACATGGCAATACACCAAATCAGGGGGTACGGGGTGATATGGGATGGGCGCCTTTCGAGAGCAGAGAGGCTAGCAGTAAGATAGCATTTGAGGAACGATTGAAAAAGATGGAGGAAAAGCGCTGGGCTAGGAAAGTTTTCAGATACCTGTATATAAGGAATGTGGACACGAAATGGAGAAAGCGAACTAGAAAATTGACAAGCAAATATCTGAACAGCAGTAAGGGGGCAAATCAGCAATTATCGGTCAAGAAAAAGGTTAAAGAAACAGAGAGAGCTCTGTGGAAAACAGGGATGCTGACGAAATCGGCACTGGGAACATACCAGACCTTTAAACAGGAAATTGTCAAAGAAAATATCTATGATAATTGTAGGGGAAGCTCTTTGTTGTTTGAGGCCAGGACTGGAGTTTTGCGGACTTAGACGTATAGAGTAAAGTACCACGAGATTATGGTGTTCTAGAAGGTGTAGTGGCAAAAGCGGCGCGCTCCCCGTGAGGCTTTAGAAGCGGTTGCCGCGGTGTGGCGCTGGCGTAGACTCCTGGAGCAGAAGCGAGCGTGCGGTGCGTGGCTAAGGGGGCCGATCGGAGAGTTGCGCTGTTTGTTGTGGCATTATCGCGTAAATATCCTCTTTTTTATGCATCACCACTTGGCTGCTGATGTAAAGACACAAAAGAAATGACTGAGGCTTTTAGAAGTAAATCAGGGAGTTGCAAGCGCGTTTAATTTTGGGAAAAAAGGCCAACTGCTTACCTCTGTTCTTCCAAGGTTTCATTACCTTATTTTCAGGAAGGTCAGGTGGAATGTGTTCCCGACGAAATGGGATAGTAATTGCTATGGGTCCGTAGATGACCTCGACGGTTTCACTTCACGGCACTCATTATGATAACAACACATCGCAATATTAATTTGTCCATATTCTTCCTTTATTTGTTTCTCTGCAATATAAATTCAGAGGCGTACTGAGCCTGGTTTTTTACAGTGGCGGAACAAGACCAATTAATAGCCGAATATAATATAGTTGCATGACATCACAGCACTGAACAAGTTGATTGCAGCTAGTTGAGAAAGACGAAAATAAATTTAATGAAAATGTACAACTAAGACGCTTCTCGATCAGACACGACGATTTTTCAAATCTATGCAGTTGCTGCTTTCTGTGCATCAGAACTGCACTCCAAACGCAAAGGAATGCCTACATATATTCAGACATGAAAGCAATGTGCTCACTACAAAACTTGAACAAGCACGAGAAAAGAAATTATGAAAACAGAATACCTATCCGTAATAAAAGATTACAAAGACATGTATATTTACAGCAACATTAAATAATCGAATCTTAAATACAATAAAATTGCACTTATGAGAAATCGTATTACAAAAGCACGAACAGATATATTATATATACAGTCATATACATGTTAAATAGTTACATACTGTGACAACCTAGAAGTAAATATGCTTTGAAAGTAATGACATTCATATGAAAAATATATAAGAAACGAAATAAAAATGTCGTGGAAAGTGCGACTTACGTGGTGCGACTAAGTTTAAGATATTTCGCGGCTTCGCGCTTCTGCACCCTGGCACGGTTCAGCGACTTCACAAAAAAGTGCAACCTTGTCACATAAAATGCCATCATCTCAGCACTCAGTAATTCAGAGTGATCAGGACAGCCAATATTCTTTTGTGCTTGCAACGAAAAAGTGCGATAATATCCATCACACTTTCGTGGTGAAGCTCATGCGTGCTGAAACAGCTGGTGAAAAAGATTCTCCAGCTTTTCCAGAAACATAAAAAGAAAACCGGACAGATATAAAAGCCCTCCTTTGTGCTTTAGGCGTGTAAAAAGTGATGCGCGAAGGTTTCGTATGTCAGTTTCGTCAGCAAGTAGGAGCTTTCTGCATGCATCACATGGTGATTTAGCCAAGAACTTTCGTGCTACATATCGAGCAATATAAAAAATAAGGTGCTGATCACTCCTTGCGGATACACATGCCATGTGGTCGGAAGCTGGATCTTTCAGTTCTTTTACAGCAAGCTCAGCACTGCACAGATCACCATCAGCAATCAATTTATCAATGAGTGATTGCTTGGTGTTTTTTGCCCCTGGAAGAGCATCAGCACTAAGTAAAGAATCCAAAACACATGGCTCTTCGTTGCCATGAGAAACTGACTTGGCAAGGTTATAAAAGCTTAGGCACGACAAAGTTATTAAAAACTGCTCTGGGGTTGGGTGCGTGTTGCAACCTGACGACTGCCTGGCGATGCCAAACAAGTTCTCCACTGAATCCTGGCTGAGTCTTGACGTCATAATGAATTTATACTCAACGCTACGATCCATGTAGTCCATCAGGGACAGTGTGCTGCCGATAGTGACCCTAAGTGCAACTGCTGTAGAGTTGAACAAGAAACCACCACGCTCGCGGGCGTGAACTTCCCACTCGCAAATGTAAGCCAAAAATGAGAGCAAGTTGTCCTTAGTAGGGGAATCCTGACGCAGAGCTTCAGCGGGATATCGAGACGTCATAATTTCAATAAGGTCCCTCATCATTCTGGAAAAGGCAAAACATAATATTAGAAAATGATGTGGAACATACTTAGGGAGAATAGCACCCGCAGTCGTACTTTTTTCTTACCCAAAAAAAAAGTCAGGACAGGCTGAATGCTTCCACAGTGGTGCTCAGTCTCGTTCTTGTACAGCTGGAGGCCATTAAGAACGCTGTCACCAAAGAGCTGAAACGCATATGTTACTCTCATTTTTTTGAAGTTGTTCGGCTGTGTGTGGCGTGCAGTGATGCCTGGCATGGCCTGGAGCGTCACGTTGGAGCCATCTAGTTTTAAGGCTTCTCGAACTGGATAGATAGACACCTGAAACAAATAAGATAACAAAAAAAAATTCTGCTCGCTATACTGTATTGAGATAAACAAAGCGAGCAAGAATCCGATGTGGCATTGCAACAGACAACGTGCAGCATTTTAAACAGTTAAATAGCACGCACGTTCTTTCGCGACAACGAAAGTATCCAATTTTCTCTAAGCAATAAATATTTTCTTACTGGAATGCTTGAATATGCTTGAGCACTTACATGTCCGGCTGGTGTATTGAAGCCTGAGTGCAGAAGTCCATTTCTTACGCATTTAACCAGATGCGGAAAGTCAGAGACGAAATGAAGAAACCGCTTTCTATCAACGGGATGTTGTGCTTTGCATTTTGTGCTCGATGCAGTTGCCTGAATGCCCATTACTGTCCACATCTTGTGATTCCAAGTTGCTCCATCAGAGGTAATGAAGTCAACAAACAGGCCAGCATTTTCTGCCAGTATTACTGCTTCCAGCATGACTTTTGTCAAAAGATCTCCTTTCATGTTTCCCCGAGTAGCAAAACATGCAACCATCTGTGTCCACTTGCCAGCAAATGGCACAAACATTATAACCATCCCGTGGTCAGCCACATTGTGCATTTCACTTCTTGGGGTAAATTTTGACATGTCCACAAAGACTTGGATATGTCCTGAAGAGGAGACGCAAAGATTTTCTGATAATTTCATTTCGTCCACAATGAGTCCACCATGTCTCTTGCAGATATTCATGGTGGAAGTCTTTTGCTTCAGAATGTTCAGGACATTTTCGTTAAAGCCAAATACTGTCCTGTATGACTTGAGATACCTCTGCAATGTCACTTTGCTTGGCAAAGTGAGGATGGTTTGCCTGCGCATGTGCTCATAGAGCCGCGGACCTTTCATTCGCATAATAATGAATTCAAGGATCCACGCTTTTGAGTACATCATCCCTCTCCTGCTTTTTCTTTTCGATGCTTTAAACATGTGCAAAGCTGCTTCTTGCTGCTTTGTGGTTAGCGATTCAATTCTACGCTGGAATGTCGCTTCGCTTGTTTTGGAGTTTTCTTGTTTCATTGCAGTTATCTTACTTGCAAGGTTCCTCAAACGTAGACTGAGCCGTTTTGTTTTCTGACTGGTAATTCTCAGTCGCTGGGACAAATTCCTTTTCACGGTCTTGGTATTTAACTTTGACTTTCTGGTGACAAGTGCTTTTCTTAGGTATCTGCAGCTCACACAGATCCCGCCTGCAAAACAAAAGCAAAATACACAAAGTTGGTTGCTGATCCATGTACTAAATATGAAAACAGGGCCAGTATATATAACGAGTCTTTCCAGATTTCATTCCAGTTTTGAATTTCCCGCCCCTCACCATTGCTTGAAGCGGCATTATTGAGCCAATAATGAAATGCGGATGCGGGGCATCACTTCAGCCAGTGGCGAAGGGCAGGAAATTAAAAAATAGAATGAAATTCATTAAATAATACGCCGACATAGCAGGTCTTCGATCTGCTAAAAAAAAATAGCTCAAACGTGCGCTTTATGCTACAAGAAGCACATACTTTCAGCTGTGACTGCACCAAGGCAGAACTTGCTAAAGACTTTGCTGTTTAGAAGATTCAGCGTGTTTTTCATCTTGAAGGTCAGCATCTCATTCAGTTCGTGATACGTCTCTGCACTCATTGCACCTGCGCAAATCCGTGCACAGTCAGCTTCTTTTAGAATATCTCCTGCCTCATGAAGGTAGGTAATTCCTCTGCATTCCTTTTCTTTTCCATTGAAATAGCATTTGGCCACAATTCCACTTGCCCCATCCGAGCTGAACCACACCACTTTTTCATGGAATACAGTAAACGGTGTCTTGGTGGCGTGTGTGTTGCATATAGCAGAGTATCAAGATCCGGTGTGTTCAGCCTCATCCACAACTTCGGTACTGTTACATTCTCAGCGATGAAATGAAGATCGCCTGATTGCACGACTTGCTGAGCTTGTTTGAAGTCACCGATTGAGTTGGAGCTCCTGTCCAAGTTTTCGTGCTCATCACAACAAGACAGCCGAGATTTTTTTCTGGGTCCTGCTGCAGCGACCTCGCGGCGCTTTCTTTCTGCCCTCGGTTTAGAAGAAGGCTTCGAGAGGTACTTAGGCAGGCCTGGTAGCAGTGTCGGCACCGCATCTGGAGCTAGGGCAGGCTTGCCTCGAGGAAGCCGGATTTCTTTGCCGTCAATCACATGTATGTAATCCCGAAGGCTGAAATGCTCTTCAAAGTGTCTCTCGCAGATCACAGACATTTCAGCAAGAGGTTTGTCGCGCTTCAAATTTCTCTCCCAAACCTTTCGACGTTCCGCATCTTTGGGTGCTGCAAATACAGAAAGCTTCCTTCCGTTTTCCACTCGATGCCCGGGATATCCAGTTTTGCAACCCGGTGCAAAACAGTGAGTATCTGCTTTTTTTCCCTTTTCCATCGCAGAAAACGCAAAACCGAAGCACTACAACCGAAGCACGTGCACGAACAGCAACCAACGCTACCACCAAAGTACGTCACTCTGCCTTATGTCCGAGATACCAGCGAAACCACCGCCCGAATCCCGAGAAAAGGGGTCTCTAGGTTGCGCACAGGCCCACAAACACTGTTGCGCTTTGCCTACCTGTTCCCAAAGACCGGTCACGAGGGAAAGAGCCTTGCAGCAACTGCGACGTAAGCTACATCGTCGAAAAAAAACTGAAAGAAAGAATTCGGCAACATAAAAACGACGTCCGCAACTTCGCAAGAGAGCGCAGTCCTGTGTACCCAGACATTCCGAAGACTCAAACCACAGAATCAACTTCGACGAAACCTCGTACGTGCGTGCCCTCTTCTGAACCAAAAAAAAAATTCTCAAAAACGGCTATTCCCAGAATCCTGGCACATTCCTGGGACATCGAGCGCACAAAAGGTAACCTGCCCGAAGTATATGCGCAGGGAGCTTAATTCGCTCTGCAGCTCAAAGGAGACGAGTCGCCATTGACGGCCATTGACCGCGTCAATCCGACAACGTACCATTGTTCTACACACCGTAATGTGAATCGCAGCCATAACCCCCAACCTGCCCGCTTCTTTTGCATCACCGCTTTTCTTTTTTCGGCCTCCTGCTGCTCCCATCCATGCATACTTAAAGATGCTAACTACTGCCCCCATTCACCCCTGAAGAAGGAGCCCAGCTGGCTCTGCAACGTTGGGTTTTAAAATTAGTTTTTGGTTGAAAATGTGCCTGAGTTTATTACAAAGCACTAGCGTGGCCGAATAAAGAACAAGGAGAAGCCCACTATTCTACAGAACACGCGATGCAAAACACGCCTTGTTCCAGCGATGAGAAGACAGCACGGGAGAGACACAACACGGAAACACTGACGAGTGCTGGCTTTCAACTGACCATTTATTTCCAAGTAGCGAAGCAGGAGAAACGGGGAAGGCTAGAAAAAAAAAGATTGTACAAACAAGATGAACTCACCACAATTTGAAAGCAGATAAAAAATTGGAGGGGCGAAAGCACTGAAGTACGGGATATCTCCCTGCTGCTTTCCTCTTCACGCCTCATTCTCTTGTCCCTTTTCCACTTCTCGGTTGGAATTCCGCCACACCAGGGGCAGATGCTGTCATATCTGTCGGGGAAGATGATGTGGTACTTGTGTAGGTTAGGAAAGGTGTTCGTCTGTAGTTGTCGCCATTCCCTCGCCTCTGCCGCCGTTAGCTTAAGGTGTGGTGGGGGATAGACTTGTCTTTGTGTTCGGAGAAGGAGGACGCGCTCGCCGTACATAGAGGGGAGAGGGGTGAGGTCGGGGAGGTTAGTCGCTCGGTTAGTATATCCTCGAGCTAGACTGTCCGCGGCCTCGTTTCCCTCGAGCCCCTCGTGCCCAGGAGTCCAAGTGATTTGGTGCTTGCATGTGGAATTTTGAACTTGTGGGGTAGTCAGAATGGGAGCGATGGAGTGTGGAAGTCTGCCAGAGAGGAAGAGGCGACACGAGGACTGGGAGTCCGTAATAATTTTTAGCTCATGTCCCGTAGCATCGCCGTGCTGGATTGCGAGGGCAATTGCAGCAGTTTCTGCTACTGTGCTACTGTGGGGCTGCTCCGGTCCCAAGCCCCCCGAACTAGACAAACATCACTCCAAGGAACAGTGGGAGTCTGCCCTGCTCAGCTCTGACTTGGCGACGCAGCGAAAGCTGATATCCCAAGCAAGAGCAACTGCGGTGGACATTAGGGTCCTGAAATAAGGACTTCATCCAAGATCTATTTTCGCCTCTCTAGCCTACCTTTTTGAAATAAATGTTTTCTACTACTACTACTACTTCTCGGTTCATTCTTTTTCCTCTTCTTCACACACTTTCTTTCTTGTTCTACCGCCGCTTTCTCGCTGTTCCTATGTGATTTCGCAACCCCTCCCCCGCTTCATTCCACCCATCTTCCCCTTCGCCCCTCTGCTACCCCTCACTTTTGTTTGTCAACTTTTGCATTCGTTGGCCGCCGAGCTTACTATGCACTGCACTTTCTCTGTCCCATACACTTTTTCACTCTCTGTGCCTTTGGCCAGCAATGTTTCCTCAAGGTGTCTCGTTTAGCGTGCGTGTTCGCAGGTGGCTTTTAATGGAGCGAGGCCACATGTCTGAGGGGCGCTCTCCGACTTTTGTGGTCTTTTTGTACATTTTTGCGTCCCCCAAGGAATATTCTTATCTGCTGTTCTTACCCCAACTACTCCAAGCAGCCGAAATCGCCGCTTTTCTCCAACGGCAACGCTCAAACCCGCTCAATACAGCGACGCGGCGAAGCAGACAGCTCGCTTTTCTCCTCCAGTATTCGACGGCAGCGCCCCGAGCGGCTGACCGCTTTTTTTGCTTCAGCTCCTCCCACCGAAACCCGCTTCGCTCTTGCCACTACAACCTTCTTGAACACTGTAACGACATAGTATAGTGCCTAGAATATCCTACTAGTGTGTCGAGCGGAGCGCTCTCCCAATGGGAGAGGGTGGCAGCGCACGCGATGCCTGCCAACTTTGGCCGCGAGGGGCACTGCTCGTCGTAAAGGTGCCGTCGCTACCGGACATGCCGCAGTCGCTGCAGTTGCGTTGGTCGTGCGCGGTGTGGATTATACCATTTTGGTTGCATCTGCGCTTTTTTCTGTTGTTTTGTCCGTGCTGTTCCATGTCAGGGAAAACCACAGCGACTAATGATGGTAAAATCGAAGCATCAAGGCCGGGAAAAAACATGTTTCGTGCCGCTCCGTCTGAGTGGCTACCGGTCGAATCCGAGCAAGGCTTCCATGTTCTGTGTGTCCTTGGACCCAACACGGCTTGCGGAGTGGGAGCGGCTGATCAAAAGACAGGACCGCAACTTGACTCCAGCGTGTGTTTTCTGCGAGAAACATTTTGGAGACTGCTACATCTAGAGACGGTGAACGGTGTCGTCAACGAGCTCGCCAGATAGACTACGTCTCACGCCCGATGTCATGCCAGCAGTATTCGACAGCTATCCGAAATACCTTCTGCCTAAGAAGACATCGAAAAGAAAAGTGAGGAACCTGTGTGACCAACCTGTCACTAAACGGCAAATGCACAGTGCCGGTGGAGGACCGCCAAGCACGCTCGACGATGTTTCCGACAAGCCGGCAGCAACAGAGCAGCCCAGTGATGCCCGCAGCGGCAGATGGGTTGTATTGCTATTGAAGATCAGCATCCGTTGGACTCAATTTGTATTCCTGCAACCTGGACCAAAATATCTGAAGCACCTGCTGGCTCTGTAGCCTACGCACGTTATGGAGCGGAAAAAAACAACTTTGCCGCTTTGTATATAGAAAGAATGGTAACATTTGGAAGCTTGATGCCAGAACGCAGCCTTGTGGTCGCTACAGTGTATTTTCTCGGAAAAGAACAAAGCAAGCGCGTGCTTACAACAAGCTCTGTTTTTTATCTGTTTTACTGTATTCCAGATTTGTAAGTAAGAATCAATGGTACAATTACCATTTTCTTTTGTTCCATTACAAAGGGAAGCTCAAGAGCTCATACACACCTGCATAAGTTGCATGAAGCAAGCTGTGATTTGCAAATAAAACACATCAGTAGTGAGACCTATTCCAACTGCTTGTGTTGATCGTCGCATGCGATTTTTGAAGACGGACCTTGTGGTGGGAAAGAGCGAGAGTGCCCTGCTTTTCTTTTACCTATATGCGACGCCATTCCGGGTTTGATGTTCTGCTCGCCATTGAGAATTAATGGGGGCCACGACTCGGTCTTTCCACCTGGACAGAGCTAGCCGAGCGCTCACTCCGCATGAAGGTGTATACGATATCCTTCGCCCGCGATCGCGATGTGTGGATCGCAACTACTTGTGTTCCCCCCATTTGCCTAGGCCCGCACGTCATTCCAGTCAGCGAATCATCATTGTTTTTAGCAGAAGAATTAGATCGCCATTTAAAATTTCGTTCCCATATTTCTGGCATTAAATGGAAGATAGCATATGGCTTAAGAATTCTCATCAGAACTCGCCCTTACTTTAATCAGTCTGTACTTTTAACCTTGTATAACTCATTCATACATTCCCATCACTCTTATTGTATAACATGCTGGGGTGACACCTACAATACTCATTTGACATCGTTACAAGTAGTTCAAAATCGAGCAGTCCGAATACTAACACACAGCCCCTTCGATTTTAATGCTCAATCTTTACTCAATTCACTGCGAATTCTCTCCGTACCTCAACCTGTCCAACTTAACCTTGGTATCTTCATATACAAAGTAATTAATGAACATATTTCATTTCAATCCATCCCAAGGCCAGAGCTCACCAACACCAGCACCACGAGATTTGCGATTAACAGGAACCTAATTCTGCCTCAAGTACGCTCCAATTATGGGAAGCAAAAAGTTTATTTTTCATCATTCTCCTTATGGAATACCTACCGGTGGAATTAAAAAACACTAAACCTGTATGTAAATTTAAAAATGAACTAAAAGCCCCGCCGCGGTGGCTCAGTGGTTAGGGCGTTCGACTACTGATCCGGAGTTCTCGGGTTCGAACCCGACCGCGGCGGCTGCGTTTTTATGGAGGAAAAACGCTAAGGCGCTCGTGTGCTGTGCGATGTCAGTGCACGTTAAAGATCCCCAGGAGGTCGAAATTATTCCGGAGCCCTCCACTACGGCACCTCTTCTTCCTTTCATCTTTCACTCCCTCCTTTACCCTTCCCTTACAGCGCAGTTCAGGTGTCCCCCGATATGCGAGACAGATATTGTGCCATTTCCTTTCCCCCAAAAAACAATTATTATTATTAACTAAAAGCGTTAATAGTTCACAATAGCTGTTAGACAAGCTACCACATTTTAGAATTATAAGGTGTTACATCAGATGTACACCACATGCTTTTAATATGTGCACTATTTTTCCTATCGCCAATTTGCTGTTCAGTTTTTCGCTTTTTTAGTAATATTGTAATTTATAAGTAGTACTGAATAACTGTATAACTATAAACACTGTATAACTTCTATTTTCATTCTGCTTGGTTGTTCTATATGCCTACTCACCCCTGTATATAATATGTGTGTCGCCGCGGAAATATGTAACGGCAAGATTGTTTCATCAGCTTCTTATTACTACTGCTATGTTTGCATTTATTTTAGCATTTTGATAAACAATATAGGAGGTCCCAGTACTGTCACTGACTACGGGACCTCCTTCTGTATACATTTATCCAGGCTGTATTTCCTTCTTGTATAAATAAACATGATTCTGATTCTGACTGGCCCCTAGTCGAATAAAATATTGATCGGAAGTTTCCATGTAGCAATAATGAGTCCGGACCATACTCGATCGTTCAATCACAACAACGTAATGCGGCCAAAGCATCACCTTTCGTTGCTTATTTCAAGTTGGGTACCTCGCTGAACATTAGGCAGTCAATATGACTTCTGCTTAAGTCCTTCCGCGGCTCACAACAAAGAATAAACGAATAAAAATTTAGCAAACTGTACCTGGTGGTACGTGTCAAACGCTTCGGCGAGCGCTGTTTCAGTACAGGACTTTCTCCTGGTAATGCCAGGCCGGTAAGATTATGTGCTGCCATTAGTGTTTTTATGCCAAAAGTGCTCTCAAAGCGTTCAGAGACAGGCTTTCGTAGTGAAAAGCGCAGCGCACCAACGCCAGACTTGCCGCACCTACGCTGCCTCGGCAGCGCACGCGGCGTGGTGGCACCTTAGCGACTGGCAGCGCCACCACGCGGTGGCTGCAGGAAGGCATTACCGCAGCGACCACACGAGCGCGCACCCTCTGCACACTAGCAAGTATATTCTAGGCACTATAGACATAGACACGTTGTGCATTGCGTGCGGAGAGGAGGAGGAAATGGCTGAACACTTGATACTTTTCTGTAAAGGGCTTCACCCTGAAGTGGAAAGCAGCGGGGCTGATTTACCCAAGGCATTGGTGTTTAAGGATAGTGAGGGGAAAGTAGATTTTAAGCGGGTAGAAGTAACCAATTGGTGGCTAAAAGCAAGGCAGGAGTAAAATTTCACAAGACATGGCTAGGTGGCTTGAGCCACCGCCCGCCCGATTTAAAGGGTTCAGCCGTATTCATCCATGCATCCATCCATCCATCCATCGTATTTTAAAGAAAATGGCGAACTTTATTAACAAATTACAGCAGAGTTAAATAAAAATAAAGGAAAAAAACATCATGGTGGCAACTACCACTGCCCGTTTCAAAGGGGACGCTCCTACCTTCCATCCATCCATCCACCCGTATGTCATTATCGTCTGCTTGCGACATGATTTCTCTCCTCTTACTGCCTGCCTGTGCATTGGTCCCGTCTTATTATTTTGAAACCTAGTAATGAACGATGCAAATATGACATTTCTTTAAATCCTAGCGGTGAATATTCTGTATGCCCCACTGATCTCTACTAGGTGGCTGGATGCCGCATTGCCGCTTTCCGAAGTGGGCGCAAGTGAAGCCACCGGAACTTCGGAGGCATGTCCCAGAAGTTCGGTGTCTGCTGTGTATTTCAATGCAAAAAGTCGCGTCTTTAGCCCTTCCGTTCTCAGTTTTTTGCTTTGTTTTCGGGTAACTTCTACTGTAGTATCAAAGGAATATGCAAGCCCAACGCGAGAAATGTGTGCATTGCTTGGGGAACCCTGTAATTTCAGAGAAACCGAAGAAAACAGGCATGCAGGTCGCACCATGCCGCGGCAAAGGGGTACGTGCATTAAACACTATTTTCTGATCTGGTCCTTGTCTTACGAGCGTAATTAGGGTAAGTAGTGGAATGACGATCAGTCTAGGCCATCTTAAAAACAAATTTTCGTGTAGCAAAGAAACGGCAATAGCGCGGCAATCCTGACACTCGAACTGCCGCTGCCTCAGTTTCGGGTTGGTGGCGGACGATGTCTCTTCTCATCGACGGCAGCTGATGTTTATCGCTTTAGGGTGTCATTTACCTTCCAGACGTGCTTTTAATCTAACTCAATAGCACAGCCAGTTTCATCTACACAGCGCGAGACAAAACGACTGACGAGAAAGACGAATGCTGCAGCGCATGTGACAAGCGCTCCGTGAGAAGCAGCGTCCGTCTGCATCCGGCCTGGGAGACCGTTCCGAATCTCCTGGAAGTTCTGCTCTGCTGGAAACGATCGGCTAAGTTTCGGGTGGCTGGTTGTGGCATTTTCTCTCTGCGTCTTTGCACGGTAAGGCAGTAAGCCCGGGCTATGTCCACCCAGTCTCCCGGCCAGGGGAGCTCCCTCTGGTCGACTTCTCTGTCCACTGATCTCCTGCCGTTGGAAGCTTTTTTGCGCAGTGGTGTCGGCAGTATCCCTGTCACGCTGGTGCCTAAGGATGGTGGTGCAAACAAGATGAACAACCTTGGTGCTGTTCGGGCTGCTCTCCAGTCGGCGACTTCTCATTATGAGTCAATCTCAGAGGTTCGCCAGTTTGGACGCGGCAGGATTCTGTGCAGATCGCCAGACCTCGCCTGTGTAAGAGATTTACTAAACTCCTCATCCTTTGCCTCCCTTCGGGTTAAGTTCCTTCATCCCTTCACATCTGGCGTGCACGAAAGGTATTGTACGAGGCGTAGACTCTTCCCTGTCTCCGGCAGAGACTCTTGAGCTTCTGTCGGCTGCAGGTGTTGTTGCTGTGCACCGCTGTAGCCGGGATGTAAACAACTTGGGGATGCCCACTGAATCAGTGATTGCTACCTTTGCCGGAACTTCCTGCCCCTCTGAAATCAAGGCATGGCCTCTAATTTTTCGGGTAGACCCATTATCATCTCGGCCTCTGCAGTGTAACAACTGCTGGCGCTATGGACATAGCGCCGGCGGTTGCAAATCCAACTTGAGGTGTTGCAACTGTGGGGATGGTCATTCAACGAGCACCTGCACCGAGAAGAATGAGAAGTGTTGCCTTTGCGGTGGTGCTCACTCTGCAAACTACTCAAATTGTCCCTCCCGAGCTCAGGAAATCCAAATTCTGGAGATAATTGACAGGAAACGCTGTTCGCGCCGTGACGCTATTGTAGAGGTCGAAAAACGTGCCCACGGTTATGCCGGTGTGACCGCTCGGCAAGGTGTCATGTTAGATTCAACGCTGTCCCAGGCAATTGCGGCTGCTGTGGAGGCTTCGATGTCTAAAATGGTAGAAAAGATTGTCGCAAGTGTGTCGGAGTGCCTTACAAACGTTCTAGCGACTCAGCTTACACATGCCGTGCAGGCCGGTTTGGCACCTCTTTCGTCAGCAGTTCCCTCTCCTCTTATCCGGTCTCCAATTCCAGTAGCATCACAACCCCAGGAACAAACTTCTGCCCCTTCCGCTGTACCTACCTCGGGTACTTCGAGGGATGTTGGTATAATTATAATTCCGAGATGGTGGAGCCTGATGCGCGGCTTCCTAAGTGCAGCGGGTCCCCCATGTCTCATTCGTTGTCTTCTCTGGGCACCCAGCCCAAATCAAAGAAGCAGCAGCTTGGCACTAAACCCAAGGATACCATTTTGGAGCAGGCAGTTGCTGCTGCTAGACTTTCGCAACCATACCGTCGTTGCGAGTTCTGCAGTGGAACTGTCGCTCTATTCTTTCCGCTTCCACAGATTTACACTGCATTTCTACCGAGCTTAATCCGGATGTCATAATTCTGCAAGAAACGTGGCTTTCAACCGACAAACATTTTCATATAAAAAATTACCGTTCATTTCGCCTCGACCGCCAGTCAAGAGGCGGGGGTTTACTAACTTTAGTCTCTTCAAAATTTTGCCACAGGGCTATGGTATCTTTTCAACAAATGTCTCCTGACTGTGAGATTTTGGCACTAGACTTTGTACTTCCTGGGTGCTCTCCATTTTCAATAGCAAATTGTTATTTCCCCAATGGAGTCCAGGATGTTAGACCTCTGGACTTGTTACTCGCTAACTGTAAAAACCCAGTTCTCGTGGCTGGGGACTTCAATTCTCACGATGTGTCGTGGGGTTTTAGGACTAATACATGCGGCAAGCGCCTTTGGGACTGGGTTTCTGATCACAACCTGATGTGCTCAAATTCAGGATCGGCCACTTATCTTCGCTCACACACTCCATCTGTTTTAGATCTCACGTTCATTAGTCCTGGAATTGGTGTAACGAATTGGTTGACTGTTGATAGCGGCACCTCAAGTGACCATATACCTATTCATTTTGATATCATATGTCGCGTTATTCCGGTGTCTTCTCAGTTGCGGTCACATATAAATTATGACAGTTTCGCAGCTACACAATACTTCAGGAATTTGCTGCCTCGACTCTTACATCATCTCCCGAATATCAGCATCTTCTGCATCCTTGGAGTAGCAAAGACTGGCGCTCACGCAGACTAGAGGTCTCTTTCACGCGCTTGCGTTGCCGGGTTCCACTTCTAAATTTCTACCTTCACAGATCTGGCCTTCCCCACTGTGCCCTTTTTGTGCCGAACCTGAGACAATAGATCATTTCCTGCTGTTCTGCCGCCGCTTCTCTCATTTGAGGAAGCGTCTTCTGCAAATTCCATTTCATAAACTGGGCTTGCCTGTGTCTTCCGCGGTTGTTCTTTCAAATGGCGCTTCTTTGCTTGGACGAAGCGACAGGAGTGTGCGCTCTGCTGTGCAAAATTTTCTTCAAGAAACGCAGCGCCTCCCATTCTAATTTCTTCTTCCCGCTCTCAGTCAGTACAACATTGGAACATTACAAGCATTGTATCCTATTATGCACATTAAGCCATTGTCCCGTCTTCGATCTCCAAGTTAAAACAAGACCCCTGTCCTTCCGTCTTCCAATCTATCAGGCTACATCCTATTACCACTCCTTTTCCCGTCAAAACTTTCCTGGATCCAGCAATTAACTGCCTGTGTCTTGGCCACTCCCCCATAGTGGGTATGTGCCAGCAACGTCTGAGGCCTTCCTTCCTTCCTTCAACTGCACCAAGCATCACGAATAACAGCCCATTCAGGCATAATTTGCTACAGTACGAAACAGTACTTGGTACACTAGCTCCGCCGAAAAAGTAGTACCATATACCTGTTGTGCCGCGGACATGATTCACAGCGTTTTCTTCATAAACGGCTCAGGGTGAGATATGCTTAACATAATTTTTGTGTTTTCCTCGTATGCCGCTCATCAAATCTGCTTGCGATCGCGTGACTCCGTCGTCGGACGTCCCAGAGATCGAGTAGAATTGCTTTTCGTATTCACCTTTCGAGCTTAATTGATGCCGCTAAACGTGTGCTTTGAAAAATGTCCTATTCCCTCTCTCGTAGCCAAGTGCCCGCACTTGTGTTTCATCGGAAACATGTCTACACGTTGGTGTAGCCAGCAGCACTGTTAGCCACCCCTCTGCTACGCCCTTCGTTACACCTGGTTTATAATGCACCCTTATTGTTCTTGTGGTACTTGTGTACAGACCTCATTATTTGCGACTGCGAAACTAGCGGCGTTTACTGGAGCGCATCTGGACTAAACGGTGGAATCACGCTGTATCCTTAGCTTTAAACTGAACTGTATTGTTGCTAACTGAGAGAAGCTCTGCGGAAAACGAGCAGGCGACACCTTGACTTCAGGACGTTAACCTGTGCTCAAGTGTGTATGTGTTATAACCCCAGCCAGCCCCCTTTAGCCACCTTACCCCAGCGCACATAAGTGCCTTCTGCGTTTGTTTCGGTGATACTAGGGAAAGAGCACTTCACGTTTGAAGTGTCTGGCCTGTTTACTACCTGGCCATACCTGTTTGTGCCAAGTTTCGTCATTTAGCCACTGAGATGGCACCATAAAGCTGTCACGAGCATGGAATTAAGCCTTGTGGACTGCAGATCAGCATATCTTGGTCGTCCTGGTTGTGTGCTTGTGGGGTCGACAAGGATCCCTGCGGTCCCATAACTTTTCAGCTTTGGAGGACATTCCTGGATGTACTGACAGGCTGTTAGTTCTTCATTATTTGTGACACAATAACAGTGCAAGTAAAAAAAAAAAGGAAAAGCTGTGAAAATAGAGAACAGTGCTGAATGAGAATGTCTTGAATTTGAACCCTGTGCCGTTTAGTTAATTTTGAACACAGGGGAGGGTTTTTGTAGATTGTTTCAGCAGCATAGATATCTCCCGAGCTTGCTTCTACAACAGCTCTTTCAATTATGTCTTTTTCAGTTACAGGGTGTAAGCCCTGCATAAGCATATTACTTTGGGTACTGGGGGGTAAAGCTGCCTTGGTGGCTCAATGGTTATTGTGCTTGGCTGCTGACCTGAAAGAAACGGGTTCGATCCTGGTCGCAGCGGTCACATTTTGATGGAATTGAAATGCTAGAGGCCCGTGTACTATGTGGTGTCAGTGCTGAAAGAACCCTAGGTGGTCGAAATTATCTGGAGCCCTCTACTACGGAGTTGCAGTATCATAGCCTAACTCTCTTTGGGAGATTAAACCCCATAAAACCAAATCAAGTTCTGGGAGAAAATTATAGTTGCACAATGTCAGTGCTATGCGTGTCAGGCTCATGGTTCAGAAAAATTGCCTATTGTTTACACTCTGCTGAGTAACATTCTATACTCAGTGAAAGCTGTCGTTGTGCTGCTGCCTGTCTTTTGCTAGTGATTAAAAAGTGTAGTAAAGTCTTTTAAGACCTATACACATTGCAGCAATCTGGGGTACCGCAATGATAGGCAGTGGCTTCGCCTCACTACCTCCCATCTGTGTTGAGGTGCTGATAACAGCTTGGCTACCATAAGGGTTAATTTTACTAATGTTTTTGGAGCCATCGTTAGGGGGATGAATTTGGTATGATGTAGGAGAGGAGCGTGGAATGGGAATACGGGGCGAATACGAGGCTTGTCCATGGATGATGGTCCCGTAACAACTTTCATTATGAAATTTTGTAGCTTTTCTTAGGTGATGACTGGAAGAAAATTTCAGAAAGGTGCTCTTGCTTTCTTCTTCCATTCACTGTCATGCTTGGTGCACTTTTCTTGCCCTTGCTTATTGTGCCACTACTGACGTTTGAACACTAATGTGCCATGCAGTATACTCAAGTGATTTCCAACGACCTCAACTTTTGTTTTGCATGAATTGTATATTAATGGGCTGGTTGGGGCATTCTAAACCTTTTTTCTTGTGTTTGTAACACTAACTGTATGGTCAGTGTCTTTCTAACACTTTGTGTACCTGTTTATTTGACGTGACTTCTGTTTTCTAACCCTTATGGTTATTTAAATGCCATCTGGTTACAAAAAAGCATTGGTGATTATCCTGGTTTGGAGTAGGACTGAGGTTGTTTATGCACAAGTCGCTTATTCCAGAAAAGGTAAAACATGAGTGCAAGACACAGTAGTGCTAAAAAGATAATTGCTTCATTTTTGAAAAAAGTGAAGCAAATATCTCTTGAACACCAGTGCAATCTGCACACATAAATTTGCTGCAATGCTTTCCTTTGATGTTTTTAATGCATTTCTTGTCTGGTCTTCCCACAAGTAATAGTTTGTTGCAGCACAGTGCTGCAGTCATCAAGTGTAACGTCTGACCTAATTTTTGCTTCAGCCAGTGTCAAACGTTTTTCTTGTGGGTATGATTGTGACATGCAGTGTCAGGACAGTTGGATTAAAGTGAGATGCAGCTTCTGCAGAGTACGATAACTTACACTGTAAGGTGATCTACTATCTTCTTTCTGGCTGATTTTCATGGCAGGGGCTAAAAAGTTGGCTTCAACTGAGCTGAACTACTCTTTCAGTGGTCTTGCAGCTGCCGCGATGGCTTAATGCATGGTTATAGTGCTCGGCTGCTCACCCGACAGACAGGGGTTCGGTCCTGGCCGTGGCAGTCTCATTTCGATGGAGGCAAAATGCAAGAGGCCTGTGTACTGTGCGATTTCAGTCCAAGTTAGAGAACGCCAGGTGGCCAAAATTATCTGGAGCCCTCCACTACGGCATCCCTCCTAACTTAAGCCTCTTTGGGCCATTAAGTCCCGTAAAACCAAACCAAATCTTTCAGTGGTCTCAATTTCTCGCACAGTGGGACTGGTAACATTACGTATTTATTGTTTAATTTTATGCTGGTGCAGTATGCAACAGTAGGAGCGTACTGAAGTTAAAGCACTAGCATTTTCTTTTGAAGCAGTTGCTTCATGAGAAACGTTGCTGTGGTTTAGGCCATTGTTCATTTTTAGCGTAGTACGTTACAACTGAAAACTCCTGTGCTTACCTGCCGGTAAATGAGCATGTGATTTCAGTGGGCCTGAGCCATGCGGACCATGTACGCTTAGGAGAAGCAGTTCAGCTGCCACTGGCCCTCTTCCACCATAGCGGAAGGTGAAAAAGTCTGGGAGAACTTGTATTTCAAATTCGTTCAACCTTACGTTATGTTATAGGCTTAAAAAATCATTTCTATGTATTTTGTATAGCTGTGTACCCTAAGGAATATTGGTGCGTGCGTGCGTGCGTGCGTGCGTGCGTGCGTGCGTGCGTGCGTGCGTGCGTGCGTGCGTGCGTGCGTGCGTGCGTGCGTGCGTGCGTGCGTGCGTGCGTGCGTGCGTGCGTGCGTGCGTGTGTGTGTGTGTGTGTGTGTGTGTGTGTGTGTGTGCATACCGCCATCCCACACACTTCGCTGCTACCTCTTTCTCTATTCGAAACGAAAGGCTCGGCATAGATGAGATCTGCGAACTTTGACTGCTTTTAAAAAAGTTCGTGCGGTGGAAGACGTTCAAGAACCATACGAATTCGAAACCACGTGGGTGCAATGTGCCGACTCACGCAGAATTTCAGTATCGCAAGTGGCCCCCTTTAAGCTTGAATTTCGTTTTATTTGATCAAGTTTTCGATCTATCCTAGAGTTTCAAGTAATGAGGTTGCACTGTACACATTATATGGCGCTTGGGTATTGGCGGCGAGTGCGAACGAGGTGCGAAAAATCGAGCAGTCAGTTGCGGCGGGTCTGAAATTTCAGGCGCTCTTATACATTGGCTTTATGGGCCATGTCGTGGTACTGCGAAAAAAGTCCGAATAATCAAGCATGTCCGAAAAATCAGGCGTCCGAATTTTCAGTCGTCGACTGTACGTGTTTATGACTAATTTTTCGAAAGCGGTGAAGTCCAAAAGTTTTTTTTTTTTAAACAGCTAGTTTCTGTCACTGGAACCCGCAGTGTGAGAGCCATCATGTTGAATTTTGTTTGTTTAGTGCGTTTCTATGATCTTTCATGTTGCACTTCCAGGCTGTTCGCAGTTTTCCTAGTTATTGTTGGGATGTGTTAGGAGAAAGTGAAGGGCAGGTAGAAGGGGTTTGACTTCAAGGGCTTTATGGCCACCTGTTGAGTCACTAAACACCTGAAACCATCAGCGACCTCACATTAGATCAAAGAAAGAATGCAGTGCTTTGCCCGCAATACCGTCTATGCTGCTTAAGATAAGTATTGTTTAACTCTTTCGTTACCATGGGAAAAATGACTAAGATAAGCATTGTTTAACTCTTTCGTTACCATGGGAAAAATGACTGTTTTTGATAGGTCTGAGACATAATTTTTTCTTGTAAAATATTTGAGGTGTAAGAAAGCGAAATTTGCACGAAAATGGCAATAGAGTGTGCCCTCTAGAGACATTTATTTCAACAGACTTTGTGAGAATGTTGCAAAAAAATTAGAAAACACACGAAAAAGTTGAGAATTAAAAATTGTATTGACAAGATAATATGTCTTTGATAAAAAATATTAACATTCTGGAACATACAAAATGTTTCCAGTTTATTAACTAGCCACCAAAAGTTTGAATTTATAACTCAAAAACTTTACGATCTAGAAATTTTTTCTGACACTGCGTGACAAAACGCAGTTTTCAAAATGTGTTTGATATAAATTTTTCACACCAAGTAAAAAATTTTCAGTATTACATGTAACATCAACATATAGCTTGATAAATGCAGTTTTCAGCATTATCAGTTTCATCTAAAATTGTTTTTAAAGATGCAGAATAAAAAAATTGCCGAAGCAAAAAGTATGTCCGCCATACCATTTGTGATGATCTGCTCACATGAAAATTACAAAAGGTAATACAGTGGTACCTCCTTATGGTAAATATGTAAAAAACTAAAGTGGTTTGATATAGCCAGTATTTGTGTTATAAAATTTCTCCAGAAACTCGCGCTGGAGACGCGAAACCTGATTAGGGACACCAGCGACTGGGAAAGACCTTTTCCTTAGTTGTAGCACCATTTCAAAGCCGGTCGCTGCTATTGCAGTGTCCACAAAAAAAATTTAAAAAACAACGGCAAACCTCAGCTAGGCTGGCTTCCCCGCAAAGCTCTGCGGCACGCCATTGTGGCAGGTCAAACTCCATCTAGGGTGGCTTCTTCGCACTACAGTAATGTCATGTAAAAAAATTGGATGCCAGGACGAAAGCTATCGCCATTGTCACGACCTCTGCCCCTTGGCAGAGGGTGGCTACTGGAAAACAACAACCAACCATGTCACTGGTTCTGAGGCACTATCTGCGGGTACGAGAGATGCAAACGGGTTCTGACCGCCTGGCTACCAGCTGTTCTCACCGGTATATTTTATGTGGCACTGTTGGCAAAAGAAAGATAAAGTGTGAACCCTGATGCTAATGCGTGCCGCACCACCTTTAGTCACTCGTGTATTGAGGCAAAGTCTGCCGTCTGCCATCGGAGTGGGCACAGCTTGGTGCTCAGCAATTTGATTAATCCGTCTTATGGCAAACAGTGTTTGGTATGTAAAGTAAGAAATGCATGTGCTTGTTGAAAATATTTAGGAACAGTTTGATATAGCCAATCATTCATAATATCCATGTTCGTTATAAGGAGGTTTGACTGTAAATTTTGAAAATGCTGCACAATGCTTTGATTTTACTAGAAACTATTTCGGAAGACATTTCGTACGATTTATTTACTTGCAGAATACTGCAGACACTAAGTCCAAGCAGAGTGGGCTTACAGGTTAGCAAAATTACAAAGAAGCAACACTGCAAAAAAAAGGGCATATAAAGCACTTGCTGGTTAGACCTCACGGGGCAATAGTTCAGTTATCTGATTCCAAAAGGGTATTGTGCATGGAAAAAATGAAAATTCATTAAGTGTCTGTTTTAGTGAATATAGGGGTTAGAGGACCAGCCTAAAGACATCCACAGCTTTTGCGAATAGCCTCGGGCTATTACGAAGTGTCAATCGGAGGTCAGTGCCGTGATTTTCACCGGGCCTGGAGTCTATTCTTTTTTGGGCAGATGAAAGTAAACCTTGCCCATATGATGTCAAGGCACTACAGAAACCAGGCATTCATGACATCAGTGTGATGTGTAAGCTGGCTCCATGAGCAAAAAAAGAGACAAGCAGCAGAAAACGAAGCCTATGGGTGGACAGGCGCTGACGTTTCGTGCTGAAGTTGCGCAGTTTCTTCATCAGAATCAAATTTCGACGATGCAATATCATCGTCACAGTCACTGCTGCTTCAAGCACCAAAAAGAGCTGCTGTGGGTGCAGCAGAATTGTGTGAATCGGGATTTTTCCGAGCACATGCCGTCTCGTGAGCACACTACGCCGGAACCTCAACCTCTAGGGCGTTTCAAAATATACAAGCTATGCAAGAAACTAGAGTGTCTAAACAGCAAACTAAATAGCGCAACAAATCCTCAGCAGCCCCACTAACACTGAAATCGCGCTTCGAATCCGTCAATCACCGGTGATTGATGCATAGTAGTGTGGTACTAATGAAAGAGCTAAACCGGCCAGGTTACATGCATGCACTCTGCAAGTCTGGCATTCATTTTTGAACTGTGTTTATGTTAGGGATCAAGAAATCGTGGTTTTGTGTGTAAATTAGAACACAGAGCGATGATGGCAGAGCTCGTGGGCAGCCCGCATTGTTGCGTGAATTGTCCGTTACGGTATGGAAGAGCCCAATGTCTGTCAGAAATGGTCCATCATGAGTAGTTGCACTGACCAGTTAATCTTGTCTTTAGACGCTCGCTTCCATTTCAACCTCGCATGACCAGGGCATGCAGAAAAACTCGCATCAGTGGCTGCTGGTGTGTAACATTAACTCGACACTTCGAAACTGCTGTTTGTACAGCATCACTGCTTTTAAGAATACCTTCAGAAAGCTTACTGTGCAAAATTTTTAATGTGAGTGAAGACTTGCATGGAAAAGTAACTTTTAAAGTAGACTATAGTCAGATCCAACTTAAGAACGAAGCGGCTGTTCCCCGTCAAAGGAGGACCCCCTCCCAGCCAGTGGCGCCGGCCGATTCTCATGAGCCTGCTAGCGTGACAATGCAGGGAGCGGTGGGACAGTGCAGGAAGGGGACTATCCACGACCATGGTGGGAGCGGACTACCCCCTTTCATCTGCCACTCCCTGCATTGTCTTGCTAGCAGGCTCATGAGAATCAGCCGGCGCCATTGGCTGGGAGGGGGTCCTTTGATGGGGAAAAGCCATTTCGTTTTTGAGGTGTATCCGAGTATGGTACAACTCCGGAGTGCATATATTGATGTTCTATGCCATGCCATGCCAGTCCAAGCCATGCTTTTGAGCATCCGTGTTGTTTGTGGGTGGCGGTACTTCTGAGTGCATGCTGCTTGCCTGTGGCAGACATTCAGCTGAGAGAAATCCTAGAACAAGCTTCACAGAGGTTTGGTTCTTGCCATGTGTAGGGTATGCAGTATTGGCCAGCCAAAAGTAATGTAGCAGCAGCTGATGTGTTCTTTTGTTTTCCAGAACATGGACTGGCAAGCTGAGCTTTTGCATACAGTGTTGATTAAAACCAAAATTTTTTTTATGCATGACTTTCTTGGTCTGTAGATTGAGGCTGCTTTTTGAGTTGCTGTACCCTGAACGACGTGGAGCACCCAGTGGAATTGAGCTGTAGGAATGCTGTGGAAGCATTCATAAAATGGCGAGACAACAGATTTTCTGTGTTTGGATTTTCCACCTGCCATTGTGGGTGTTGTGTCGCACTAACTGAATTTCAGAAGTTTAGTGTGCCAGAAGCAAGTGGCATAGCGAAAAACCTACAGTGTCCCAAATTCAAAAAACTTGAGAGAAGCGTAGGGGCGGGTATTATTTCACTAAGGAAGAATTTATGGAGTAGAGCATAAACAGTGTAGGTGTGAGTTCACTTTTAAGTAGAAAAACACATTAGAACATGATCATCCCAAACCTTAATGCACTAATTCACAGGTTCTCAAATATCAAGCTGATTGTCAGGTAAAAATACAATGCATCAGAGTATGTATTACACAAAGAGGTCCCAAAGCGGAAAGCTGTAGTGGGACATCTTGTGAGAAAGTAGATGTAATAAGTAAACATTAGCGTTGCAGGCAATAAGCATCAAATACATCAAAAGAACAAACAATAACCACAGTAACAATTGCTAAACATCAATACAACAGCAGCAAAAACATTTAAAAACACAGAACTAACAACCAGCTAGGAAATACAGATATAGTGATGTGCTTTGTTAGAGAAAAGAAAAGTGATCTAGCAACAAATGAAAAAACGTAATGACTGTTTGAATTAAGTGATAGACAGTGAGCAGTTAACGGTGAAGGGTAGGTAGTTCCAGTGGTTAATTGCTGCAAATCCAACTGTCTGTTTACCGTAGTAAGTGTATACTCTTGGTAGTAGGAAGTTGTGTAGAGGAAAATGCGTGATATTGGGATTGTTTAGGCTAGCTTTACCAATAATATTAAGTAAATTATTGTTAAAGACGAACTGAAAGAGAGTAATTCCCAAGTTAAATTTGTATAGCTAATTAATCGGAAGAATATGCACTTCATTGAAAATTGAGGTGACATGAACATTATAATGACTGTTTGTAATGAATCACACAGCTTGATTTTGTATGTGTTCAAGAGGAGATAGGTGAGTCTGAGGGGGAACTAATGCAGTAATTGAGATGACTGTGGATGAAGGCATTAATAAAGCCTCACTAGCGTTGGGGTGCTGAAGTCGCTACGAGCTTTTAGGAGAGTCAAGCCACATGAAATCTTATGTTATAGTGTTAAATTAGTAAGACAGCAGGCAAATTTTTGCTTGCATATTTTCTTGTTTTAAGTGATGAATTCAACCTTAGTCTACATTGTTAATCCTGCGGTATTCCCCTAAGGCTCCAAAGTAATTTATAATTGAATTTCTTCTCCATGCCATTTCAGTTTCAACAGCCGAACAATGGCTGTGTCGAACGATGGCTGTGATGTGTAAGAAGTGTTTAGGCCATGCGAGCCATGAAAAAACTGCAATATAATTGCTGGTACATAGTTTTAATTCACTGCAACGCTCAAGCCAGCCTGCTTCAAGAGCTAGAATGACAACAAACAACGTATCAGTGATTACCGTATATACTCATGTAAGGGCCGCAGTTTTTTCTGTCGTCCTTGTCTTGTTTGCGCTGTTTTTAGAATGAATACATACCAACGCGCCCAGGCTTCTACTTTGGCTTTTTTTCGAGGTTTTGATGGGGTGCGGCTCTTACACGAGTAAGGCCTATATCTATTCGCAGAAACGTCGCGCTGTTGTTGTGACTGTTCTAAAATATAATGTAAACACTGCTAAATGACCACACATACTTTATTCAAAGAAATTCCTCATCGCTTTCGCCCTGGAAGCTACTTGAGCTCATCTCATGGACGCCTTCCCAGAGGTAGTTGTCTTCGGTGCCGTCCATCTTTTCGTTGACGTCAAACTTGCATCCAGCTACCTGCTTGCCCTGTTCTTCGGTGTAAGCGACGACTGTTAGCTTGGAAGGCCGCAGTGTACTCAATCAAATCTCTGCCTATCGTCACCAAGCGGCAAACATAGGTCGCAATCCACTGAACAACGCTGCACACGCTGCACACAGTAACTACAACACCCCAACACACTGGCCACGATCACAGCACCACACAAAGAAAAAATGGCTCCCGGAGTGAAACGGTTGCAAAAACAAGACCGTGTCCCCAGGTGATCTCAAAGCACTGATGTTGATAGGGGGGGGGGATTAAAAGCAGGTAGCGCCATCTAGTAGCGACGTGTGAAATTTAACTTTTGCTGGTGCACGAATTTTCACGTTTGGCTAAGAAAATACTTTTTCTTTCAAAATTTCAGCTCTACAGTTGGGGGGGCAGCCCTTACACGGGGGTGGCCCTTACATGAGTATTTGCGGTATATTGCAGTTTTTTTCATGCCTCACATCACCTGAACACACCTTACAAGTCATAACCATCGTTTGGGGGATGAAACCAAAACCAAAAGAGCAGGAGAGGAAAAATTCATTTATAAATTGTTAAGAGTCATAGGGGAGTACCTGTGGTGGTTAATGTACTCTGATGTCTTATATGTATCATTACAAAAAAGAAAACATACAACTAAAATTAGGTGTCTATAGTCCTTTAACCAACAATGTGTGATTTATTACATCATGCACAGCTTTTTGCATGTCAGGGCGAACAAGTCATCATGTCTCTTCTCTACATCATAAATATCGCTGACACTCATGAAGACCAAGCAGCTTAATTAATAGACTCATCTGCACAGCCTACAAAATTGCTCTTTTTCTCTCTAAATCAACACCTGTGGAGAAACTCCTTCAACTAGGAGTGCAAACTCCCTGTGAGAGCTGGTAGAAGTGCACCTCATAAGTCAATACCATAGACTCTCACATACCGAAACAATCACTCCTGCACCGACTTGGAATTAACCTCCCCGGCCATACTATGGCCAAGCGAACTCCTCCCACTGCTGTCTGTAATAATCTCTACATCCCGCCACTTCCCAGAAATTCCCACCCGGAGCGTGATCGAGAAAGATGGAACTCTAGAGTCAAGGCTCTCGACAAGAACTATCCTTCTCATACTCTGGCAGCTTACGTATACGTGGCCAAATTTCGCATTAGCCGCCATAGACTAATTCCAAAACCTGATTGTCAGTGCCTCCCTTCTAAATTTGACAGATTCCCTGGAAACGGAAGAGATAGCAATTGCCTTGGCAATCGCTCACTCCTCCGCTATGTATATTTTGTCACGTTCCAAAAAAGCAGCTAGTAATTATGCCAGTCGCAAAATCCACTCCTCGACTGGTCAAATTCTGGAATCATGCCCCCACCTAATCGCCTCATCACACCTGGGTCCCTGCGCATAGAAAACACCCAAGCAACATGGCTGCTCACACCTAAGCCCGAGCACTCATCAAATGGTCTGAAAGCGACCTGCCTTCGTCTCAGTGCCAGGGATCAAATTCTCATCTACCATGACCTTACCCTGTTTTGTAGAAGTTCCCACCTAATGTACCTGCACTACGTAAATATCTTCCCAAAAGCGACCAGAATTTGTGGCACAGACCTCAAGTGGCTGCAGTCATGACCCCTTCCTTCTCTTGATTATAACCTGAGGTGAAGCCTCTCCTCACTGCCACTTGTGTCCTAGCGCCAGAGCCACCTTTAGCTGCATCTTCTGAATTGCCCAAACAAACCCAAACCCCCGTGGCAAGGGCCAGAACATCAGGAGTGGTGGCTGCTCTGTGTAGCTTGCAGCTGGAGATACAGCTTTGGACAGTGGGCTGGGCCCGAGGGGTCGCCGAAGCACAAAAGTGCCCGGCCATTATCGTCCTGCTTCCTCCCCCCCCCCCCCCCCCCTCACCACTTGATTTTCTCATGAATCAATAAAGTCATTACCCACGCTACCTAGCTGAAAAGTGTGCAAATGTCTTTGGACAGCTTTGTTTTCCATATGTGGCTGCATTAGAAATTTATTTGTAGCCGTTTGTGCGTACCAACACAAAGCATAAGCCTCATTCCAACATCTGTTCCAGGTGGCTGGTTTGTATGTTGCATCATGCGCTACGAATTTGCCGCACTGCCAACTTCTTATACCACCAGTTCCACTTTTGTGCTATGAAAAAGGCAGGGGCATTTTGTTCACGTTTTTCCTGCGACACGGCATTCGTTTTTTGTCGCCCTTTTGCCAAAATTGAGATGAGCACATGTTAGTTTGAGTGGATTCTAATCAGTGCTTTCACCGTCATTCATGAAAACCTTTGTCAGGCCTTGCATCCAAGTGGCATTTCAATTCCTTAGTATGCCTATGTCAGGGATTTAAACCCAATAGGAGTGGAAAAGCTGGATTACTTGACAGTGTCAGATATGATTAACTTTATAATCTGACTTATTAACAAGAATAAGGTAGCAAAATTTGTGTCTTCCTAGTGTATGGGCAGTGAGCACTATAAATGGTAAGAGGAACTTGAGACAAAAGCCTTCTGAGCTGAGAAGAAAAAAAATTACATTAGCTGCTGCTGAAGCATAGAGAATACCATGATACAAAGTATTTCATCTGCAGAGCACATGCCCTTGCTACCATTGTGGGGAGTCTTAAGTGAAATGCATTGCTAGTATAAATGCATTTTGTAGTAGCGGGTGGTCCTGCATAGCTATTCATACCTTTTCACCTTTGGGATATAAGTAGAGAAGTGAACTGTTCACTGCACAATGCCAATGCATGCTGCACTACTCTTTGCAGTCTGAGCGAGTGCTGTCCTTTGTGCCCCCGGATGGCAACTTTCGGCTCGTGTCCTACCACATAGAGTCCCAAAGGTAGGATGCATTTCTGTCATCACTGCTCGCTGTCTGAGTGTGTGTATGCGAATTTTGTAAGGGTGCATTATGTGTATCACATTGTTGTTGCTTTGCTTGCTGCATTGCTTGCCAGAACTTTACCTTAATGAATGCTGGTTTGATGATTGCCAGAGAAAACACTGATAATGATGAGGTATCACAGGTGCTCGCTACTGTTCTTTTTGTTGCTAAAAAAAGAAGTATTCTTTGTTGTTTTTTCTATTATTGTGACTACAGAGAACTTGTAAATGTCTTTGTTTCTTGCTCTGTGTTCACTGAACTGAGGAAATGAATACATAGTGTTATGTGCTGGGGTAGTGCAGTAGGCTGCCTACTAGGCCTTTGCAATTATTCAAGTTTCAGATTTGAATTAAATGACTCTGCAGCTTATTCTGGGTTTCGAATGTTTTGTTTTATGTATAGTTGGCTAGAACACTCCCGAGCTTATGTAGCATGTCATTTATGCATCCTTAATTTCACAGGGGTTTCATTTTGTATCTGTGTGCCATTTGCTGCATGATCGATGGCTCTTGATTTGCTGCTTCTGTAGTTATGCTAAGTAAGGTGGGCTAAGCAAATGTGTGCACTTTTACAGTGCAGAAGTGAACCATATCAGTTTGTTTCAGTGCAATGTTTCCAGCTCATTATTCATTAGCCATGCTGTTCTTGAATTGTTGAATGCATGGCAATAACTGTTTGCCTCTGAAGTCATTATGCTCTGAGGCCAGCATCCTGTGTTGTGTGAGGGGGGTCTAAATGTACCACATCATTTGACCATTGCCACTTGTTGGTGGGTGGGCTGCCACCATCTGTGAGGCGCATGTGCAGGTGCCCTACACTCCTATTAAATGCACCTGTTTTTCATGGTGGCACTAACGGTTTTGTTATCAGGAAAACTGAATGTGTGGCTGTGGTTTTGGGGGGCAGTTGTCTTTTAGCAGTGGACACTTGATTTTACTTTTTTTTTTCATTTATAGCCATTTAACATGGGTACCATTAGATTTTAATTGTATTTGTGCACAAGTTTTAAAGTTCACTTGCGATTCCCCTCTGTTTGCTGCCCTGAGTTTATTGTGTTTCCTTAATTTGGGTGTAAACCAGGCAGTTTGTGTTTATTATATTGCCGCCAGGTGTCCCCGGGCGGTGCCTTGAGGACAAAGAAGTGAGACGCGCGCGCTCTTTGCAGCTGGGACACTGCTTGATTCCTTGCGGCCTGTGCCTAGCCTTTTGATTCTGCAACCCATTTGTGATATTTTGTGGTGTAGTGCGCTGGGTAAATTGCTCTGGAATATGTTGCACACCCCTCCGAACACCGAGGACCCCAGACCTCTCCCTGTTGACACGCCAGTGCACCGGGTCAGCAGCCGAAATCTTGGACTGCCCCCTGAGCATGGGCTATTGGAGACAACCTCACCGCCTGGCCGACTGCCTCCTGTGCTCAGGCCATTCGACTCTCCCTCGGCGCCTACCCCTCAACCGGTCATGCAAGGCACCGCATACTACACCCTCCGGAACCCACGGCTACCAAAGTCCTTTCACGGGACTCAACTGGAGGATGTGGAAGATTGGCTCCTCCAGTTTGAACGTGTCGCCGCGTTTAACCAATGGGATGATGCCGCCAAGCTGAGGAACATTTATTTCAGCTTGGAGGACGGTGCTCGTACGTGGTACGAAAACTGTGAGGACACTCTTTCATCATGGCCTGAGTTCCGACGTCAACTGCTCGCCGCATATGTCAGCGCTGATCGTCGGGAGCGAGTTGAACGAGCTTTGGAGTCCCGTATGCAAATGCCCAATGAAACGGTTACCATGTACGTCGAAGACATGACATGGCTCTTCTGACGGGCTGACCCAGCCATGTCGGAAGCTAAAAAGCTGCACCACCTAATGCGCGCTGTTAAAGAACAGCTTTTCGTCGGCCTCATGCGCAGCCCCCCTAGCACTGTTGCCGAGTTTCTAGCGGAGGCAGTCACGATGGAGCAGGTCCTCCGGCCACGTTCCACCGCATACTACCGGCCAGTCCTTGCTGCTTCTCTTACGGAGTCCCTCCCGGTTTTCAACAACAATACCAACTTTCTCCGTGACATGATCTGCGCTGTTGTCCGTGAGTAGCTAGAGAAGATTTGTGGTACGTCGAAGCCAGCGGCCAGCTCCATTATGAGCGTTATCTGCGAAGAGGTGCAGCAAGCTATCAGGCCTCCGTTACTACACGCCGAACCACAGCCTACCCAGACAGACTACTGCCGCCAGACCTACGCTGATGCGCTGCGATGCCCTGCCCCGAATCCAGCGGCAGTTTTTCCCAACCATCACGACGTCCTGCTGCCCTCCGTGCAGCCAGGGCAGCACCTCATCCCGAGTGATCAAGAATCCCTGCGCAGTGCGGACGTCTGGCGTGGCCCTGACCGCCGGCGTTTGCGCTTCCACTTTGGGGAGCCCAGTCACCTGTTCCGCCGGTGCCCGTATCCAGAGCTTGGCCTGTAGGGTTTTCCCTCCGATGCGCCAAGGCCCCAGTTTGGCCAACAGCCCCATGAGATTGAAGAGTACCTGAACCAGCAACCTCAGTGGTCCATGGCGCACTGTTAGTCCCGATCACCGTCACCTCGCCGTCCATCGTTTTCACCGAATGTGCAAAACTCCTCGCGAGCGATGGCGGACCGCTCGCCCAGCCCTCGCCGGGAAAACTCAGGACAGCGACCTCCGGGGGCGTGGTCGCTGAATATCGATGCTGTAAAGACCCCCTGACAATGCAGACGACGCAGACATCCGATGATAGAGCTTTCACGACGTCGACGACAGCAGCTGAACTAAAGGACCGCTTCTCCCTTGACATACCCGTGTTTCTCAATGGTCACAGCATTAGCGCGTTGGCGGACACAGAAGCAGAGTTTTCAATTATCAGTGGCAAATTGGCCGCGCTTCTAAAGAAAGTTACAACTCCTTGCTCTGGCGCGCAGATTCGGACGGCGGGGTGCCATATCATTACTCCGCTTGGACAGTGCACGGCTAGGGTCCAGATCAGCGACTTGACATTCATAGTTAGCTGCCTGGTGCTCCGTGACTGTTCTCGTGACCTGATTTTGGGCGTAGATTTTCTCCATGAGAATGGTGCTGTTATTGACCTGCGGCACAGAACCGTTACGTTTTCGACAGCGAAAGCCGACGTCACCTCCGACATTCGGCAACGCAGCTCCGCTCTTCGTATTTCCACTGAAAGTGTCTTGATCCCACCGCGCTCCAGTGTTTTTGCAAGCGTCGAATGCAATGATGGGCTACGTGATGGACCTGCAGTCGCCGAGGGCAACCTTTCCTTGCTGCTGACACATGGCATTTGCGCGGTCCGAAGTGTTGTCCACCTCCGTGACGGTCGGTCGGAACTCCTGATTAGTAATTTTACGAGCGAACCTCATCACCTTTTTCGAGCTACTGCCATCGCGTGGGCCGACCAATTGGCCGATGTTACTGAGTGCTTTGCGTCTGAGGCCATAGACCGTCTGGACACATCCCTGGATTGCATCGATATTAGCTCCGGGCTCTCAGCGACTCAACAGCGCAACCTCTGCGCCCTACTGCTCCAATACAAAACCTGCTTCGCATCCTCCTCAAAAATGCGGCAAACGACGATCACGAAGCATCGGATCATCACTTCCAATGACGCTCGCCCCATATGACAGCAGCCATACTGCATTTGCCCGAAGGAACGCGACGCTATCCAAACGCAGGTGAAGGAGATGCTTACAGACGGCATTATTCAGCCCTCTAAGAGCCCATGGTCGTCGCCCGTCATGCTCGTTAAGAAAGACGGGACACTGCGCTTTTGCGTGGATTACCGCAAGCTGAACGCCATAACGAAAAAGGACGTCTACCCGCTGCCCCGCATCAACAACTCGCTTGACAGACTTCGCCACGCCAACTATTTTTCGTCGATCGACCTAAAGACCGGATATTGGCAGATTGAGGTTGATGAACGTGACCGCGAAAAAACGGCCTTCATCACACCCGACAGCCTATATGAATTTAAGGTGTTGCCCTTCGGCCTTTGCTCTGTGACAGCGACGTTTCAGCGCATGATGGATACTGTCCTGGCTGGCCTCAAATAGCAAACCTGTTTAGTTTACCTAGATGACGTGGTGGTGTTCTCAGAAACCTTCGACCAACACCTTGAACGCCTGTGGACCGTGTTGGATGCCCTGCGGTTGGCTGACTTGACACTTAAACCTGAGAAATGCCACTTTGGCTACAAAGAGCTCGAGTATCTTGGCCATGTTGTGAGCGCCGATGGCATACGACCCGATCCCGAGAAAACTGCCGCCGTAGCCAAGTTTCCCTGTCCTACTACAAAGAAAACGCTCAAGCGCTTCTTGGGTTTGTGCGCCTACTACTGTCATTTTATCGCCGACCTCTCCAAGATCGCTGAACTCCTCACCCATTTAACACGTGACGATACACCGTTCGTCTGGACTGCCGAGCAACAGGCTGCTTTCACAGAGCTGCGCCAACGGCTGCACACTACCCCTGTGCTGGCTCACTTCGATGAAGAGGCTGCTACCGAGATACACACCGACGCTAGCAACATTGGGCTTGGTGCCGTCCTCGTTCAACATCAAGAAGGCGTGGAACATGTATGCGAGTCGCACACTCTCGCGCACCGAAATCAACTACTCCACCTCGGAAAAGGAGTGCCTCGCTGTCGTCTGGGCCACGATGAAATTTCGGCCTTATATCTGTGGTTGTCATTTTAAAGTGGTCACCGACCTCCATTCCTTCTGCTGGCTTACCAATCTCCAGGACCCATCAGGCCTCCTAGCACGCTTTAGCCTTCGCCTTCAAGAATTTGATTGCACAATTGCCTATAAGTCCGGACGTAAATACGAAGACGCCGATACACTCTCACGCGCACCCGTCGAGCAAGCTGATGACAGCGCAGAGGATGACAATCGTTTCCGAGGTGTGATCAGCAGTTCGGACTTAGTGGCAAAGCAGCGTGCGGGCGCTGATCTGCGGTCTGTCATGGATCACCTGGAGGGCCATGCTTCCAACGTACCTCGACACTTTTCCCGCCACTTGTCCTCTTTCTGCATTTGCAATGGCGTACCGTTCAAGAAAAACTCCAGCAACGGTGACTGCCCCTACCTTGTAGTCGTGCCATCAGACCTCCGCGACGACATCCTTTCAGCGTGTCATGATGAGCTCGCCTCTGGCCATTTGGGATTTGCACACACGCTCGCTCGAGTGCGTCAGGGCTATTATTGGCCTAATCTTGCAAAGACCATCCACCGCTACGTCAGAGGTTGCTGTGAGTGCCAGCGTCGTAAGTCACCTCCGCTCAAGCCCGCAGGTTTGCTCCAACCCATTGTGCCACCTCACACACCTTTTGACCAAGTCGGCATTGATCTTCTGGGCCCATTCCCTGTGTCGTCTTCTGGCAATAAGTGGATTATAGTTGCGACTGATTGATGCGCTATGCAGAAACCCAGGTGGTGCCGCGTAGGTGGTGCCGCCTGAGGTCATGCATGTACTGCGTATGAAGCCGTACTTTACGCAGTAACGGGCACCTTGTTCGCTCCAAGTGCGCCCACGTTTTTGCTTCTTTTTTTTTGGATGGGGAGGGGGAATAATGCCGCCAGGTGTCCCCGGGAAGCGCATTGAGGACAGAAAAAGTGAGATGTGCGTGCTCTTTGCAGCTTGGACACTGCTTGATTCCTTGCGGCCTGTGCCTAGCCTTTTGATTCTGCAACCCATTTGTGACAATATGGTTGCAACTACCGTGGCAGTTTTGTTGCACAGTTTATATTGCTGCTCATTATCTGCAGATGCTTACATTTGGAGGCATGTTTGGGCCGTGTCACATAGTTTCATGGAATTTTTTCTTTTGACTATCCCCAGGAATAGAATGTACTGTACATTAAATGGGCTGCATGTGTTTCAGGCGTAAGTATTACCGAAAACTGACAGTAGATGGCTGGGCTGTTCTGCATGTGAAAACAGTACTTCTGTACATGACAGGAAACCTAACAGTATGAACTGTGTAGCCAGAACAAAGTGGGTCAGAATAGTTAAAAGAGTCGTGAAGAAACCTGCTCTGCAAGGTGAGTATCTGGGCAGAAAACCGTAATAAAGAAAAACATCCATTGTTGGAGCATTTCCCTGAAAATGTAGAGCCAGTGCAATTCAGGGTCCACAGCGTGATGGAAAACACTTGCAGCACGTTTGCATTGCTCAGTAAGGTGTCACCACCCCAAAAGTTCTGCCGTAAAGATACTCAGACACTGTTGTGAGCCAGATCTCACTCTGCTGGATGACAGTGATGTCTCTTTTTTGGCATGCGGGATTGATCCTCCTACCCTTCAGTGTTTAGCTATGTTTTTTTAATCATTGATGAACAGCATTATACTAAACACGTGTAGCTACTAGAAGAATGCCCACACTTCACTTCTTCAAGTCCATTCCATTTTAGCAATACTTAGTCTGAAGAAAATTTGGGCATTATTCCTGAGAATCATATTCAGTTGGGCTAGTTGGTATTTCATTATTGATTCTGTGAATGAAGCATTGGCTCTCCAATGAAGTGCTGTGTGTGTCTTCACTTCTATCTGTCCTTGTCTTTGTGTGCTGTCAGAAACAATAATGCATTGTTCCTCTCCTTCTGTCTTCTCCTGAAGTATAGTTTGTGACCCTTTCAACTTACCTACGAGGAAGGCTTAGTTGAAGCAACAAAGAATTTTATTGAAGAGAACCAGAAAAGTGCACAGATTGTGTGAAACAGCCTAAAAAAAACTGGGTGACAACTATAATATTCAGTGGTGCATAATTTGAGCGCAGCTGTTGAGGTATTTGAAACGTAGGCAATTTCATACGGAACACGCAGTGCCGAATGCCAATGATGCTTGGCCTCAGCATCGGCGGCGCGCCTCTGCTTGGCCAGAGCATTTTGCAGGATCCACCACAGAGGAAGCATTGCAGATTCCACTGCTTCCTCCTTCACTTTCCTCCATGTGCTCTCACCTATTCTCACCATACCCCTCCTCTCTTGCTGTCCTCCTCACGCTTCTGCGGTACACTCATCCTTGGCTTTCTTCCCTCCTTCACTCCCACTGTACCCTCCTCCCCTGCTTTCCCCTCACACTTTCACCATATTTTCTTCTCTGCTCTCTTCCTCCACTCCCTCCATACCCTACTCTATCGCTTTCCTCCTGGCACTCTTTGCTATTGCAATGCTTTCATCCTCCTCCCTCACTTCCCTTCCAGTGCTTTTGTCACTTTCATCCTTCACTTTGCTCCTAGTTTGCTCTGCCAGTGGCTCTGAGGCCAGTGTCGATGCTCAAATCGGGAACAAACGCCCAAGAGCTACACACTAAAATGCGGCTCTCCAAAGTACAATCCAGCTGTGGCAGACTTGCTGGGACATTGCTACTTTGAGGAACATCATGGCAGTAGAACCTGTCATCTGTTATGATGTCAGGCTGGAAACTTTTTAACTCCATCTTGTAAGCTTGCAGCAGAAGTAGTGGTTGTGTGGTTGGTGTGCAGCTGTGAAGAGCCAAAGTTTGTATAGTAAGAAACTGTGGCAACAAGCTCAATTTACTAATCTTGGGAGGCTGGTTTGACTCTTAGCCTCCATCATTTTTCGCCAACACGGTGGGTCGGTGGTTATGGTGCTTGGCTGCTGACCGGATGGACGCAGGTTCGATTTGGGCCACGGTGGTCGCATTTCAATGGGGGTGAAATGCGACCAAGTGATCGAAATGATTCAGAGCCCTCAACTATGGCATCTCTTATAGCCTGGGTGGCTTTGGGACGTTAAATTCCCATAACTGTTCAAATCTCCATCACTTTTCAGAATTGCCCGAGTCTTGCACATATATGTACGTAGCAGACTTGTGCCATGAGCTTTTGCCAGTCAGCCTCTGGGCAGTCAGTTAACCTGCAGTGTATAGTCTGCCTTTGCAAGCTGAGCTTGTAGTTTTGTTCAAATGCTTTGCCAAGAGGGCCTTGACTTAAGTTGTAAGTAAAAACTTTTTTTTATTTGGCGCTGTCTCTTGCTGAAAATTAGCATGCGCAACCTTTGTCCATAAAGTTCCGACACTGAGTCCATTAAAAAAATACGTTTAACATTGAAATCATTTGTGCGACACCCCTTCGAAATAGTCTCGCTTGCAGTCTATACACAGCTTCCAACGCTTCTAGAGGTCTTGGAAACAGTTGAAAAATGCTTCTTTTGGCAGGGCTGTCAGCTCCTTTGTCGTGGCGTCTTGAATGGCCTCCATGCTCCCCATCCAGAGACCTTTTAGGGCTCTCTTGATACGAGGAAACAGGAAAAAATCGCATGGGGAGAGGTCAGGCGAGTATGGCAGATGAGGAAGTACAGTAATGCTGTGCTTGGCGAGAAATTTTGTCACGCTGAGAGCAGTGTGCGGCCTTGCATTATCGTGGAGAAGGCTCCATTGTCCAGATGCCCATAAATGAGGGCAACGGCGTCACAGTGCATCACGCATGTGCTCTAGCACGCGGATATAATATTCCTGATTCGCTGTCTGCCCTTGTGGGATGAACTTGTGGTGTACGACACCTCTGGCATCAAAAAAAACTGTCAGCATCGTCTTTGTTTTGATCTTCTGTCGCCGCAACATTTCTCGGCGCCGGGGAGCTTGTGGACCACCATTCGGCGCTCTGCCTCTTTGTTTGGGGATCGTATTGAAAACACCATGTTTCGTCTTCAGCAATGATGCTGTCGACGAATGCATCATCCTTCCCTGCCTCGGAGAGCAAACAGTGCTCATTGATGTCCATGTGTCCTTCCGATCCTGTGTGAGGGAATGCGGCACAAGTCTGGCATTCAGCTTTCGTTTCCCCAAGTTCTCACTGAAAATTTGGTGGCATGTTGTCTTACTAATGTTTAGAGCATCTGATAGCATCTGGACCGTAATGGTGCGATCGTGTTGTATGATTTCCCTGATTCGAGCCACGTTGTTTTCATTCTGTGAGGTTTAAGGGCGCCCCTGCCTTGAGTCGTCTTCAACCGACATTCTCCCCGAAACAAAACTCTTGTGCCACTCGAAAACTCGCGCCCACGATAACGTCTCATTGCCGTAAGTGTCACGAAGGAGCTCATACGTCTGTGTGGCTGTCTTGCCGAGCTTCACACAGAATTTTGTGTTTACACGCTGTTCGAGGTTGACGTCCATCTCTCCACATTCACTCAGAGTAGAATGCGCCGACGACTAGTGACAACGTATTTTTCTACATCTGTGCTTTCTAGCGGCTGCCACAGTAATTAACATAAATAGCTCAGGTTAGCCCGAAAAGATAGCGCTACACATACGCGACAACTAAAGCCCATCAGGGAAGTTCGCAGCCAGTAAAGCTTTCGCTTTAAAAGTATTTTAGAACATTCTGCAATGAATACATCCCATTACAGCCCATGTTGCTTTTAGGTGATCAAGCACTTGTTGATTTGCCAATCATTTTTAGGTTTTTCAACAAAGCTAATGTTTTGAACAAACTTTAGGCAAAATACGCTTCACATTTAACAGAAAACTCTAACCTTGTGTTTGGTGCATCATAGCCTTAGTTGCTTTTGCGCCACTAAACTCGATATAACTAACTAGCTAACAAACTAACTAACATACACACCTACAAAGGCGAAGCTGGTCGAAAGAGATTCAGCAGCACAGTGGGTTGGAAGTAACAGTTTCAGAATTTTTAAAAATATACCGATAACAGGTTAACTGTTATCGTCAGTCTTGCAATTAACGAAAATAATAAACTTTTCATTCAGTGCAGTTAGCATGCTTTTGTTTATATAAGAAAGTTAGAAGTGGCCGTATTCCTAGACTTCCTTTTCTAGAATTTTCATAGTGTGGCCTCGATCCAAGATCTCGCACCAATAAAGTTCTCAAACCGTGTATTTAGTCAAGTGAGATTTACATTCTTTTCGTTGAAAAAGAGGAGGCAGGACTAAAAGCTGTGAAGAACAGCTTGTCAATGCCCTGGCTTTCTTACAAGTATTTGGCATAATAACAGGTGGAAGACGTGTTCGGAATGTGTACAACAACTTTATACATGGAAAACTTTCGTACACTTTTGTGTGTATGAAAATACAGCACAAACTACACACAATGCAGCACAATAAACAATATAGCACAAAGAAAGCAAGATAGAAACGCTCCAAAATTCACAATCATGAAATTAAGAATACATCAAGACAAACACATTCCAAACACAAAGCAAAACTTAATTGATGACATTTCATGGCAAAATAGGAGCAATTTGGGGATTATTCATTAAATGGATCGAATACAGCAGCATGCAAATTGTTTAAAAGCTTTTGTGCAGTGTTGCATAACAATTGAGTGTATGGATACGTACGTAGTATTGAAACAAGGTATATTTCTTTATACAGTAAAAGTTCGTTAATTCGAACTTGAAGGGGACGGGAAAATTGTTCGAATTAAGCGAGGTTTGAATTATCGAGTGGACGCTAGAATGAGCGGTTATAGCACCCCACAGCGCAGGCAGAACCCGAAGCAGCCGCATCTAGACTCGTTATCGCGAGCTAGGCGCTACTACACGTTTGTGGCGGGCATATTCTTAGAATTAAATTCATTCGGTCCTAGTGGCAAATGAAACAAATTGATTGGCCAGTTATGCACCAGAAACAAGTACTAGAATGCATTCGCGTGAGCAGCTACCGTAAAAACCTGCATATAATACGAACCAGAATATAATACGAGGTGAAGTTTTAGAGACGCGAAATGGAAGAAAAAAATTGCCCGCGTATAATACGAGTGACAAAAGCTTATCGAAGACATTTACTCAAATCACATCCCGCACTTCACTTCAATCACTTTCATCTTCAGCATTGCTTTCTTCGGACATTTTTTTGTCCAATAAATCATCCCAAATGTACGCATCTACCGTGCCATCGAGGGCGTTCGAGATGCCACACTTCTTAAAAGAACGACGCACAGGATTTTCTGGGATGGTTGCCCACGCGTCCATGATCCATTTGCACAGCGTGGCTGGCAAAGCCCGCTTCAGCCGACAGCTGGCGTCACTGCAGGCTCACCTGAGTGCATCCACTCTGCGTACCAATGCTCGACTGCGTCCTCGTAGTGTTAGTTTACACAAACATCAAGGGGCTGTAGTTGTGATGTCATCCCACCCGGAATCGTTACGAGTTCAGTGCCTCAGTCGCGTAGCAGCCTCTTCACCGAGTCAGCCAAATGGCAACGAAACACATCCAGCACAAGGATGGACGGCAGAGACAACAGTGCACCACGTCGCCTACACCACACGGACTTGACTTGACTATATCCTCATTCATTCACCCTTTCTCATGACATCTCACGATGACATTTTTCGGCAGCTCCTCACTTTTAGGCATGGTTTTCCTCTTGAAGCTCACGTAACGGGGGAGCTTGCAGCCATCTGCCATGCACGATGACTGTAACTCGCGTCTTCTCGTGTCCAGTAGACCGGACGCGAACTTGTTTAGACCCCTTTTCGTGCACGATGAGGGGCGCTATCATGTCCAGGTGAACCGGCGTCTGATCGGCATTGCCTATTTGGTCCAACAGAAAGTTCTTTGACTTGCGCAAAAAATAACATGGCGCTGAAAACTCACAAGCAGCTCTTCGAACTTTTCAGGCAGCTTCTGTGAAATCAAGGTCCGCCGGCGTAGTGAAAAGCCTGCACGGCACATGTAGCGATGGATCCAGTGCTTGCTTTGAAGGCAGAGCGCAATATCCTTTTTTCTTTTGCAAGCTCTCTATCTTTTGCCTGCATAAGCTCCACGCTCACAGCTAGATGTGCGGCTCGCTGTTGCCGTACGAACTCCATCAGGCCAAGTTCAATTTCTGGGAGTGCGCCATTCTTCGGGCCGCGAAAGCTTTGTCGCGTTCCGCTGCACGCGAAAAGGGCTTCTTCCTGTCGTCGCCATCCACAAATGCTTCCCTCGACGACACCAAACTGCCTCCCGGCCGCACTGTTGCCGATGTTCTCCGCAGCTAAAATCACTTTTCGCTTGAAAGCAGCCGAGTACTGTTTTCGAGACCCTGACATCTTGCTCCCAAAAAAACATCCACTCCACGAAGCATGGCTTACATGTGAGCACATGCGTTGTCAATAGGCACACGGCACACCACGACTCCCCAGCACACCCAAAGGATCACCAACAAAGAAACGACATCGTGACACGGTTTGCCGAGAGTAGCGAAGCCAAACCGTAGCCACGTCACTATAACGAAACCAAAACTTCGAGCAACTTCTAAAATTCTTGTTCGAATCTGCAAATAGTACAAGGCAGAAATTTAGGACGCTAATTATGGGAAAAAACCGTATTATATGCGGGTTTTTACGGTAGCTTTAGTGCTGGAATATAGGATGCTATTTATGCTCCAAAACATGTTTATTTGCGGGGAAGGGGTGTCAAAATTAAATGTAATTGGCGAAGTTCATTTGCTTGCGTTTCTTGTGCCAAGACTCCATCAGCATCATCTGCAGCTTGCCCAAAGCTCTTGTGCAACATGAGAGTACTCACTGACAAAGAAGTGGCATGCTGCAACATCGAGCGCCGACACTACTTTATGTGTACTTGGCGGTGGCACAGTCTCGTCGCTGCCGTCGGACTTATCACTGTTAGCTGTTCTCACTGCATGTGTGCCCTGCGACGTCTGCTGGGAGCATGCAGTCTCAATTATATCGGCGTCACACAAGGGCTCCAACATCTCCATGCTGCTGTCCACGTAGCTCGCGCTCGTGGCACCAACAAAAGCCGTCACCGCCCAAACTGCCATACTACGTTGTTTAGACCACGTGATTGCGACCCAGCGTCCGCAGCACAACGAAAACCTGGAACGGCTCGCGCCTAAGCATCATCGGCGCAGGCGAGTGCTCCGGCAGCGAAAACCTGCTACAGCATGCTTCGGAACACGGGCCTCTGTGAGCCTCGTGCACCCGGCTTTTTTTGTTTTTCATTGTTTAACATCTCTGGTAAATTTGGAGCGTGTTTTACTTGCTATGGGTTAACTTCTATATATGAAGAGCGGTGTCAGCCAGTGGCTCCTAGTTCGAATTAATCGTAGCGGATGCTGACTTGTTCGAATTATCGTCAGTTTTGCCCCATTGAAATACACAGGGCTGTGCCGGGACCTGGGCGTCAGTTCGAATTAACCGAGTTCAAATTAACGAGCTTTTAGTGTATCATGTTTGTTGGTCTCAGATATATATACATATTTTAATTCTGCAAGACTTATACTAATGTTGGCATAGACCTGAAAAAATATTTAAAATCTACAATGATCCTTTAATGAAGGAAGAACACAGAGGGTGCATGCCTAAATAAAAGTTCTTTGGTTGGGTGACAATAAGGCACGCCCGCAACATATCATAATGCTCTTTTCTGCAATAAATGTAATTTGGATAAATTGGTTACACCTGTGGTACACCGCAATAAACTGTGGTACTGCAAGCGTGTTATATAAAAAAAGAGTCATTTTAGGAGGCAGCAAGCATCTTGTTCGGTCCATGGAGCTAATGGCTGATGCAATTTTCTACTGCAGATGATCTAGGGGGTCGTTTCATGTAAGGTGCCTTGCAACGACCACTACCAGCACTTAAACAGAGTTAACAATTTCAACTTTTGCTCTTCATAAGCGTACGCTCATGGCATCCGATAATTCTTCTTTTTTTTTGTGCGTATGGCACTCCTTTGTTTTGCTTGTGTTTATTTGTAAGAGGCTTGCTTTGACCCAAATGTCCAAAGCCATGCAGAATGATTGCGTGCTTGGTGTCCTGGTATCATCCACAGAAATTAAACTTTATGTACTGTGTACAATGTGTCATATGATTAACGTCAGTAAGCAATAATAGGGATTTAGTATACTTACCTTTGGCACGTCGGTATTAAAGGAGTGTAAAGAAGATTTAATGTTATTTATTTCAACATACTGCATCGAGCGATGCGTGCAAAGTGGCAACAGTAGCTGCAAAACTCCTCAAAGGTGTGACACAGTTAATTGCTGCGTATGGCGTTTCTTTGATTTCGCTAGCCGAAAGTGAAAGAAAAAATTGATGATGGCCTGGCCCTGCTAGGCCAGGATATACGTAGCGTAAGCGCGGCGACATCTGGTTCGGAAGAGTTAATATATGAAAAGCGTGCATTCACTAACCATCACCATCATCATCAGCCTGACTACACCCTCTGCAGGGCAAAGGCCTCTCCCATGTCTCTCCAATTAAGCCTGTCCTTTGCTAGCTGCGCCCACCCTATGACTGCAAACTTCCTAATCTCATCCGCCCACCTAACCTTCTGCCGCCCCCTGCTATGCTTGCCTTCTCTTGGAATCCTCTCCGTCACCCTTAAGGACCAGCGGTTATCTTGCCTTCACAGTACATGCCCTGCCCAAGCCCATTTCTTCCTCTTGATGTCGACTAGGATGTCATAAACACACGTTTGTTCTCTCACCCACTCTGCCCGCTTCTGGTCTCTTAATGTTACACCTATCATTTTCTTTTCCATGGCTAGCTGTGCTCTGCTTAACTTAAGCTGAACCCTTTTCATTAGCCTCTGCATTTCTGCCCAGTATGTGAGTACTGGTAAGATACAGCGGTTGTACACTTTTCTCTTGAGGGATATTGGTAATCTGCTATTCATGATCTGATAGAACCTGCCATATGCACTCCACCCCATTCTTATTACCTTCTAGTTGTTTCCCTCTCATGATCTGGATCAGCTGTCTCTACGTGCTCTAAGTAGAAGTAGACGTATTCTTTTACCACCTCAGCACCGCATTGCCAGTTGTGGACTGCTGTTCCTTGCTAGACTGTTGAACATTACTTTGGTTATCTGCATGTTAATTTTTAGACCCACCGTACTGCTCTGTCTAACTCATTGATCATGATTTGCAGTTCATCTCCTTAGTGGCTTAGCAAGGCAATGTCATCAGCGAATCGCAGATTATTTGGGTATTCTCCATTAACTCTTATTCCCAACTGTTCCCAATTCAGGCCTCGAAATACCTCCTGTAAACAGGCGGTGAACAGCATTGGCGAGATCATGTCTCCTTGCCTGACGCTTGTTGTGTGCCAAAAGAAGCGGCGTACCGTGCGTGTGGTGGCAACTGTGGACACAAGCTGCATGCGTGCGTATTGACGCTGTGTGTGTGTGTTGTGCCAGTGGCATGGCTTCCATGTTGTGTGTCAGTATTGTACCATATTCTTAGTTGTGCAATAAATGAAGTGCAGACACAACAAATGGCGACGAGGACCGGATCAAGAACGCTCCAAGAACGGCCTGAAGATCACCACATCAAGCGACAGTAACTGGCAGCCGCAAGAAGAGCATTGACAAACACGAAGTGTCAGGCCTAACTCTGCGAGCTCTACGCTGGGCGGGAGAACAATGGCAGCTCAAGCAGTGCTAATCGGTAAGCTCGACAGTTTCGATGACACTGTTGAAGACTGGTCGTCGTATATAGAAAGGGCGGACGAATACTTCGTGCTCAACAGCTTACCGGAAGAGAAGAAGGTAGCGGCTATAATTACAAGCATGGGAGCGAAAACTTGCGCTATCCTTCGCAAGCTGACCACGCCGAACAAACCCTCAGAGAAAACGTACGCAGACATTAAAAAGTACCTGGGAGACTACTTTTCACCTGTGCCTCTTGAAATGTCTGAGCGACATCGGTTCTACAAGGGACTTCAGAGAGAAGGTGAGTCTGCTAACGAATATGTGGCAGAACTGCGGCGGCTTTCACAGAACTGCAACTTTGGGTCATTTTTGGACCAGGCACTGCGGGATAAATTTGTGTGCGGTCTTCGCTACGTGCAAGTCCAGCAGAGATTGCTAACCGCAAAAAAGGTTACGCTAGAGCACGCCCTTGACGAAGCAGTAGCACATGAACTTGCCGTGAAGGACATCGCCGAATTCAAAAGCAGGGAAGAAGTGCTGGCTTCCGTGGCTATGTTACAGGTATGACCGCAAGGGGCATCCACCGTCGAAATGCAAGTTTCTCACAAGTGTTTGCCATAAGTGCAATAAAGTTGGCCACATAAGTACCGCGTGTAAAAGCAAGTCAAGTGATGCCAATAGAGCACCACGCCGGTCAAGCCTTACTTAAAAGAATAGGCAGGCTTCAAAAAGTCAAGTGCATGCCATTGAACAAGACAGTGATGCATTTGAACTTCTGGCACATGTCGACGATGGGAACAAAAGCAGTCCGATTTGGCTGAAGCCACAGAATGAAGGGCACACATTGGAAATGGAGATGGACACTGGATCCAAGTATTCTCTTGTGCCAAGAACTGCGTACGAAGCGCATCTCTCTCATCTGCCTCTGGAGGGAACTTCAGTACGGTTCAAGACGCTGACTGGTCAAGCCTTCAGCCCTAACGGTGTGGCAACAGCCAATGTCACGTTTGGGAAGTCAACGCAACGCGTGCAGTTCTTTGAAGTCGACACTCCAGGACCTCCGCTCTTTGGAAGAGACTGGATTAATCGTTTCAACCTTCTTGATCCCCGCAGGGGGGCGTCTGCAGCTTGCAGGCGTCGGTGAGTGGCGACACCGCGGGTTCCCGAGCATCCGCAGGGACATCCCCGCAAGGGGATGATGGTGAACAGAGCATCACCACGGGCCCGAGCACCTGCGCTTAGCCGTGCATGGCATTGCCGTGTCCGGGGAAAAGGGGATCCTGGTGGTCGAGCCGATGCCGAGCGTTTGGACCTTTAAGGCCCCTCGGTGGAGGCAACACACCACTTTGGCCCCAGCTTCCTGTAGACGGCACCTCCGGCCTGACCTGACCGGGGGGAATCGGCAGTCACCTTTTCCTATCCTCCCCTCCACCTTTCACGTTCCTATGTCTTTCTCAGAACTCTCCTATCTCCTACTCGCTTCTTGGTTTTTCCTTTTTTCCTGGCGGCGAGGGTTAACCTTGTGTGGCCAACCACCCTGAGTTGCGTCATATTGGGTTATAGTTGGGGTGTACAGCTGGCGTGGGCAGGACTTGCTATCAAGTTCCTGTCCCGTCCCCTTGTTGGACTCCGTGGTGGGTGGCTGGCACCATGACCGAAAAACAAAATTTTTTTATGGCTCCCCAACTTTCAAAACCTGATCGCTCTCTCAAAAGAGGGCGGAACGAGGCAGACAACTTCTTTCAAAAAAGAAAAGTAACTTTCCCCAAATATCATGTGATCCACAGTGAACAACAAGATAAACAGGCAAGAATAATATCCCCCTTCCTTGTGGCAAAGTGCTTGACTGAAACCTTAGGCATTGGCTATAAGCTGTCAAAAATGACCAGCGGCGACTTATTGCTCGAACTGTGTGACAATGTCCAACAATCTAAGCTCTCCAACTTAACGTCCATAGGGGAAATCCCGGTCTCCGTGACTCCTCATCGCTCACTTAACACTGTCCGAGGCGTAATATCGGAAAATGATTTTCTTTACATAACTGAAAAAGAAATGCTCGAAGGGCTCATCGACCAAGACATCATAGATGTCCACCGAATCAAAATCCGGAAGGACAACAAGGAAATAGACACAAAACACATGATCCTGACGTTCAACACCAGCACCCTGCCCGACACAATCGACGTGGGATATTTGAAAATCAATGTAAGACCATACATACCAAACTCTCGCAGATGTTTCAACTGCCAAAGGTTCGGCCATGGCTCACAGAGCTGCCGCGGTCTCAAAACTTGCGCAAAATGTGCCTCGAACGATCACCAGTCTGATGTATGTGACGCAGCCCTGTGCTGTGCAAACTGTGAAGGAGAACATGCTGCATACTCCAGGGCGTGTCCGTCCTGGAAGAAAGAAAAAGAGATAATCACCATAAAGACAAAAGAAAACATTTCTTTTAAAGAAGCAAGAAGGCGTTTTGCGCTTACAAACACATTCTCCTTCACAGCAAAACAAAACTTCGTTGATGTGTTGCGCACGGGCGTAGCACCACACAGCACTCCGGCACCTGCTAAGGCCGCTCCCACCGAGCCTATGGCAGGGCCATCCACGCCCCAGGCAGGGTCAGCGAAAGCTGCCCTGTCATTGCCAAAGCAGGGACCGCCGGTCCATGGGTCGGCATCCCGCAGGACCTCCCCCCGTCGGGAGAAACCTGAAACTAACACAACCGTGGCTGCGCGGTCCTCCAACACCTCTGTTGAGGTGATGGATACAACACCCACTCCGTCTCCATTACAGCGGCGGAACAGCTCTCTTGAGCGAAAACAAGACAGGCCCCTCATAACAGGCCCACCACATAAGTAAATCCCCTTTCATTTCCTCTCAAAAACACAAACATGGCTTTTTTAATTCAATGGAATTGCAGAGGACTTAAGTGGAATTATAGTGACATAACACATATTTTAGGGTCAATGTTACCCATAGTTTTATGTCTTCAGGAGACCAATCTTGGTCCACAACATGTGCATATCCTGAAACATTATCAAACTTTTAGATTCGATCGCGAGCAGGCAAATCGACTCTCAGGAGGCATCGCAATTGTCGTCCAAAGCGGCGTCCCTGCTCGAGAAATCAAGCTGAATACAAAACTTGAGGCGGTTGCAGTCAGCACCATCAGCTATAAAACACTAACAATCTGTTCCGTATACATTCCTCCACATTTTACATTAACAGTCCATGATCTAGAAGAATTGATAGATGAACTTCCAGACCCATATCAGGTAGTTGGGGATTTTAACGCTCACTCCCCTTTTTGGGGATGCGATCGCTGCGACTCTAGGGGGCAAACAATAGAAGAATTTATCTTCTCAAATAACATGTCTTTTAAATGCAGGAAAAGCAATTTATTGTTCCCCAAGCTCGGCAAAAATGAGCTTTCTCGATTTAGCTTTCGCATCACCATCGCTTTTTAACGATTTTAAATGGGATGTTTTAAATGACCCTCTGGGAAGTGATCACCTACCTATTATCATCAGCCTCTCGTCGTCTACTGTAGTCATCCCCACAAGACCACGGCGCTGGAAACTTCACCTCGCCGACTGGTCACTTTTTACAGCTAATGCCACACTAGAAAAAATTTTGTGAAGACCTCACCATAGACGAAATTAACGAAAGGTTTACTACATGCATAATATCGGCCGCTACACTAGCCATACCACAAACAACAGGACTCGTACACAAAAAACATAAAGTATGGGGGACACAAGAATGCACATTAGCAAAAAAACAACAAAATAAAGCTTGGGGCTCTCTGCGTCGGTATCCAACAGCGGAGAACTTGATTGCCTTTAAGAGGGCCAAGGCCAGAGCGCGATTCATTCGAAGAAATGCTGAGAAATCCTCGTGGCAGAAATATGTGTCCTCAATAAACAGCTCAATAACCTCAAAAAAAATGTGGGAAAAGGTTCGAAGATTCAGTAGTGACCATACCCCTTTCACATTTCCTCTATTGACTACACCCGGGACACAAACATCATTAGAGGAACAGGCCAACATATTGGGTGAGCATTTTGCTGAAGTTTCCAGTTCGTCCAATTACACAAACACGTTCCAGAAGCACAAAGCAATAGCAGAAAAACAAAAACTTCCATTTGTAGCAGGTATGCACGAGGACTAAAATCAACCCATCACACTCAAAGAATTGAATAGGGTATTATCTTCGGGTAAAATGACAGCACCAGGCCCAGACAATGTGCATTACACTATGCTCGCCCATCTCTCTGAGGCTGCCGTGCAGGCATTGTTGAAATTTTGTAACAAAATATGGACAACTGGAAATATACCTGAGGAGTGGAAGAAATCAATAATAGTACCTTTTCTGAAACCCGGGAAACCACCAACAAGTCCTAACAATTACAGACCGATAGCCCTCACCAGCTGCATCGCTAAATCTTTCGAAAGCATAATAAGCATTAGACTGACCTTCACACTTGAATCTCATCGACTCTTAGATGTACAGTCAAACCCCGTTACAACGAACTTCAGGGGACCGCGGGAAAACGTTCGTTATTCTGAAAGGTCGTTATAGTGAAAGCCCAAAAATTAGCCATAAAAATAGCATTACAGTAACGCAAACGTCCTACCTTTGAAACGGTACCTCCTTGAACTCGTTTCTCACACAATGCACACGTGATCGTCGGACAAGGCACATTTATTTGAAATAGTCCGTGATCGTGTTCTGACGGGTGCAGCAGAGACTCTGCAGAACGAACGATTCCAGACCGTCCGCATTCTTATGCACGCCTTCGGTCGCTGTGCCGCTTTTGGCTATAAATATGCGCAGTTTTCGCAAGCAGTCCAACGCATCTGTGGCCGACACGGACTCGTCGCGGTCTTCGGGTGCTGCCGTAACGCCATCGTCCATGTCGTCGCTGCATTCCTCATCTTGAGTCGCCGTGCCCTGGACGCTCTGCAGTATGTCACCAGTGGTAAGCTCCGCTGAGGTCCACGTCGCCTCGTCACACTGGAATCCTCGCATTTTGGGATATGAGTTCGTAGTACTGAGGTGTTGTTAAGATGACATGGAAATTAAATAACGATCGTTATTCTGAAATATTCGTTATTCTGAAGTTCGTAGTAGTGAAATATTTTTACATTTGAAACTATAAGCAGTCGGCGTGGGATTTCTTAAAAGTTCCTTAATCTGAAATGTTCGTTAATGTGGTGTTCGTTGTAACGGGATTTGACTGTACATCAATGTGGATTTAAGAAAGCATGCTCGACCACTGATCACCTTGTCCGCCTAGAAAACACCATCCGAGAGGTGTTCATCCACAAACAGCACTGTATCGGGGTCTTCTTCGATTTGGAGAAGGCCTATGATACCACGTGGAAGTTCGGCATCCTCCATGACCTAGCAGAGCTAGGGATCCGCGGCAGGATGCTGAACTGCTTGAACGACTTCCTGACCAACCGCACATTCAGAGTCCGTCTGGGAGCAACTCTGTCAATGACATTCACCCAAGAGAATGGCGTACCCCAGGGATGCATTTTAATTACGACACTCTTCATAGTAAAAATGAATTCTTTGGCCAAAGTAATACCCAAGTCCGTAATGTATTCAGTTTATGTAGATGACCTACAGATAGCATACACTTTTTCCAGCATACTGTCCTGCGAGAGACAAATACAATTCACTAAATAAACTGGCTGCTTGGGCAGAGAAAAATGGATTCAGGTGCTCCCCTCAAAAAACAGTAGCTGTTCTGTTCTCATTATGACGAGGTCTACAGGTTGATCCCAATCTGTGCTTGAATCAAACCACACTGCCAGTCAAACGAACATAAATTTTTAGGCGTCACTTATGACAAGAAACTTACATTTCTACCACACATTAACAACCTTAAAAAGAAAGCATCCCAAGCCCTCAATGTATTAAAGGTACTCTCGCGAAAACGGTGGGGGTCCAATAGAGCATGCTTATTGCAAATATATCGCTCTTTGGTGCGCTCCAAGCTGGACTACGGGTGTGTGGTATATGGTTCGGCAAGAGCATCCTACTTGAAACGACCGGACCCTGTTCATAATCTTGGTTTGCGCCTATCAAATGGAGCATGTAGAACATCCCCAGTAAATAGTATTTATGTTGAAGCTAATGAGCCCACACTAGAGGATAGAAGAGTCACACTTACATGCAAGTACATCCTTAAAACCCGTTCTCTTCCTAAACATCTCTGCTATCCCATTGTTACCAAGTGCCCATTGAGAAGATTATTCAATAATAAACCACATTTCATCAGGCCACTAATAATGCGCTTTGAAGATAAATATGAAGAGTTAGCAGTGCTGGACGCCATACCGAATATTGCACAAGGACATGAATATCTGCCACCATGGTACAGCCTTCCTACGGTGTGTGACTTCACACTAACACACGTAAACAAAGAGCCTGCAAATAGCCTGCACATCCTCAAACCTGGTAACATGCGAGAGACAAATACAGCTGACAATGGATAAACTGGTGACCTGGGCAGACGAGAACGGTTTCCGGTTTTCCACACAGAAAACCGTGGCCATTCTTTTCTCTATTAAGCGAGGCTTACAGGCTGACCGATTTATACACCTGAACAAAACACAGCTACCGGTGAAAAATGAGCACAAATTCCTAGGCGTAACTTTTGACAAAAAGCTCACTTTCCTGCCTCATATAAATGCACTGAAAAAGAAAGCCTCCCGATCCCTCAACATACTCAAAGTACTGTCACGAAAACATTGGGGTGCCGACAGGACATGCCTTCTAAAAATTTACCGCTCTGTAGTACACTCTACCCTTGATTATGGATGTATAGTGTATGGGTCAGCGAGACCATCATACCTTAAACGACTAGATACAGTGCATAACTTGGGTTTGCGTCTCTCCACTGGTGCTTACAGGACATCACCCATTAACAGTCTTTATGTAGAAACCAACGAACTGTCACTCGAGGACCGAAGAACTATGCTCACGTGCTCGTACGTTTTAAAAATCCGTTCGCTTCCCAAACACCTATGTTACCCCATAGTCACAAAGTGCCCATCAAGAACACTTTTTAACAACAAACCACAAGCTATCAGGCCACTCCTCCTGCGTTTTGAAGAGATGTGTCAAAACCTCGGAGTACTGGACACATTACCTGCCATTGCTCGAAGACGAGCTCCACTGCCTCCATGGCACAATTTTCCGGCAATCTGTGATTTTACCCTTACGCAGTTCCAAAAAAAACAAACTCCAAAACAACATATAGTACAGGAATTCCTTGCACTCGAAGAAAAATACAGTAGTTTTACGGACTTTTACACTGACGGTTCAAAAACGAATGTTTACGTAGGAAGCGCAGTGGTGCGAGGAAATTCGGAGACAGCAATGCGACTTCCACAGTGCGCATCCATCTTCAGCGCAGAATGTTACGCAGTATGTGTGGCAACAAAAAAAAATATTAAATGAGAACCTCAAAAACACTATTATTTACACAGACTCTTTAAGTGTACTTACAGCCCTCCACTCTAGAAACGCAACCACTCCCATACTTGGGGACATCATACACAACATTGTAACAGCAACAGCTCGAGGACAAAACATTAAACTCTGCTGGGTCCCGAGCCACGTCGGAATAAAAGGAAATGAGAGAGCAGATTTGTGTGCCGCTCAAGCTCGGGGCAAGGAAATAAAAAAAGTAGATATACCCTTTAATGACTGCATGAAATTAGTTCAACAGAAATTAAGACAAAAATGGCAGTCGCGTTGGAACAGCGAAGTGAATAATAAACTGCACTTTGTAAAACCAGTTTTGGGTGAATTTAAGTCATGTGTGCACCAGGAACGTTTTAAAGAAGTGGTTTTATGCCGTCTGCGAATATGCCACACGCACCTCACGCACAACTTCCTGCTAACAAAACAAGATAAACCTGGTTGCGAGGAATGCGGAGAAGAACTTACTGTTAACCACATTCTATTCTCATGTGTGAAACTAGAAAAACTAAGAAAAAAGTACTTCACTCAATTTTATCATGAATACATTCCTTTTCACCCAACATTGCTCTTAGCTGATAATGCCATTGTTAACATACCCTCCGTTTTTAGCTTTTTAAAAGCAGCGGGCGTCCTCGAAAAACTGTAATTTTTGAACCACTGGTTCCCTTTATTACATGATACACCTCAGCCACTTTCTCATTCCTGAGAAGTAGGCTGAGGCTTTTTATTTGATTGGTTGGGAGCCTCAGGATCCTTGCCTAGCCAAGGATAGCCGCTAAGGCTGCCTGACCTTCCTTAAGGCTTTTACCATTAGCGATTTCCAAATTTCTTCTCTTTTTTTACTAGGCAGCACAATGTTTTTAGGTCATCTACGCCATCGGCATTTTTTGATATTCGTAAACATTCTACAGAAAGCCAATTCTACACCTTGAGTTTGGCGCATGATGGCCTTAGCTGCCTATGTGCCATAAAACCCAACACCCAACCCAGCAAATGCCACATGAGCACATACTGCAAGAGTTCTTTGCCTTACAAGAAAAATATGACACCTACACTGAATTTTTACACTGATGGCTCAAAAACAGAGTCATGTCGGAAGTGCAGTAATTCAAGGAAAAAACGAAAAAATGATACGATTACCACAGTATGCATCGGTATTTGCTGCGAAGTGTTATGCCATCCTCGTAGCCGTAGAACAAATAGTATAACAAAATATAAAAAATAGCATCATTTACACCGATTCACTGAGTATGCTCAAAGCACTGCACTCTACAAATGCTGCTGAACCCATAATAGGAAAAATCATACATAACGTAGTTAAAATCACGAAGCAAAAACATAACATTATATTCTGCTGGGTCCCTAGCCATGTTAAAATTTTAGGTAATGAGAGAGCAGATACTTGCGTCGCACAAGCTCGAATTGGTCATATGAAACAAGTTAGCATACCACAGAGGGATTTTTCTAAATTACTGCACAGTAAACTCAGAAATAAGTGGCAGGTTGCATGCGACGAACAGACAAACAACAAACTACATTCTATAAAACTTGTTTTGGGAGAATGGATATCATGTAAACATCAGGAGCGTTTTACAGATGTTATTTTGTGTCGACTACGCATTGGACACACACACCTTACACACAACTTCTTACTGACAAAAAAAGACAAACCTCTCTGCGAAATGTGTGGCGATGAACTCACGGTAAACCTCATTTTAATTGTATGCACAAAACTGGAGCAACTGAGGAAAAAATATTTCACAACATTCTACAATGAATACATCACACTACACCCCATGTTACTTTTAGGAGATCAAGCACTGGTTGATTTTTCAAGCATTTTTAAGTTTCTCAGAGAAGGCAATGTTTTGAACAAACTTTAGATATAAAAAGCGTAACCTTTAAGAAGAGCTCTAACCGTGTGTTTGACGCATCATAGCCTCAGTTGCTTTTGCGCCATTAAAATCAATATAACTAACTCAACCTTCTCGAGCTGAGCAGTGTATTGAGGATCGACAACCAACTGGGGCCACGTGCAGATCAACTGAACAAGATCCTCGCAGAATACAGGGACGTCTTTGATGATAGCATTGGAAAACTCAAGCACATCAAACTGAAACTGCGTCTTCAAAGTGGTGTGCAACCGAAGTTCTACAGGCCACGACAAGTGCCTTATGCCTTGAAGGAGAAAGTGAACACTGAGTTTGAACGGTTGGAAGCAGTCAGCATCCTGGCAAAAGTGAATCACAGTGATTGGGCCACGCCCATAGTGCCTGTAGTGAAAGCAAATGGAACTGTCCGCATATGTGGAGACTTCAAAACCACAATCAACCCTCACTTGGTGGTGGACCAGTATCCCTTACCCTGCATTGAGGACATCTTTGCAAAGTTAGCAGGAGGACAGAAGTTTTCAAAGATAGATCTGAGACAAGCCTACCTACAAATGGAAGTAGATGAGTCCAAGCCGCTCTTGACCATCAACACAGAAAAAGGGCTGTATCAGTACAACAGAATGATTTTTGGCATCTCTCGTGCGCCAGCTGTGTGGCAGAGAACAATAGATCAAATCCTGCAGGGAATCCCAATGTGCCATGCTACTCAAGATGACATTCTTGTCACTGGTGAGTCAGAAGATTCTCATCTCAAAAACCTAGAGCTAGTGCTCAGAAGACTGCAAGAGTATGGGCTCAGAGCTAACCTCCAGAAATGTTCGTTCTTTGAAGACTCTGTAACATACTGTGGTTACAAGCTCGATGGAACCGGGTTACACAAGACAGGACAAGATCAAAGCAGTGATACGTGCCCCTACACCCAAGTCCACGTCTGAGTTGAGGTCATTCCTTGGCCTTGTGAACTATTACGGGAATTTTATTCCAGATAGTGCTAATCTTCTCAGACCACTGCATGCACTTCTGGAGAAATAATCACCATGGAAGTGGACAAAAGAATGTGAGGTGGCATTTCAGCGAGCAAAGAAGATTAAAGCCTCAGAAACTGTCCTTGTGTACTACAACTCAAACCTGGAAGTACGTCTAGCATGTGATGCTGGCCCCCACGGACTCTGAGCAGTCCTTTCGCACAAAATGCCTAATGGGAGTGAAAGACCCATCGCATTTGCATCTCGAACCTTGAAGGCTTCGGAAAAGCAGTACTCTCAGATAGATAAAGAAGCACTAGCCATTGTCTGGGGTATACAAAAGTTCTATGCATACCTGTATGGAAGACACTTCAAGCTGATCACAGATCATCAGCCTCTGACACATATCTTTGGCCCAACCAGCAGTGTTCCTGCGATGCAAACAGTACGCATTCAACGTTATGCCTTGTTTCTAGCTGGGCTCGACTACGAGATACAGTACCGCAAGTCATCGGATAATGCCAATGCAGATACATTGTCACGCCTTCCTCTTCTAGACAGTCCTGAAGACAAACCAGATGAAGCTTAACTTTTCTACCTGAACCAAATGGAGCAACTACCTGTGACAGCTCATCAAGTCATACAAGCCACAGAGCTTGACCGTCTGCTATTGAGAGTCCGCTACCATGTTGTGAACGGGTGGGACTCGTGCAAACAAGACAACGAAATCCTTCCATTCTACAGGCGTAGAGATGAACCCTCTTTACACCACGGCATCATTGTTTGGGGCATAAGAACTGTCATTCCAGCTGTATTGCGAGAAGCAGTCCTCAGCGACCTGCACTCTGGACATCAAGGCACTGTAAAAATGAAAGCGCTTGCACGTTCGTTTGTGTGGTGGCCATCTGTTGACACCGATATCGAAGCCATCACTAAGAAATGTGCAGGGTGCTCCAGCGAGAGCAACATGCCACCAAAGGTCTCTCTGCACCCGTGGGAAGTGCCGAGTGGACCATGGCGCCGAGTTCATTTAGACTTTGCAGGGCCATTCCTGGGCAAAATGTTTCTTATTGCTGTTGACTCATTCTCAAAATGGCCTGAAATACATGTGATGAGTTCAACTACGGCAGAGCACACCATGGATGCACTGCGCGTTATGTTTGCATCTCACGGCATTCCAGAACGCATTGTCACGGACAATGGTCCTCAATTCACATCGGAAGAGCTTCGGACCTTTCTCATGCAGAATGGTGTACGACACACATTTAGCGCACCATATCATCCGGCGACGAACGGTCTTGCAGAAAGGTTCGTGCAGTCCTTCAAGCACAGTATGAAGGCCATGAAAGGAGAGGGATCCATCATCAAGAAGTTGACAAACTTCCTTTTGGCATACCGTATGACACCCCACTGTGCTACTGGTGAGACACCAGCAAACCTTTATCTCGGGCGCGAGCTACGCAGTCGACTAGCACTATTACGCCCACAACTCAGTGGACGTACGTATGAGAAACAAGGGTCATCTCAACCAAGTAAGCCTCAGCGCTCCTTTTCTGAGGGGGAAGAAGTTTCTGTGCACTCCTATAGGGGTACGAGTAAATGGGTGCCCGGAACAATCACAACCAGAACAGGGCCTCTATCATATGAAGTGGAAGTTGGAGGAACAACCTGGAAATGTCACACTGATCAACTGCGCAAGGGTTACACCGACGACAAACGCCATCTGGATCCGGAACCTGAATTCCTACCCAGTATGCAAACCTCCCCGGACAACGAGACATCACTTGCTTGTGTTCCAGATGAAAACAAATCTGCATCACCTCAACGTGATCCATGTGTGAGTGCACCAGAAGACAAACTTAATACTCCTCGGGTAGCAGTTCCCGTGAGCCTCCCTGATCCTATCACAGGTCGCCCAGTGAGGGTACGTCGACCACCATCGAAACTGGACTTGTAAAAAATTTACAAGGGAGGAAGTGTTGTGTGCCAAAAGCAGCGGCGTACCGTGCGTGTGTTGGCAACTGTGGACACAAGCTGCATGCGTGCGTATTGACGCTGTGTGTGTGTGTTGTGCCGGCGGCATGGCTTCCATGTTGTGTGTCAGTATTGTACCATGTTCTTAGTTGTGCAATAAATGAAGTGCAGACACAACAACGCCCTTCCTTGTTGGAATTTCATTGCTGACTTTATGGAGGAGCTGTACAGTTCCTATACCTATATATCTTTCAGTATTTTGACATAAGGCTCATCTAAACCCTGATTCCGCAATGCCTGTATGACAGCTGAGGTTTCCATTGAGTCAAATGCTTTCTCATAATCAATGAAGGCTATATACAGGGGTTGGTTATATTCTGCGCATTTCTCTTATCATCTGATTGATAGTGTGAATATCATCTATTGTGGAATATCCTTTATGAAAGCCTGCCTGATCATTTGCTAAGTCTAATGTTACCTTAGTAAATATTAGCGATTACCTTAGTAAATATCTTGTAGGCAACGGACAGTAAGCATATCGGTTTGTAATTTTTCAAGTCCTTGGCGTCTCCTTTCTTATGAATTAAGATTATATTTCGTTCTTCCAACCTTCTTGTACGGTTGAGGTCATAAGGCTTTGCGTATACATGGCGGCTAGTTTTTCTAGCAGAATCTCCCCTCCGTCTTTCAACACATCTACTGTTACCTGATCCTCACCAGCTGGTTTTCCCCTTTGTATTGCCACTAAGGCTTTCTTTATCTTCTCTTTCATTACTGGCGGGATGACGCATTGCTGTGCGCTACTATCTCTATCATTAACGTTCTGATTACATTGGTTACTGTATAAATTTGTGTAGAACTCTTTGACTACTTTAACCGTCTTATTCATATTGCTAATGGCATTGCCCTCCTTGTGTCTTAACGCATACATCTGGTTTTTCTCTATGCGTAGTTTCCTCTTCACCGCATTCATGCTACCTTCGTTCTTTAGAGCATGCTCGATTCTCTCCATATTAAACTTTCTTATGTCAAATATCTTGCGCTTATTTATTTGCGCCTTTATTCCCGGTTAAACATTGAGCCATTGTGGGGGAAGAGGAAGCCGTTCTGAACGGCCTGTGTGTTGAAATTCTTCTAGCTGGAAACAGCGTATCGACCATAGGCCGAGGTCTCCTGACACCTGAAGTTGCCACGGACTTGTACAAATTTGTCCTCCCTCGACTACCTACCAGTAATGTTGTCCTCAACACCTTCCTTTTGTATGCTGACCTCAAGGGTCGCCCATACCATGCTCCCGACTTCCGAGAAACGCTTGTGCAGATTGTGGACCTCCGTGAAATTCTGTGTATTGGCCAGTACCAAATGAGCCACGTTTGGATGTTTACCTGCGAGAGCAGTTCCTCAAAACAGAAGCTTATTGACAAAGCATAGTTAAACGTCAAAGGTGTAAAATGTATCGTGTTTGACCCGGACGCCACAAAGGTGAAGTTTAAGCTTCTTTGGCTCCCGTGCTAAATGGAGCACCGGAGGATTGTGGAAGCTTTGGAGCCTTTTGGAACTGTACAATATGGCGGCGCACTGGAGCGAACCATGAAATCTCGCTCACGCTCCAGGACGGAGTGTCAGCGAGTTCAATTCCTCACACGCTCAACTTTTTCGGGGTACAAGCTTTCGTTGTGATCCCAGGCAGGCCTCCGCTGTGTCTTCGTTGTAATTGTGTGGGCCATGTACGGCGTCAGTGTCGTGTGCCTCGATGCACCCAGTGCCGACACTTTGGGCACGCAGTAGACAATTGTGTTATGTGTTATGCTGACAGGTTACGCCAAGGCATCTGGGCACATGAGGATAAAGTGGTGTCAGAGCACATTATGGATGTGTCGGATGTTGTGGAAGCGTCGGGTGAACTGACTCATGAGCTCCAAACAGAAGGTGAACCAAAGGCTTCTGCACCGAATAATGGCAAGGGCCCGCCTGCGAGTACGGACAAACAGGAATCCCCGTCTCCGGACCCAAAGCCACCGGACCCGTGTCTACCCGGGTCTGCTACTTGGTGAGTCCTGTGCTTGCTGCTCAGGAGCCACCTGTCACCCAACCATCACGAGAGCAGAACACGCCTGCTGTAGAGTCAGTGGAGGCGCTTCAGCCAGTGAATGTGCGACATGCCTTCTGCACTGGCGATGCCCCTTCGTCACCAGAGTGCAGCAGTGTGTTGCCTGAACTGTCAGCTTCTAGTATGTTCGGTGCCCCGTCGGCTGTCAGCGTGGTTGCAAGGGTCGTGGTCCACTCGGCTTCATAGGCCGAAGCCTTGGCTGTCTCAGAAGAGGCGATGGACAACAGTGCACCTTTGAAGCGTCCTGCAGATGATGAGGTCACGATGTGCAAAAGGCTCCTGGTGTGGTGGCATTGGGAAAGGTCACGTCAAAACGAAGGGTGACGTCTGCCCTACAAGCCGCCGATTTGCAGGCCGGCCACCGCAGTACAGGGGATGGCCTTCAATAAGAAAAGCACCAAAACTGGCGGGCGTCACAGCATTTCATGTCACTGCCCTTAACGGGGCCCCGAAACACATTTTCAGTGCATTGTTTTGCCTGTTGGTTGCATAGAATGAGTTATAGTGATGCTATTAGCATTGTTTGTACCATGTATACTGCGGTTTTAATATTTTAATTAGCTTGCAAAAACAAATTCGTGGCGCTGACGGTGTCAGCATACAGTGGCGGTTTTTAGCAGCGGATATGACATCACTTAGTGGGAGCTTGATGATTGGACAAAGATTAAATATACCACAAATTGTGTTAATAACTAGAGATACGTTTTGTCAAGTTTTGTGTTTTATATTGCATTAACAAAACCAACTTGTTTGTCTTAGATAAAATCACTGTTAAGCCAGTAAGCCAGTAAAACAAAAATACACCACCAGAGGCTCTGGCTACTTTTTGCATCAAAGGACTTTGCGCCTCTGTAAACATCCTACGACCTAGCACTCAACACTTATGGAACTCTATATATTTGAGAGCGGCTTTGCAGAATCGATCGGATCAAGCCATTGCACTCTATAAGTGTTCGTTTCGGTCCCAAGGAAGGATGCGTTCATTTCACATTTAGCAGACAATGCGCATCGTCAGCTTGTTGAGGATCACCGGGCGGCGGCGCCAGATGGCGCCACGTTCCAGTCAACAGCGCGCGCTCCTTGCTCGCCGTGACCAACCAGTGCGCTAGGAGTGACGAGCGATGGTAGGCGGTAAGCAGTAGCTGTACACGCTATGCTAAATGTGGCTGATATCTTGCACAGGCTGTCACACCGTTGCAGTATCTCGCGCTCGAGTTCAATTCCATAAGGGAACGTCACTGATAGTGTTCCCTTCTGCTCCGTCGATGTGACGATGAAGCAGCGCTGTGCCAGCCGGGCTTTCACACGGTTCTTGTAACCATGCAAACGGCGCTGCCAGCCTTGGCATGAGCGAGTTACAGAGAACAGGCAACCATGGAGTGCAGACTTCCGCCACGTGCTCAGATAGGATGTCTTGATTGGTCGCACTAAGTGTCGTCATTGGGAGAGTGAAATGGGAAGCTGTGCGAAAATCGAGTTGAGGGCAGCATTTTGTTTGCTTGTATTTTTAAATTTCTTTGAATAACTCACGTTCCTATGCATCGATTCTCGTAATTCTTTTTGAGTCAGCATCTGTGTGACATAAAGAATTCATTTGTAGTGTATCCGGCATCTGTTCAAGCAGTGTTTCGCAGCCCCTTTAACATTAGGGGTCTGTGTAGTCGTCGAAGGCAACAACAGTTACGGCATCTTTTAAAGAAATGGGGTGTGACAATGGCAGCCATCCAGGAAACCAAGCTGTCCTCTGAAACCAAGCTGTCACTGAAGCTGCTGTCGAGCCTTTCATGTCAAAATTCAATGTTATCATTAGTCACTCGAGAGGCTTATCAGGTGGGTGCATGCATGCTATTTCTGGCTGACACTTTGGGGATTACTGCAATATAGCAATTACTGCGTATAGCAAAGGTGATGACGGGTGACCTATCTGCTGTGACTTCGAAGTTTCTGGTGTACAGTGACGAATTGTTTGTGTATATGCCCCTCTAATGCAGAGTGATAGAAGGCTATTTTTCTTGTCATTAGTCGACCATTTGTCCGCGTATCGTAAAATTATGCTGTTGGGTGATTTCAATTGTGTTTGTAGGGATGAAGACCGAGCAGTGTTAAGTAAGCGATATGACCCTAGTGCTGCTTTACTCACTGATTTGGCATGCGAATACAACCTGGCGGATGTTGGGCAAGATAAGGGACAAAGCACCTATTTCACTCACTTTCAGTGCTCCTCTAGTGCTCCTCTAGTGCTCGGCTTGACAGGATTTACGTTTCAGCAGACATGTTATCCAGCGTTTTTGGTTACTGGATGCCACCCATATTCTTCAGTGATCACTGCATGGTGTCTCTTCAGATAGGGAGGTACAGTCGGCGCATACTCCATCCTCGATGGGAGCTGTGGGAGCTGAATAGCTGCCTACTTTCAGATGAAACCTTCAAACGTGCTGTATCTAATTGCTTGAAGAACACGTGGTCACGCGTTCATCTCTCAGTTTTGCAAAATTGTGACTTATTTAAACAAGAAACAAAAAACATTGCTATTGAAGCCTCAGCAAGAATCGTGTTTTTGAAGAGACATCACCTTCGAGAGCTCAGCCATACTTTGGTTGAGCTACATGAGTTAGAGAGGATTAGCCCAGGTGCCTATGTAGAAGATGTCACTGCCATAAAAGTAGAGCTTCAGCAGTTTGAAACCAAAAGATACAAAGGGGCCTTGATAAGATCTAGGACCCATAGATTTCTGGATGAGCAACCATCTCGTCAGGCCCTGAGTGATGAAAGGCAGACTGCTCTAGCTAAAGAAATATTGGAAATTCAGTATGGTGGTTGCACATACAGCGGTAGTCCTGGTATTATTGAGGCTTTCTTTGACTATTATTGGAAGCTGTTTGGTGGTTGTGCGGGGACAAATGCAACATCAGATTACAGTCACTTATTCGAAGCCTTGCCCCGACTTGACGATGAGCAGCGCGCTGTAGTGGAGGGGCCTATCACTTCGGACAAAATTAAAGCTGCCATTTCTTACCTGATGGCTCAGAAATCTCCTGGGCCAGATGGCATAGCTAGCGAGTTCTATAAAACATTTTCCACTTGCCTAGCGCCTGTCTTGATGGAGGTTTTCCAGGCTTCTTACAATGTTGGTTTTTTGCCCCCCACTTTCTATTCTGGGCATACTATAATGATTCCAAAAAGCACAGATTCAAATTGGTGGAAAACAGTTGAGGGATATCGTCCGATTTCCCTCTGTAGTGTAGATTACAAACTTTTTTCAAAGGTTCTTTGCAATCGTCTGCAGCTAGTTGTCGCTCACTTAATAGGCACGCATCAGGTCTGCGGTATCAGAGGCCACCGCATCCAAACCCTTATTCATACTGCACGTTCAGTAGTGGAGACAGTATCAGATGAGATCGGACAAGTAGCTCTAATTCAGATTGACCTTGCTAAGGCCTTTGATAAAGTCCGTCACGATTTCTTGTTTGCGGTCTTAGAGCATGCAAATATTGGAGATGTTTTGCTTAGGGGCATAAGACTGTTTTAAGGAGTCTCATACAATGCTATTTGTTAACCAAGGGCTAACAAAACCTATTCTATTGAAATTATCTGTTCGCCAAGGCTGTCCCTTATCGCCTTTGTTGTTTGCCTTGAATCCCTTTGCCTCAGTATTATTAACTGCATATCTATCTGTGGTTTCTCCCTGGCGCAGTGTGAAATTAAGATTTTAGCCTATGCCGATGATGTCGCCCTCTTTTGTTCTGACAGAAAGAGCGTGCTTGAGGCATTGCATTTGACTGAACAGATTTGCAAGGTTTCAGGTGCGGCTCTTAATCTAGATAAATCCAAGGGGTTTTGGTTGGGTCATTGGGGTACAATGACAAGTCATTATGGTAGCATAAGCTGGGACTGCAGGCCCCTTCACTACCTGGGAGTTCCCCTTCATCAAATTTGCAACAGTGGCACCTACTGGGATTCACAGATAGTCTCCATGAGGTGACGAACCCTGGCTTGGATGGGTAGGGAACTATGAGTGTTTGCTTGGGCTTAAGTCTGATACAGTTTTTATTTGCAAAATTTGCCTGTGTGTTGCAGGTTCTCCACTATGCGAGGAAGAAAGTGCAGGTGATGCACAGAATATTTGCTACATTCGTATGGCGTTCCCAATCGGAACTCGTGTTGCGATAACCTATTTTTTTTCTAGAATCTAGTGGAATCGGCCTTGTTCACTTAATCGTGCGTCAGCTTGTTTCGTGTTTTTTCTTTTTCAAATCGTCAAACCACCCTTTTTTAGTAGCTGTGCTTATTAGGCGTCTCAGTGCTCATTTGCCTTTCCTATACACACCGATGGGACACACTCTTGAGGGGCCTTTATGGGGACTCCTTAAGGAAGTTGCTGACACCTTCAATTTCCTCACTGTCCACTTTTTTTTTAGACTACCTGTGTAGCCTCTCCAGACGGCAGATGACTCAGGCACTTACAGAGTATTTGTTCCCTGTACCGTTGTATCAGCAACCTTTTCTGGAGTTCCTTGATGCCGGTATTTTAAAACTTGTTAGGCGAATGTGCATTTCTTCTGCTGTGAAAACATTCTTTTTTAAGCTGCACGCGTCAACGCTGCCTGTGAAGGCATGGCTTCATGCTAAGGAGATGCTTGTGCCATGGACGGTGAATTTCTGCCTGTGCAATACACCAGAGACAATTGACCATTTTTTTATTCTGTGCATTGATGCTATCTTCTTCTGGGACATTTCACAACGAACAATTAAGAAGGACATTGACATCACACCCTACAGTATTCGTTTTTTGCCTGTGGAGAAAAACAGTGTTGTGCGGTATGATCTATTTATGTTGCTGGGACTATTTATTCTCTGGAAGAGCCGCATGAAGGACCACCACGCCGAATCACCACTGTCGTCAAAATCTTTGTTTCATGAACATTGCACTTTGACACGAGGAGTGTATGCTACCCTGCAGGAGCTGCCTAGCTGGCTCCCCTATCTGGATGCATGTTTGTGCCTCCCAGACTTTTGATGTTTTAGAAGGAGGGGTCCTGCAGGGGTAAGGTGGCCTGGTGTTTTGTGGCGTAAGCATGATTATACTTTCTTTTTCGGCACTATTTCCATGCAATAAAGAAAAAAGAGCAGCGTCTCCACCTCAAATGCCAAAGGCCCTGATTCGATTTCCAGCCTCGACACAGGGTTTTTTTTATTCAGTGAGTGTGCGGTGGGAGTTGATGACGTGGTTGGCCACGTAGTTGGTCACATGGTGTGGAGCAGCTGCCGCCGGCGCGGCGCCGTGGCTGGTCACGTGATTTGTCACACGGTTGGTCACGTAACCAGTCACATGGTTGGCCACATGGTGCAGTTTCCAGAGGATGCGCAGACCGGCCAGGCGTGCGCGGTGGCGGCTCTGACACGCCAGCTGTGCACTTTGTGACGTCACTGCTCCTCGCACAAGCGCAGCATGGCTCTCCAGGAGCCACGCGAAACTGGTCAGCCTCGGCCAGTGTAGCTTACGCTACAAAAAACTTTTCTGGCACAAAAATGATCAAGTATTCATGCGCCGCTGTCCTCGGCCCTGAGTTATTAGAGTTGCCACCATGGATGACTTCGACAAAATATGATAGAGGGACTCAACAGTTTTAGTTATTTGCTTACTCATCTCTCAAATTAAGTCCTTTGTCAAGGATGCAAGTACTATGGTCAGCATTCTTTTAGAGAGAGCAGAGCCTTGTGTCACAATAACCAGTTCTTCTTGTTCTAATTGAATGCACAAAGTTTAAAAAGTAGCACAATTCTGTTTGCATGCTCCTAGGTGAATACTTTGTTTCGAGATAATTACTATGCAGTGCACTTCTCGGGGTATAGGTGCTCTTCACTGTCCGCAAAAAATAAAAAAGAAGGTGGTGTAGCCTTTTAGGGTCAAATGCAACTTATGCTTTGATGTCATTCCTGATGTCTCTGTTATACATGAAGACTATGAATCTCTGATTATCGAATGTGCCAATGTTATGCTTGTAGTTATTTAAAGGCCACCTTCGGGCATAATAGATGTTATGTTTTATTGAACGCAGGTTATTTTTCACAGCTTGGTAAACCTCTCAATGTTACAGGTGACTTACACGTAGCTGAAGGCAGCTAGGAAGTGCTGGCTTGCTGATTATATTTAAAACAGAGTCTCTGCATTGAGACAAGTCTAAAGATTAAAAGTGAGGAATTGTTGTTCTTAGTTTGCATCGTCTCTGCGCCATTTCCTCGTTTCAAATATAAATCCGTTTAAAGTAATAAAACCCGAAAAGGCTGCAAATCAAATTTGAGAACAAGTACCGATCCTCCGATCTCGCACAATAACTGAAAGCAAACCAAACCGCTGATTTCTTCATGAACCGAAATATTGTAATTATTCTCGTTGCATTTATATCACCACATTCTTGTTTCACTCAGTCTCTAATGGATTCTGAAGACTGCACAAAAGGGGACAAGAAGGCAGATAGAAACGACGGGACTGGTGCCTTCGAGCCTTCTCTGTTCCACTCTCTCTTATGTACACCGCCTTCACAATCCGTTAAAAATATGAACCAGCTAGCCAGAACCAAAGTATGACTTGATCACTTTGTTACTGTCTTAACTCAGTGTCTCCACAGGGAAGCAAATTTTTGCCTAGACAAGCAAATATGCTCCTTATCTATTTGTGGAATGGCGTCTATGATTGTGCACATGATTTATAATTTTTTTTCTGAGCGTCTAGCGCTGTTTTCACGAAGTAATTGATGCCGGCTACATTTGAAATTCATACTGGACAGAACAGCAGGGCCATTTCGGGTCTGCAAAAAAGGATCGCTTTTGCAAACATGGAATACAGATAGACGTCGCAAAGTTCTACGGAGCGCCGAGGACGTGCTGTCTGTTGCTCTCACTTATTGCTTCTCTTACGCGGTTAAATGTTTTACTAAAGGACACTGAAGCTGAGTTTTAGTTCCGGAACCAGCTTTGGATAATAAGGAAAATAATTTTGGGGCATTAGTGTGTTCGATAGAAGAATAAGTTTGGCATTCCGTGAGCGTGCAAGTGTGCGGCGTCCGTGAATTCTTCAAGTTCTTGAGCCATTCATGTTCGTTTTTTGAAACATAAGGTTCTAAACATGCACGTAAATTTTCAGGTGTTTGTCAATAATAGGAAATAATGTGTGTCTGAAAGGGTTAGAATGAACACTGCCAAGTAGTTTCTTCAAAGAACATTTTATAAAGGGCCACCTGTCTCTTTGCACAGTTGACGCTTCACAAAAATGCTGTTTGACATTTAGTAGAGTATTTTATAGTGATGTGTGCGGTTTAACGCCCCGAACCTACACATGGGGCCTATAACAGACTCCGTGTTCTATGGTTGCTGGTCAATTTCGACCACCTGAGGTTTGACTGACATCGCGAAGTGCACAGGCGTCTTTGCATTTCGCCTACAGCGAAATGAGCCCGACCAAGAGGAGTGTTAATACTCTCTTTAGACACACTGTTCAGAAAGTTGAGAAACGTTTCACGAAAGTTTGGCCGACCCCCATTGGATCTTTCTGATGCAGCTCGACTTGAAGTCCAGTTCCTGGCTGTCCAGGAGGCGCTGCATAAGGACGCGGCGGGACCACCAGCTGCGGCTGCCGTTCAGCTGTGGCCGCAGGTGCCCTGCCACCCCACTTCAGCTCCCGGCATGCTGGTAGTGGCCGGTTTGCCCTCACTTCTGCCGCCTGCATTCTCGACGCCCCTGCCTCAAGCGTTGTCTGTCTCTGTCGGGGCGCGGTCTAGCGTGGCCATCAGCCACGCCTCCGCCCTTGTCGGGGCCGTTTCCTCGGCCGAAAGACGTGCACTGAAGCACGGGGTTCGTAGTCCCTGCTGCAGTGGTGGCGGCTCTTCGGACGAAGACCTATTGCTGGACGTGGAATGCGAGCGGGACCGGTTTTCTGGGCCTACTGGCTCACCCAACGCATCACAAGAACGGAGCAGGCTGTGTGCCTTGCACAGATCGAAGCTTGATCCAGTCCGTCCTCAGGTGATGCCCCCATTGTGTGAAGAATGTGTATTCCTCGACGCAGCGTTGTAAGATATGGTGTGTGAATCAGTGCACTCCACCGGCTCGTCCCAACGACGGTGGCAGAACCCGTGGAGGGCAACACGCTGAAAATGCCTCAGTGGTGTAACCTATGCATGCTTACACTTCGTTTCCCTGAACCGTCTTAACTGCCTTCTCACAAGGAGTGATTGTGCGAGGCACTACACAACAGCTGCCTCAGACTAGGGAGTAGCTTCGACGTCGATCGCCACCACCATGCATGCATTCGTAACTATGCATGTTGAGTTGAAACCTTCGAGGCGATCATCTCGAAATGCACGTGTATGAGGAGAATCCCAGCAAACTTGTATGGCAAATGCTGTGTTATTCCAGGTTATTCCAATCTACCTTGGCTATTGCAGCAGGCGAGAGCAGGCCCGGGGCGGCGGCGGTCGCAACACCTTGGTTACTTTCGGCAAAGGCGGTATACATTAATTTGTAGCATTTGTGATTTTTTCTTTCTTTCAAAATCGCCGATCGGACATATGAGCGCTGGGAGGCAACCCTTCATAACCACAGACCCCTCGACCAGAAATCATTGGTTGAGAGGGGCCGGATTATGACGGTGACAAATGGGTTCTCCTACTGAACCCACCCAGTATTTATACCCTTAATAAATGATTTTCCTCCTCCTCTTCACGCATGGGCAATGATGAAACAAAAAAAGAGTGCACGCCACGTGGAGGTGACTGGGATTGAAGCCGAGTCCTTTCACGTGCAAAGCGAACGCTCTACTGCTGAATTACACCCTCTTATTTTTATTGCCTACACAGGAAACAAACAATGAAAACAATGTTCAAATCGCAACAGTCAGCCGATTACGGGTAACTTAGTGTTATTAGAGCTGCTCGAAATTTGTAATTTTCTCACGCACATTTTATGTAAGGTTTATGTAACGAAATCTCCTCACTTTTAGTTTGTGCACGGATTCGCTAAAATCACGTCACCATCACCACGCCGAATAGCCATTTGGCGTTCCCACGTGTTAGGTAACACTATTGGCATCAACATATTGTTAGAAGCAGGGGTTCATTGAGTCCATAACCGGTGACTGAAATCAGCTGGGCCCAGTTTAGCGCGAGACGCCTCAACCTGATTCTCCTTATCTTCTGTGTGGTCAGCATCACCTCTTTATTGGCGTTACAAAATCATATGGAGCACTGCGTGCCACCTTGCACAGGTAAAAATCCAATTCTCTAAGGATTTAGAGAGAAATCATTGTAAAGCACAGTGTAATAACGCTTCAAAGGAACACCCTGTCCCAACAATCTAAAAGCACATGTTCAATATCATTTGGCTTTCAGCTTAGAATATGATTGGCACCTCACGATACAAAGGTGTCCGTTTCTGCAATCCATATTTTTACTATGTCTGGAAGTTCCATAAAAGCCGCTCGTGGTGACTGCATGCATGTATATAGCACGCGTAACCTGATCGGAGGCTGCAGATCCGGCCTCATTCATTCATTCATAAATCTTCATGTGGGCCTTGTGGGGCCCATGTGTTGGGCGCAACACGTGCGCGGATTCGGAAGCGTTCGGGGGCAGGCATGTGTGCTCAGGTGCGACACCACTGGGCATGTATGGCAAGTTCTTCACCAGGAGCGAGGTGAATGCACGTGTGACCGCAGCAGTGGCTGCATAACGGTGAAGAGATCGGACCACCAGTGGTGTTCAGAGCAGGAGTGCTGGCCATGCACACCGTGTTTGTGATTGAGGCGGCGCGGCCAACCGCCGAGGCGTTGCAGGGCCGTGTTTGGTGAGTGGCGTCCAGTACCAGCGGACCTTCTTACTGAGATTCCCTCAGTATAAAGGGGGGAAATCAGTTTCCCTGACGTTCTACTACACCGAAGGCACATATATGAGGCCTGCCCAGTACAGTATCAGAAGGCTTGGATCCCCAAGATGTTGCGAGTGTGAGCGACGTTACCAGTTGAGACACACTTCTTTAGTGTGGGACAGACTCAGGAGTTTCCCCAGGAATTGAGATTAGGAAGGATGTCTAAATTTCTACATGGGACGGTGTGTTGAGGGTAGAGCAGAAGCGGTAGTCATTTTTAATTTTTTGTGTCATGAATGCGTCGCGTAGGACTAGCAATGTTTATGACTGGAGCACTCCTGACAAAGAGGACAAAAATTCCCAGTCTTGTGTAAAAAAAAATCATTACGAATTAAAGGGGCGCCTTCACAAAAACAAGGAGGCCTGTACACCCCGCAGTTGTGTAGGGAAATCAGTGGATCATCAGGGTACCGCCCCTTCTCCCACTCCACTGACTGAACTGTACCGTATATATGGTTCCCAGGCTTCGTCTGTTCTGCGATGCTCTACAAGATGCTGTCAGTGCAGCTGCAGCGGTCAGACAGTGCATTTCAGACAACCGCGCTTGTTGGCAACTTTTTGCTTGGAAAAGCTGTTCTCACAGGTGACTAAAGTAAGCAGCTCTTGTTGATTTCAGGCATAAAGTCTACCGTGCATATCTTGATAGGAGGCTGAAAAGCACTGTCATAAAGTGTTTGAAGACCCAACCAACCTGCTTAGTAAAGCTCTAATGTGTCATGCAAATTCTGTACTCTTCGAGGATAAGAGTGTGCAATAGTTACAGGGAGTTTTTTCCATGTTAGAGCTTCGATGTTGGGAAGGGAAGCCAGGTTTATTGAGCCATACTGTAAACGGATTTGTTTTTTGTCGCGATCTCACTGACACTATATTGCATGGTTTTCCGAGTAAGGCCTTCCGCAATTTTGCAGTCACCATTACAAACACTGCAGGAGGACTTTTTCTTTTCTTGTTTGTTTCTTTGAAGAGGTAAGCAGCGTCCGGTTTTTGTGCGCGAGTTTTTTGGAGCAAAATTTAAATTCTAGGTGTTAGAAGGAAAAAGGGGTTTTCCTTTGCACATAACTGTACAGCAGAGCCCCAGGTCAGAACATATTAAAACGAATCGTAAACTGCTAGTTCCCCAAGGGGTGTAAACTGCTTTTTCTTGCGGAAAATTATCACTGAAAACATTCTTTGTGGAAACGGGCTTGTTTGTACCATGGAGGTTCTTTTTTTAAACTTAGAAACAACCAGAGACAATAGAACACGTTTTTAGAAAATTTTTGGAGGACTAACTGAAAAAAAGCAATTGTCAATGAAAAGTGGATAGATCTTCGCGCAGTTAGGTTGTTGGACTCCCACTATGGCTGCGTTTCACTTACTCCGACACGCACCACATTCTTTTACCCTCACATGCAGGCTTTGGGTGCGCTCCTACTCTTTGACACCAACTGCCATCTGTCGGTGCGCGCGGCCCGGTGGACTGCGGGTCGCACCGGTGCCACGCATAGAATACATGTTTACGTCTTCTTTACTTCCGTCGTTGATGCGCTCCGTCACCTAACCTATGTTTGTGCTGTGCATCATTACTCACATTTTCCCTCCACCAAACTGTTCTGTGCTTATATGATGCGCATTTTTACTCGTTAAGGCGACATCCGAGGGTAGTCGACCAGGTAGGTTGTGGACTGCAAACCAATGCTTACAAGCAGATTTCTGAACTGGCGTGTCGTTTGTTGCTGTATTTTACGTGCACTGCTGTCTGCGATAATTTTATGCATCAGCATGTATATTTATTGGTTTGACTCGGTGGTGTAGTGATGTGCAAGCAGTAACCAGATCGGCCAGCTGCAGACTGAAGGTTGTCCTGGCGAAGTGCATGTTTTCGATCACCGTATGTCTCTGGCATCCATGCGCAGAGCTTGCCATTGTTCCCATTAAGCACATTTCATGTAGGTGAATATAAGCACGACCGCTGCCTATTTAAGTTGCTATTTCCGTGTTCATGTCAGGGGGATTGACGGAGCAAAGGACTGCCTGTAGTATGTTTCTGCAGTTCGTATCTGCTGGAATCACAGCAAAATACGCACGATTTTCTTACAATCTGACAATTAGCGAAACGGATACGTGACGCTGTCACACGCACCGAGAGCTTCCGAATAAAATAAATGCGGCTTTAGGCTGCAGAATTCATGAAACCTGGTTTCTCTGCGAATATTGATTCAAGCTTGATAAATTAAGTGAAAATACGTTTTTATCCGCCATATAGCATAAACTGTCAAAATTTGTTGCCTGATGATAACCCTGCAACTCAGTTGAGCTATGGTGGCTGGAAGCTTCTAGCCACCATAGTTGAGCTCACAACGATAATTTGTTGATGTAACTGGCTCACCACTACGAAGGCGACAACAAAGCCCTATTTGTGGGGGATGGTTTATGGCCCGCGCAAAGGATAAGAGTGCATTAAAATTGAAACTGCAGGCTAGTGATGCACCTAATGCTTGATACTGACCAAAAGAGCTTTCTCTGCGATTGAGCACCAAGGCGCTTAGCACGAGCACATGCTAAGTGCCGGCACAATAAACGTAAATGTCAAACTGAATGTCATGATTAACGCATCAGTTTCATCCTTTTGATAACACAAAGACTTCTGCAATACAACTGCGCTGTGGAAGTATGCTCGGCAATGTTTCTTTAGCGCCCTAAGGGCAGTAAATCGCCGCGGAGCCGCCGCAGTCCCGCGATCCTCAAAGAAACGCCCGCACCACGGCGCGCCAGTCGGCGGAAAATTGTAGCGGGAAGTTAATGCTAGACTTCTGTGAGCAATACAACTTAGTTATTATAAATAGAGAAACTAAGTGTGAGGGACAAATCACGTGGGAATCCCGTAACAGGCAGATGACCATTGACTACTGCCTAATGTCGCAGAAGATCTAGCAAGCTCGCAATAATGGCAATAGACGAGAGGGGAAGCACAGCCTGGGAAGTGATTGTAAGCGTATTAGTCTAAAATTGGGAGCCCTGATCAAAAGACAAATGCATAGAAGTCAAAAAGAGAACGCAAAATTAAATGATGAACAAATAGCGTTAATGGCGGCCGGCGTAGAGGAAGCAATCGAGAAACGCCCCATGGAAAAGTGGGATTATAATCAGTTAGAACTACTCATTAGTACAAAAATAAAACGAGTAAAAGAAGTAAACCGTTGGAGTGGAAAGAGGAAGCCACGAAGTTGGTGTAATAAGAAAATTAGGGAGGCCATCGAACAACAACGGTTGGCTTCAAGGGAACACAGAGAAGCAAAGAGGGTTGAGTTATCTGAAGAGGAAATAGGCCAAAAATGGGAATCTTATCGACAAAAGAAACAGCAAGTGCAGGTCCTCGTCCAGGCTAAAATAAAGCACTCCTCTGATCACTGGCTGGCTGAAGTTCGCGATGCAACTAAAGGGGGGGGTCAAGAAAGTTCTGGAACCATATAAGCTGGCTGGGTAAAACAAATCAAAGAAACCAGGAACAGATTCAAGATGTTGAGGGAAAATGTTTAGAGGGAGACGATGCTGTGAAGTAAATTGCACAGTTATATATAGCTGAGTCATTTAGGAGCGATGAAAGGGTAATCTCCCCAAACGAGGGAGCAACACAGGACTGCACAATTGAAAACAGGTTAGAACTGACCAGTCTTAACTGGAAAAAGGCAGAAGCAAATATTCCAAAATGCACATCCGCAGGAATAGACAAATTCCAATCAAGCTCATTAATGAATTTCGGCCAAGAGGCAAGAAAACGCTGATAAAAGCATTGGAGGCAGTCATAAGAAATAAGCAAATCCCGCACAGCTGGAAACAGAGTAAAATGAATTTCATTTATAAAGGGAAAGGCGATAAGATGAACATAAAATCCTTCCGACCAATTACGATAACAGTTTTGAACCACCTGGCGATGCAGGCGGTGAAATTGAAAAAGCAGTCATGGGTATAATGTAATAGAATACTCGGAGAACTTCAGGACGGGTTCAGAAGTAGGCGCTTAAATGATAGCTTGTTCGTGCTTACCCAGTGCATAGAAATAGCTAAGTTGGAAAACGGACCTCTGTATTTAGCCTTCCTGGACATAAGCGGTGCATACGACAACGTTGACAGGGAACTCCTGGGGAACATATTGAAAGATGAAGGTATCGGTCACGAGGTAATTGATTTTCTGCGGGAAATATATCGCGAAAATAAAGTTGAAATAACGCGGGAAGGGATTAAGAGTACAAGTGTCGAGGTGTAGTGAAGCTTTTTGCTTCAAAAGCGTTCGAAGATGTACTTTAAATTTGCTTTTGGGCAACTTTTGCTCCCGCGGGGATGCGCTGACGGCGGTAAAACGTCAAGCCGCTTTGCACGAATTATATGATTGGTTTTTGGGGAAAGGAAGTGGCGCAGTATGTCTCATATAGCGTTGGACACCTGAAGGGCGCCGTAAGTGATGGTGCCGTAGTGGAGGGCTCTGGAATAATTTCGACCACATGGGGATCATTAACCTGCACTGACATCGCACAGCACACGAAAACAAGAAAGCAACCGATTCCACGCCCTGTTATTGTTTTTTACGCGGCGTCTGAAATCAAGCTACTGTGCAGTGGACCTAAGTGTGCAGAAAAATTTGAACGATTGCAGTGAAGGCTACGTGCCTACCGAGCGAACTTGCAAGAAGCACTTGGTGCGAAGTCGAGGAAGACAACTTGTTGAAGTCTGCGTTTTTCGGCTCTTTCGATCGATGACAAAAATGCCAAAAGTTGAGATGTTGCAGTATGTGATGCGTGGTCGTCTGTTTCTTTTCCCTCGGGAAACAGAAGACGACCACGAAGTGCGATTTCCTGGGACAAATAAAGTGCTTTGCCAGCATAGGCGTGCTTTATTTATTCATCTGTGGCACAGAGGTGACCGCGGGAGCCCCCACCCCTTGTGCGCGCTAACTGTGCACATTGCCTCCAACACCTGCCGCACGCATTTGCTTACCATCGGTTGTGCGATGCCGACGTGCGCCTCGTAACTAACGGCAGCTTGAAAGCCGCCCATAGCAAAGAACCGCTGTGTGCACACAGCACCTGCCGCCGCACCGACAGCGCACTCGCACGCAAATCTCCCAGTTCATCGGCGACTTCGTCGCAAAGCCACTCCACCGTCTGCTTCTCCAGTCGAAAAAGGCGTCGAAACAGCTCGTCCGGCAAGTCAAACGCGTCTTCGTGCGCCCTCCTTCGCCGTTGCTCGCGCTGACGCACCGCCTCAGTCGTATGGCCGCGTACACCGCCCCCATTTTCTGTAAGAAACGCAACGGTGAAATTGACCGCCTCGAGACTGTCAAAGGAAGGAAAGAAGGAAGGCCTCAGACGTTGCTAACTGTCAGCGCTTGCATAATTAGTTGTGCAACGTCACCACTTCTGCCACATCCGTGACGTAATCTGCAGCCACCCATGGCGCAAAAATGCAAAATGGCCGCCGGCCACGACCGACCAATAGGAGCGATGCTTATTGGCACCTTTTTGAGTTTTCGTAATCGACAGTTGCGTAATATGGCCTCCTGTCTTGCATATTTCGGTGGACACCCGAGCCGCGTTTAGTGAGATTTTGCGGGCGGACTAGGTTCACGTCTTGCGCGTCCTCGGAGCCTTTATCCTCGCACGCGTCTGTCCGTCGATCGGTGCTCGAACCCACGGCCGTTCAGGATCGATTGTTTGGAGAGTGATCTAGTCTTCTGAGCGCCCGTGTAATACAAACGCGCAACAGCAAGATGGAGACGTCAACCATCGTCGCCCACTTGGAGGGAGACGTCAAGCACCATAGCCGACTCACTTTTGCCATGCAAGAAGAAGTGTCGGAAGCGTTGAAGCCGGGCCCGCCGCAACAGGTGCTGGTCGAGGCCTTCTCTATTGCTGTCCGTCGGCGTGACGTAGCCACGCTAAGGGAAGGACAGTGGCTTAATGACACTGTCGTGAACTTTTACCTGGCCTTGATCGCGGAACGCTCTGAGAAGCGAGGGGGTCCGCGCGTGTACGCGTTCAGTACACATTTCTTCACCAAGTTGTACCGCTGTGGATATGAGGGCGTGAAACGCTGGACGCGAGGCGTCGACCTCTTCGCTTACGAAATTCTGCTGGTGCCCGTGAACTTTGCGGACGCCTCCCACTGGTGTCTCGCCGTGGTGGACTTCCGGACGCACGAAATGGTCATCTACGACAGTCTGGGCCCAAGCGAGAAGCATGCCGAAAGCATTGATGCATTGGCGCATTACCTGCAAGAGGAGAGCCACTTGCGTGGCCGTGACCTGGACTGGGGCGGCTGGCGTTTTTACCCTCGCACAGTGCCGCTCCAGAAGAACGCCAGCGACTGTGGTGTCTTTATATGTCGGTACGCCGAGTGCCTGACCCGGGACGCACCCATTTTGTTCAAGCAGAGGCACATACCGTACTTGCGCAGGCGTATTGTGTACGAGATTTTACACCGCAGGCTCCTTCGATGGTGAAGTCTACGTGTAACAAAATGCCCCGGTTCAAGCATTCGTGCATCCAGTTTGTTTGCATGTTGGTAGTGCGCATGTAGCTTCAGTGTGTTTGTTTCTTTGATGTGATTTGCTGTATTTTTTTCTTATTGGGGTTCGCGCCATTGTGGATTTTTCATATGTACTGTCCCTGGTTGCTCCTTTTGAATATTTCACAGCGTCTGTTTCAATGATGTGATTTGCTGTAATTTGTTTGTTTGAAGCTTGTTGGTTTTGCATGTTGATAGTGTGCAATTATTTTGACCACTGCGGATTGTTGAATATGCATTAGGTGGTGGCAGAAACTTTGGCAGTAACAGAAATGGTGGGGCCGAAGACGTCGTAGCCGAGATTGTGCGCAAATTCTTGGTCTCTCCGCGGAGCTTTCGTCTATTCGAATGTAGTCAATCCACAGCCGTCGTTGAGCTCCGGTCGCTTGCCGATACCTGCCTGCTAAATAAAACCCGCTGCACTTCGAGTTCCATGTGCTTTTTCTGTGATATAAGGAGGTGCACTTTAGCACTCCTATATGTATAAGTTCCAATGGGTAATAATAGTTCATTTTGTAGGTTATTCATTTGTTATTCTGTTTTATAATTTAGTGTCTATAAATTTTTTGCACATCCGAGTTTGTGGGCTAAAAATGAGCTCTCCAGCTGTTTTTGCAAGTTCTTTCTCTATGGACCGATGTAAAGTGGTTAGTGCTCTTTTAACGTGTTTAAGCCCTACGGGCATTTGTGGCATTAATGCGTTGCATTTATTGCTGATAAGAATCAAGGGAGGGACATATTTTGCATATAGTCGGTCTATCGATTAGAGGCGACCGTTTGTTATTTTCGTAGCCTTCTTCCCTATCGCTATAGTGTAAGAGGCGATGGAGTAGGGTGAGTTACGGTAATTGTATCGCTCTAAGTGTTCACCTGAGCTGAAAGGGACTCGCCTAAACAGTGAAGCAAGGTAAGTTCGCACAGCCCGGGTGGTGACAATTAAGGAGCATTCGCCAAAAGTCGCACTTTGAACAGCTTTTTTTCCAGCTTCAACTTTTTCCTCGTCTACAATTGGTAGCCGCGACTTGTGAAGTCATGACGTGAGAGCTTCAGCCTAGCAAGCAATCCTGTTCGCTAAGCAGGACTGACAGATGGTAAAGGCGTATCCAGACGGCGGGCCACGGACGAGACCGAGGACCGGTCGCGTGAGGTCTACCGCGCGTGTCCTGGCCGTCGACAGCATCCACACGACGGACCAAAAGAGCAGGCGACAAGGCGTGGTATACTCCCGACGTCAAAGGTCTGTTATCCGCTTGCAGTAGCGCTCTTCTCATGGCGCGTTCACGCTTCGGCATTTCGCGGCTAGAGCAAGCGGAATCCCAGCGGAAGCTCGATCGCTCCGGGACCGATTTCTGCCGCGGCAAGCAGGAAGCAACAAACATGGCGACGCGATTCGAAGCAGGACCCCTCGCTTCGGACTCAATTCGTCGTTTGTTACTGCCTTTTAACGCGACAACGTTAAGGGCGCCGTGTCGCAGAAAAGCCGGTGTCGTAGGCGTTGGACTTGAGCGAAGAATGGCGCAGTATATGTCGCATCTCGGTGGACTCCTGAACCGCGCCGAAAGGGAAGAGATTTTCCTTCCCTTACGGCGCGGTACAGGTGTCCAGCGAGAATTGTGAGACAGGCGTCATTTCCTTTCCTTAAAACCAATTTTCAGATCATTTTCCTTCCTTTACGGCCCGGTTCGGTTGTCCACTGAGATATGTGAGACAGGCGTGCTTTCCTTAAATTGTGCAACGGGCCACGCGTCGCAATGAACGGGCGGTGCCATTCCGTGGACATTTTGGCAACGCTGCAACACGCTGTCCCGCCTCACTAAAGACAGCTTAAGCGTCCTCAAAATTTTTTTTTGTAGCGTTCACTGGTCATAAATGGGGCACAGATCTTTCGCTTGGTCTCATCTCGCCTATAAGAAAACGTATGAGTGATAAATTTCGTTTATTTTTATTTAGAGACGATTTTGCCGCTCCTTGGCTTAGAAGACTGTATAATTGTTGACAGAAATCGTTCACGTCCTAACAACCAGATGGCGCCATTAGGCTGGTGTTTTTAACATTTGCGCCTGTGTTTACATACGCTTTCTACCCATATCCTCTCTTCCTGTCCTCTCACCTCTTTCATTTCATTTCTCCATTCCGCAAGCTATCCTTTGTATCCGCTGCCCCAGCTCAGGTGCTTCAGTAGTATCGATGGCAGATGCCGGCGCAAGCGAAAATCTTTTACTTCCTTTTTATTATTCTTTTAATAAACAACCACTTACTACTTCTTACATGCACTAAACTAAATGTGGAAAATGTGAGAAATGGTGTAACCTCCCTCAAAATACCTGCGTTTAGCACACATCAGCATGCATACACTTATTGTACTCAGGCAGAATCAATTTACGTTCTTTTCGAGCCATACCTGTGTACACCGCGAGCGGCGAAGTGGCGGCGGCAGCGTGTCGTTCGCCTTAGCTACAGTGAATTAGAATTTTAGGTAGTGTGCTCACTGCGCCGCGTCTCCGTAGGCCGAGGTGAAGCCGCCGGTGTCGACAATTTTAGTTCCCGCTTACGCGCTAGGTAACGGCGCCGTTCCGAACACTGTAGTCGCCGCGGCACAAGTAGGTGCGGTCATGCGCTTGGGAGTCGTTTTTTTTGTCGTTGTTGTTTATTGTGCTCATTTCTCGTGCTTGCTTTGGAGGATTCATTGCCGTGCTTAGAGCGAGTGAGTGAATAAACTTTATTGCTCTAATAAAGGAGTCTTGCTGCTTGCCCGAAGATTGCCGATGTCTTCCAGGCTGAGCATGGTTGGCGCCCCTAGTCCAAGGCACCACTGTCCCTGGCCATCCAACATGCGTGGCTCACTAGGTCCCTTTGGACCTTGAGCTGGCTGCTGGTTAGCCGGTCCTCCCACTGCTCCGCATTTGGCTCTTTGTTATCTCGGAAAGCTACGTTGTGTATGCATTCCCATGTGATATGATACAGAGTGGGGGTTGCCCCGCACCACGGATATGTATCCCTATACTGCTCCGGATACATCTTATGTAGAATGTGAAGGTTGTGGAAGGCTCCTGTTTGGAGTCTTCTCCAACATGTCGCTTCATATTGTGTTAGCAGAGGATGTGGCTGGGGATATTTGCGTCTTCTGCCTTTGATGAAGATGATAGCTGCGTACGTGAGCTCTACCGTTATCTCCGGGCCGTTCGAGGCGTTTGACGCACCAGCTCGGATAGTAAGCTCGCGAGTTAGCTTGTCCGCCTTTAGATTGCCTTCGACTCCGGCGTGTCCCGGTACCCAGTAGATCCTATGTTGGATCATTTCGTTGGTTCGCTGCGTTTTGCAGAATACTGATAGAGCTGCGCCACTAGAGGAAACCGCCCATGTCAAAGGTCTGCCGAAGCCATGCCCGTCCAAGGCGCCCAGGAACGTCAAGGCGAGAAGTCTCCAGTGCACTCGAAAGGCGATTGTTAGAAATGAGGCTTAAGATTAAATTAATGTTGCAAATACGCGCTGAAGAAATAAAACGATTAAACATTCATGTGAAGGAAATACAAAAGGATATATTTACAAAAACTTATGTACACGCCAAAATACATAGTCGCAAATTCGCACACCGCTCGCGTACTCGCACCGTCGAGCATCGCACACACACTGTCGTCTCTTCTCGTCCGTCACTTGGCTGAGTCGCCTCCCAGCGCCGCAGAGTATACCGTGCCGTACTTACAGCATTCTTTCGTCTGCCACGAACCTGGAATGCAAGGTTTGTTATGGTTCATGGGAGTTTAACGTCTCAAAGCGACTCAAGCTATGAGGCACGGCGTAGTGTAGGGCTCGGGAAATTTCGACCACCTGGGCTTATTTAACATGCACTGACATCGCACAGTACACAAGGCGGACTACCTTGCCCAGGCGCAGCCACCTCCCCCTCTCCAACGCTCTCGCAACAGCAGCGCCAGCCGGATAGCAGCGGCCACTCCCCGCGAGCGTCGTCTGCTAGCGAAGGCGGGCCCGCCGCACCGTTCGCCGCCGTAGCCGCCCGCTTCGCTGCACGGTTTCGGCAGACAGAAGTCTCCCGTGGCTCTGAGACAGTGCTATATAGACCCATCGGCAGCAGGGGGAACTTCCTTTCCTCAACAAAGGAGGCAATAGCTGCCGAGCTGTCCAAGCTGCCGGGAGTACAGGCCGTGCGCGTCAACCACCGCCGCAATGTAGTGGCGGTGGATGCCAACAACGCAACGGACCTGCAGCCCCTCATGGCTGTTGACACGGTGTGCGGCGTGCGGGTTCGCGCTCGCGAGGCTCGGACGAACACATGCGCGGGAGTGCTATACGGCGTTGACCCCCTCGGAGGACGATCTGGCGGCCAACATACAGAGCAGAGTGCCAGTCGTCGGATGCACAAGGAGAGGCCGAAACCGTGTCCTGCGCTTTGTGGGCCACCCCCCCCCCCCCCTCCCCCCCCCCCCCCCCCCCCCGAGGAAGTGGCACTCTATAAACTCCGACGCCCTGTGCGCGCCTGTCTCCCGCGCCCGGTGCAGTGCCGACAGTGTGGGATTCTTGGACACGCGACGGCGGCGTGCACATCTCCTGCGCGCTGTCTCCGATGCGGCAGCGGTCACCAGACTAATGACTGCAGTGCCGAATCTCCAAGGTGCGTGAACTGCAACGGCGCCCACGCATCAAGTGAGCTGCGCTGCCCACGATGGCAGGAGGAGCGCAAGGTTGCGTCACTCCTCGCCACCGCGAGTGATTCCATGACACGCCGCGAAGCCCTACGAGCGGTGAGGGCAAAACATCCGGCACCTCCCGCCACAATCACCACCACCGGGCAGCCATCCTCCAACGGAACAGACGGCGCGACAAGACCCCCTCAACTGCAGCAGACGGGGCCAAGTTACAGCGACGCCCTGCGAGGACGGACCGGTGCGACGACGAAGGTGCGCAGCCAAGCGACGGAACAACGCAAGGACGCAGTCATCGCCGCCCTCTCGGCAGCCGTCAGGGCACTGGCAGACTTCCTGCCAGTCGACTCACCAGCGCGTCAGCTATGCGACGCCCACCAAGCCCTGAACCGAGATGGCCAGTGAGAGAAACGTGCCCAGGCCGCGCATAAGGCAGTGGAACTGTCGTTCATTGCGCCGCCGCCACGCTGATCTGGTCCAACTCCTCCCGCGTATCGACTGCGACGTGTTTGCTCTGCAAGAAACGCACGTGCGCGCGGAGGAGATTAAAATACCAGGAGACATTGGCTACAGCGGACCAACCAGTTGCGCCACTACGTCCTGCAGCGCTGTGCCATGCTACGACGCCGCTCACCGAACTGGGGCCCCTCGCACGGCAATCTATGTGAGAACGTCCCTACCACATGTGGTTGTGTCCGTGGGTGACCTGGTGAGCGACGCCGTCGAGTGCTGTGCGGTGATCGTCCGGGTGCGTAACACAGACACAGCTGTGGCAAGTGTGTATGTGCGTCCCGGCGTGAGTTGGAATGCGGCCTTCGTGGAAAAGCTGAGCGACCGCCTGGGCAAGGACGACGTCATCTGCGGGGACTTTAACGCCCACAACACACACTGGGGGTGCCAGGGAACCAACCGACGGGGAAGGGAGCTTCTGGCCGCGACTCAGGCGGCGCGCCTGAACATCATCAATGATGGCAGCCCCATGCATATACAGCGCGTGGGGCAACACAGCGCCATCGACCTCTCCCTCGTCACTGGCGCCTACCTGTGGGAGCGCGAAGCTGACACGCAGGGGTCGGATCATTACCCGATGACCCTCATCCCCTCCTACCGTGATCGAGCAGCAACGCGCTGCTACAGTGTGGTGAGGTGGGTTCCGCGAACTATCCAGTGGCCCGGTTCCCGTCGGGAAGGACTATTTCGCTCACGTAGCGCAATCTGCGCGCACGGCGACAGCCCGGTGCACGGTACCGATCGGCGCCCCGGTTCCTGACGTCAAGCTACTCAACCTTCGGGCTGCAAGGCGCGCAGCGCAGAGCGATCCGGAGGCGCAAAGCGGAGCACTGGACGCTCTGCAACCGGTTGGACGCGGCCTGTCGTCGCCACGCAGTGCCTCAAGCAGAGCTGGAACAAAGCCTCTGCGCTGCCCTGGGAGACACTCGCCGCCCTGACCGAGCGTGGCGAATTCTCCACGCCATGCTGCACCCCCCTGTGACGCGCTGCCCTGCACTGGCCATCGCCCACGGCTACGACACCGCGACGCTCGTGGAGACGCTGGCAGACAGCTTCGCTGCACCGAACTGCGGGGCGCAAAACATCGCTGCCACCTGTCAACAGCCGGCTGGGCGTCACCATCGCGAGGCTGTGCAGGGCAGACTTGGCTGCCCACGAACTGGAGCGTGCGCTCGAATCACGCCGCAGTGCCCCCGGTGCCGATGGCATCACATACAAGATGCTGCTAAACATCGACAGGGGGCAGCGGCCAGCTCTGCTCGCGGCGTACAACGAGATCTGGCGCAGTGGAGACATTCCGGCCGAGTGGAGGAGCGCGATCGTGGTCCCCATCCACAAGAAGGGCAAGCCACAGGGTGTTGTGACTTCCTCGTACCGGCCGGTGTCGCTTACCTCAGCGGCGGGCAAGATCCTGGAGGCGGTGGCGCTCCACAGACTGGAATGGATAGCCGCCGTTCGCGAGGCCCTGTCTCCCGAGCAAAGCGGTTTCGGCGCCGGACGCTGCACAGCGGACTGCATCGCCCAAGTGGTGTGTATGCTGGAACAGGCAAAGGCAGAGCGCCAGGAGGCATATCTGGTGCTTCTCGATGTGCGCAGCGCTTTCGACATGCTGCCGCACGAGGCCATCATGGACGCACTCCGCTGGCTGGGCGTTTCCGCGCGGCTACTCCGCTACGTGGAGGCCTTTTTGACTGGCCGCACATTCCAAGTGCGAGTGGGCAGCACCTGCAGCACCGAGCGAGCGGTCACCAAGGGAGTCCCGCAGCGTCATCAGCCCATTTCTGTTCAACTTGGCGCTCGCACGGCTGCCGCTCTCTCTGCCGAGCTCCAAGCATTCCATCCGGGTGGCCATCTACGCCGACGACATCGCCATCGTCGCTACGGCCCCTACCCTGCATGGACCCGATCTTCGGAGAGAGGTGCAGGCGTCGCTGGATGCCATCTCACGGTATCTGACGGGAATCGGCCTATCAGCCTCCCCGGAAAAGACTGTGGCGATGCTGTTCAGCCCGAGGCGACTGGCAACCAACACCACACCGCCCCTGCAGCTACAAGGCACTCCCCTCCCATGGCAGCACAGAGGAAAGTACCTGGGCCTGAGCATCGACTCCAAGCTCAGCTACAAGGCTGCGGTAGGCGAGCTGAGATTGATCAACAAGCGCGTCGCCGCTTTCGCGTCCCGTCTGCTCGCGCGCGGAGAGGGAGCCACGCCCACCCTTCCCGTTCGCCTGTACGAGGGTACCGCATCGGCGCGCGTACTATACGCGCTGCCGCTCCTGCAGCTTCGCCCCGCGCAGTGGGAACAACTGGACCGCGACCAGCGCACAGCAATGCGGAGATTCGCGGGCCTCCCGAAGGGATTCAACATCGGTCCAACTCACGCGGAACTCTGTGTCTGGCCGGTCTCGCTTCGCGCGGAGCGCACGGCGCTCAATCATATCGAGCGCCTGCATCGAGCAACTGGCACGGCAGAAATCATCGCCGACATGAGAGCGTCGCCGCGCTCACGCATGGGACAGGCGCGACGAGATTTCGACTTTGTTGTTCGCGCGAAGCCAGCCCCAGCACCACCTCGCCAGCCGCCCCATCGAGCACCGGCGCTCCGAATCGAGACAACCATCCCGGGAGTGCAGAGCAAGCAACGCACGCCGCACTGCGCAATTCGGCAGGAGACCGCTCAGCGAGTGGAATTGGACTACGCCTCCCGTGTCCATCTCTACACGGACGGGTCCGTCTCGCAGGATGGCAACTCGGCCACAGCTGCCTGCACCGCGCCCGCGATCGGCATCACCAAGCAGTGCCGCGTGCGCTTCTTTGCGTCGTCAACAACGGCGGAAATCTCTGCGCTACATCTGGCAGCTGATGTGATCGCCGAGACGCCAGACCTGAAGCACGTCGCTATACTCAGCGACTCGCGATCAGCTCTCGTGCAGCTGCAGCGTCCCTACCGCGCCGCGATGTGTGTGCAGTGGCTGTTCCATAAGCTGTGTTCGCTAAGTGCGCGAGGCTGCGACATCGTGCTGCAGTGGGTGCCAGCACACGTGGGGCTCCCTGGCAACGAGGCAGCCGACCGACTAGCGAAGGCTGCGCACGGTGACCCGGCTGTGCCATATTGCGCAAATATCACAGCCTTCGATGTGGCACGCCACATCATCCGCTACAAGATAAACATGTGCCACCCGGACCCACGAGTGGCATCGGGAAGAGCTCCCATTCCTCGCCCTCGGCAACCGCGCTGTCTCTGCTCTCCTGCGGCTGAGAATCGGCTGCGTTTGGACAGCAGAACGCCGACACCGCCTCACCCAGGAGGGCGACCCACTCTGCGCGGACTGCGGTGCAACAGAAACTGTGGAGCACCTGCTGTGGTCGTGCCCCATCCACGCGAGTGCGCGAGCAGAAATGACCGCGACATTCAAAGAACTAGGACTCCCTTCGGACAACGTAGGGGCTCTGACCTTTCCCCAAGCGCCGCACCAACAGGCGAAAAGTGCACTTTGCGCGCTGGCTCGCCACATTGACAAGGCGGGTCTCCTCAGACGCTTTTGACAGCAGTCCACTTCCTCGCATTGTGCCCGCCAGCGCTGACACAAAGCCCGTGCGTCCCCTCTTCGGATGCCAGCAGACCCGCTGCCCCCCTCGCACCGCCGTGCGTTGACCCCGGGCTGTTTGTGCCCTCTCCCTTCGTCAGTTTCCCCCGACCAGACCCGTTTTCTCCCCCTTTCCCCCCTCCCCATGTGCCGCGCAGCGAAGGTGATCTCTAGATTGAGAGAGACAGTTGCACGCGCTGCACAGAACTATTTCCAACAAGAATAGAATCACAGAAGAAGACGAAGGAAACTCCGGCCAGGGCTAAATGCCTATCGAGGACTAAAACAAAAAAGAAAAACGGAGATGACGAGGGAGAACAGCTGGCAATGTTGCAAACCTATCCGTCACTAATCAACGACAGCGAATCGCTTCATGGGACCGCCGCACATGTTGGTCACATTGATCTGCAATAAAGTCATGAGAACATACTCGACCACTGATATCCACTGCCAGCTGAGTTTTATTTATTCATTTGCTTATTGCATGGACAATACATGGTACTGCCCTTGGGGAGGACAAAAGGAGGTAATTAGTCTCCTAACGAGGCCCTGGCCCCACTGGGTGCAACAGCAGCGGTTCCAAAATATATGTAGACAGTGCATATACAATTGGACATAACAATCATCACCGTACAAAAATGCACATGAAGCATGTGGCAAGTTAAAAAAAAAGAGAAACACATGTTATTGTTAACACTTTGTACGCAAATATAGAAATCAGAACACAATAACTATGCAGTCTGAGATCATTATTCGTAAGCGTTTGGCCTTCTATTTGAAGTGAACAGAAGTCGCATTCTGCGTTTGAAAGTTCTGAGACTTCTACATGTTTTTGCGATCTCGAGAATGTCTGGATAATTATTACATAATTTCATAATTTGTTGATCAATTGTCTGTTTAGCATAATTTGTCGTTGGCTTTTCTATAACAATGAAAGTCCTACGCAAATTGTGACCAGTATCTCTATTTAGATAATGACTAACAAATCGACTGTAATTGCTTGATACTTCAGAAAATATGCACGCATATAATTTCTTCATGTATATATCGTGAAAAGGTCGAATATTTTGGGTTCTCATTAAGGTTACACGGTGTACATTATCTTTATATAGTGTTCGAATTGCCCTTCGCTGCAGTCTATCATTATCAGTCTTAATTCCGGTTCCCCATACTAAGGCGCAGTAATTAAAGTGTGAGTGTACAAGTGAAAAATAAAGCTGCTTTTTGAGCCTGAGAGGGACAAGATTACGAAGGCGGCATAACATTCCAATACATCTCGCTACTTTCATTCGTATATTTTCTGCATTTAGGATCACGTTAGGTTCGACTGAAAAGTAACACCTAAAAATGAATTACGATCTACGCGCTCAAGCAATGCATCATTAAAGTTCAGGTTTCTATTAAAGACATTGGGCTTATTTTTTGAAAAAAATATCATGTATTTTGTTTTCTTTGCATTTATTTGAAGCTTGTTTGTTGATACCCATAAACTGAGCTCATGCAGCCATGCGTTTGACGTGGCCTCAAGTTCCTCGAGGCTCCCTCCGGAAAGAAAGTACACTTGCATCATCAGCATACAGCCACACTTCTCCCGCTGTCGAAGTGTTAACGAGGTAATTTGTGTACAGAGCGAATAACAACAGGCCTAGGATAGAGCCCTGAGGAACGCCGTATCTGATGTCACCTTTCGCCGATGCAATGCCGTGTATGGATGGATGTGAACTGGGACCTCGCATGTAGATAACTTCGTATAAGACTTTGTGTGATGCCTCTAAAGCCATATGCTTCGATCGTGTTGAACACAAATATGGTGCTGTATAGAATCGAATGCCTTCCGAAAATCTGAGTAAATTCCAAATGTAAAAAACTTACCTTCCATATCACAAATGATATTGTCTTTAATGCGCAGTAGGGCCGTTTCAGTTGACTTTCCTTTTTGAAATCCGTACTGCTGTTCGACGATAACTTTCTTTGACAATAAAAAAGTACTAAATCGTTTATATAGGATACGCTATGAAACTTTGGAGAACAGTGATAAGACTGAGATTGGTCTGGAATTGTTTAACTCACAGTATTTAACACCTTTGCGTATTAATGTAACACGAGCAATTTTTAATCTTTGTGGAAAAACACCAAGGGATAGCTTATGATTGTAAATATGGGTTAGGGGCTTTGAAATAACACTGGCAACTACTTTAATTGGTAAGGTTTAGTATCATCTTCGCCAGCTGCGGATTTGTTGTCAAGGGAGCTCAACAGAGAAACAACTTCATCTTCAGATGTAGGACAAGAAATACACTGTCATTTACGACATCATTAATGTAATGTAAAGGGCTGCAGACTGGTTGGTTATCGTGCACGGCCTCTGGAGTTCAGACATTTATGAAATAATTATTAAACAGACAGGCTAACGATTCGCGAGAATATATTTTTCCATTTATTTGTAGTTCAGACGGTAAGTCTGCTGTCGGGGCGTTGGTCAACTCACGAAAAACTTTCCACGTTCTGCTGCTATTTCGCGCTAAGTTCTCAAGCTTATGTTGAAAAAGCACGAATTTGGCTATTTTTAAATCTGGTTTTAACCTGTTCCTGAAGCGTTTAAATTCATGCGGTGTTTCAACGTCACAGGTTTTTAGAAGCACAAAAAATTTTTTCCTTTTGTTTGATGCACTTATAAAGATCCTCAGTTATCCATGGTTTCCGGGCTTTTTTGTACTGAGGCACAGTTGATAAAGGAAAGGCAACATTATAGTAATGTTGTAGTGTGGAAATGAATGCATCGTATGACTCAGAGGGACCACATTCAGAGTACACATTTACCCATTGTGAGCTAGCAACTAAAGACGCGAGCAAACTGACATATGGTGATTAATATGTCTTCTAGTGTATTTTATACTTTGAGAATTTCCATCTTTGGAAGTGCTGCAAATATGGATAGGTGTCGCTAATATCAGAACACAGGACACCAGACAAAGTTGTATCCTTTGGAATGTTCGTGAAACACAGATCAATCAACGTGTTTGAATGCGCCATCGGTAATTAGGTTTTCACAACTATTTGCGAGCGTAGCCTCTAGAAGTTGGCGTTTCGGTTGTTCAGCTGAAAACAGGTCAACATTGAAGTCGCCGACAACTAGCTGCATGCCATTTTTTGACATTTGCATGAACCAGCAGTCCTTCAACAAGACTAATAAAATTATCAAGGATGCCATGGGGATGGCGGTGAACTGCAACAACGAGTACATTACGACACACAGTTTCAACTGTTTCAAACTCGTTGTTCACGCATGTGAAATCTGGCAAACATTCAAACCGATGATGCTCCCGAACATGAATGGAAACACCCTATTAGGAATGGCCGCCAGCTGGTATTAGGATTGGCGCCAACATGTCTCGAGGATTTCCACCAAGACAGAATCTCTCGCCATGTGTCTGCAGTATGCATTTGCCGCGCTCACCCGGTCGTTGTCTCGAGGATTGCCACCAAGACAGAATATCACGTCAGATGTCTGCGGGGTGAATTTACCGCGCTCGCCCGGTCGTTGCTGCGTGGGACAAGCGGGGAGCAAGGTTCTGCGAAAATCCCTTTAAGGAGTCGCGGTCGCCGGCCGCGAAGTGGTGCCGGCTGTCTTCCGATTTTCCCCGACGTCTCCACCGACCCGGCTACCCCTGGCCTCACGGGCAGAGCACCAGCGTGGGAACGGATCGCCAGAGTGGCTTGTCTGCAGGCTTCGCCGGCCATCGCTAATGGCCGAACAACTGGGGTGCGTTCCAATACTCCCAAGTAGACGGCTACTTAGACGTCTAACCGGACAGCCGCCATCTTGGGCATGGCCAGGATTCTGGTTCATCCGCTCCTAGTTCACAACGCCGCCACCACGGGCCGCATGAAGTTGAGCTCCTCCTCCTTCTCTTACATTCTTCCTCCCGGTTTGAGAGAGAGACGCTAGTAAGCTTCGCCCATTTTCCGCTTTGTGTGTCCTCCCCTCAAGCCAAGCTCCTCGGGAGGGGGGCACCCTTCGCGTTTCTGTTTTTTTTTTCCACCCAGCGTGTTCGAAACGGGCTGACTGTGCGGCTCCCCTAGCCTGTTCCTTTACTGCGGTGCAAGAAAAGAAAGAAGTCGGGTGGGTGTTGAAGCGGTGTACACGTTCCGTCTTTGTCCGACTTTGAGGGGCCATTTGTCAAAAACTACTGGCGGTATATATGCACATCACACAAGATATGGCTAAACGTTCCAGAATTGTGCCAAGGCCCAGCTATCACTCAGTGAGTCCAGAGCATAATGCGTGGAATAGAATTTTTTTAGCGCTGCACCCAACTTCTCCCCGTGGGACGGTCTGTGTCTTCATGGTAAATGGTGTTTTGCTGTACAGAAAATCTGATGACTGGTGACAGAACAGAACTAGCGGCCGTATAAGCATCAGTAAGAACCTTGTGTTGCGCATTTGTTTACACGTCAGTGTTTTTATTTTTTCGAAAGAGGTTGCAGTTATAACCTGACTCACCATAATTGTCAAGTTTTTTCGCAACGGGGAAAAAAATTACGGACAACAATTACGTCTACTGACGAGCTGTGAAGGAGAAAGCTTGCAGCGTGGTGTTCGGCTGCGGCGATGGCGTGCTGCTCTAATGCAATGGCCAGCCAAGCTGATCAGTTCACGCCGCCCGAATGGAAGTTGATAAAGGCGACGATACCCAAACCCAGCTCGAGCCCCTGTGCTTCCTTTTTTCGAGTTGAGTTGAGTTGTCGACAGAAGGACGAAAGGAAAAGCACGGGCTTGCTTACTGGCTCAATGCGGAGCCACGCCCAGCTGCCTGCGTGCTGATAGTAGGAGGTGAAAGATGGGAGTAAAGAGACAGAAGAAAAGCGCGCGCAATAGCCCGTAGGCCACGGGCCAATCCCGGAGGCAGTGCAATACCGGGCTGACCTGTGCCAGAGTGCGTTACGCCAAGCACTCCGCCATACTTTCAAAAATATGCGTAACACCCAAGCCTCAAGGGTACATATGAGATATTAAGCCAGGTATGTGAATGGCATCCCCCTTCGAAAGCGGACCGGGGATTGAGCCACACCCGAATACTCGATCCTGTGCTTCCTTGCTATCGCTCCCCTTTATATTTCTCCTCGATATCATTTCCCTTTCTCCTCCGCCGGCTGCAGCTCGGGTGGTTAAGATATTAGATAGCAATTGCCACGGCCGGCAACATTATTTTCCTTCACTTTTGATGCGAAAGCTTCACTATGCTACCTCGTAACGATTTCGCGGTGCTTACGGTTTTGACCTTCAAGTGGGCCAGAGGTCAGTCCTCTCACGGCGTGGTTCGAGCGTCCACCGATATATGAGAGACAGTTACTGCGCCATTTCCTTTCCTCAAAACCAATTTTAGAAACTAACCTTGAAAGTAAAAATTGAAAATTGGTTTTTTGAGAAAGGAAATGGCGCAGTATCTGTCTTTCATATCCACTGACACCTGAACCGCGCCGTAAAGGGAAAATGGAGGGAGTGAAAAAAAAGAAGAAAAAGGTGCCGTAGTGGAGGGTTCTGGAATAATTTAGGCCACCTGGGGATGTTTAGCGTGCACTGACATCGCGATCTATCCACTGAGCCAATGCGGCGGGTTCCCTTCGTGGGTGCGGAACCCACTTCGGAAAGTATTTTATTAACGAAACTTAATTTTTCTTTTTCTGATTAGGTCACGTGGTTTTTCCAAACCTCTGGGGAGGACAACGCCTGATTTTCCTCCTTATGAGCTGCTATGCTTTCGCAAAAATGAAAATATGCTGCCTTCTACTTACGAACGGCGCTGATCATTTTACCTAGGCTGCTTGCACACAACATGTGTTTCCTGCATTTATACACAAGTATGGTGACAGGTTGCTCAGCGTACAAATTATTGAATAATACCATTTAAACGTGTAACCATTTTCGGGATGCGCTTGTATAGGAATTGTACCTGCATGCACGTGACTTTCTGGCGCCCTAGTTCACTGCCTTTTTCTGCATGTGTGTGTGTGTGTGTGTGTGTGTGTGTGTGTTGGGCTGAGTGTGTGGGTGTGCGCGCGCGCGCCACGGTAGAGTCCATTGCATGCAGTGGCGCAAAAACGCGGAGCTCCCACTTGGCTTGTCGCAAGTTTGGCTTGGTTAGGAGGGCGAGGGCCGGCTCAGGATGTGAAGCTTTTAAGTTCCATGGCTGATCACCGGCCTGTCTTATGACGTAGAGATAATGTAAACAGGAAATTCGAGAATGTAACATGCAACCAGATCCCTCGGATTTTTTTTTTCATCACATTACTCCGCATGAACATGTCCAGATATCGAGAACCACACGCTCGAGACAACACAGGCTTTTTGCGCGCGTGGTTTTCTTCCACCGGCCTTGAGGAAACGCGCGCGCCCATTTTCATACGACAGTAATTGGTCCCCATAAAAAAAAGACATGCTATGCTTGATGAATCGTTTATATTCAAGACAGTCACGTTTCCATGCCCGCCCCCCAAGTCGTCACGTGCTCGTCGGCCATGGCGGCCTCGTCGACGGCGACGTGCGCAAGCAGTCATATCGGAAAATAGCGGGCTTTCTGAGCACCTATTCGCTCGCGTCAGCCGCCGCCTCATCAACCGTCGTCGGACGACGTGCGAAAATTATCTGGTAGGTCCACATTGGTGGCGGCGCTCACCATCGGGTGAAAATCGCCGGCCTCACGCCGTAAAAACGCCTCATGCATCCCGGCATTAAACGCTGTGGCTGAGCGGGGTTAAGATACTAGATTACGATACCTGGTGACATGACCAAGCGCCGTCACATGTCCGAGATGGGAGGTGCACTAGCGGGTGGCTGTTGGCTGGTTATACGGTCGAGTGCTCATTGCTCGCCGGGCTAAATGTTACGTCATGAGACCATGCGAAATAGCCTGAAATTTCGAATACAAAATATGCAGAGGACACCAAGCCGCAGAAAAGACCTGTTAATGCTAGAGCATCATACCAACAAGGCGGAGCTAAGTGTTCCCCAAATTTCTTAATTTCAGCGCGATTTCTTTTCTTTGTTCAAAAGTACTGCTCATATTGCTGCCGCAATGAGGAGTTGTGTAGTCAAGTCATCAATGTTGTACTTTGCGATCGTTATGGAGCGCTTGGATTTTGATGTAGGCGAAATGCTAGTGGTCCGTGTACTGTTCGATTTCAGTGCATGTTAAAGAACCTCAGCTGGTCGAAATTTCCGGAGTCTTTCACTACGGCGTTCCTCATAGCCTGAGTCGCTCTGGGACGATAAACCATAAACCAAAACGCATGGAAATATTATACGGCTTATGGAAAAGCGTGATGAAGGAGATTCCACAATTATTTTTGGGTGTGACATAACTATGAGGGATCGGAAAGCAAGCATTGCTCTTTCACGTTGTAAGAACTCGCTCAGCGGCAGCTGGAGCTGTGATGCGCCAAACATACCTTTTCACGTATTTGAAAGCACTGCCTGACAAATGTTTCAAAGACGATTAGAGATCATATAACGGCAGCAATGCGTCCCACCCGGTCCTCTTCGTTCCTTCTGTTGTTTTTCGTAACTGATCTAAATTGGGATCCAAGTGGAGACACATCACTTATGTTAAAGCTGAAATTTACTAACGTACCCTGACGCCCGGATCTACATGACGTTACTCACCAGCATGGTGACGTGACTCGATTACGACCGACGCTGAATACCCCCGGGAATTTGGTCCCCTCGCCGTCAACTGTGAATGCTGAGGCGGCCGCAGATAGAACATGCCATCGCAAATGAGAATCTCCAAAAGGAGGCCATATTAGGTTCAGGAGTGAAGTTGAAAATAGCGAAAATTAAATGTAGCAATGCATACATTCAGTTTAACTTCTTCAGCCTACCGAATTTCCTAACCTGTTGAGTGTTTTGCTCAATTCTTTGTTCCTGTCCTTTTGTGCAAGTTGCAAAAAAAATAATAACGGTGGTTAAGCTTTGGTTAAACCTGGAGTGACGCGATAGCTACAGCTGCCCGAGTGGAACTTGGTCACGTGACCAAACACTTGACCAACAACGTGATCAGCCGCACCACGTGACCAACCACGTGACAGGGTGGCGGCGCATCTACAGGGTGTCAACGCAGCCACAGGGTGGCGGTGCCGCCACCACCACGGCGCCGCCACGTTGAAGGCTCGAAATGCTGCCGTAATAATCGCTACAAAAACTCGTACAAAAAATCAAAGCGGCAGTTTACTTGACATGACAGAATACATTTATTATCGCATCACATCATGGCGCAGAAAAAGTCTAAACGATACATTTCGACAGTTTGCTAGAAATACACAATGCACTTATGCACAGAACCAGCTTGAGAAAGTGTCGGTAGTAAATATTAAGTATGGCAAAACTTTACACTTTCTACATAGACGTGTACCCCTTGCAACCGCCATACATCACTAGGCTGGTTGTGAGGAATGGAGAGGTGCAACATTCGCGCTACAATGAGGTCAGCCACATGAACCGCGCCGTTTCGCAGGGAACATAGGCAGCCAGAGGTGCACTGCGAAGGCATTTCAAGCGTGCACTGCAGTAATTATAAAACACAATTGGCCTAATCTTGATGAAACCCAAAAAACACGAAACAACACAGCGTGGCGCGATACAAAAAATATAAACATATCATACATGAATACAGATACAGCGTGTAAATATTGCACATCAAGGAAGATTATCACAAATATGGCGAAGAACGAAGAACATTTACTGCACATATAAGTCGCCACAAGCACAAACAAAGCATTTCACTCTCGTTTAGTCGTACCAGCGAGAATGCGAGTTTTAGCATTGAGTGAAGAGACATAGTAAACCGTTCAAGCTGCAAGTGTGCACATACTGCACTACAGAAATTTTTGATGAATATTTCATTAAAAAAGTAAGAAATGATAAAAACTGAGGCATACAGACTTGTGGGACATCGCGAGCAGGCAATTGCTAATTGCAGGCAATTTTTGCTAATAGAAGTCAAGTCTACTGCTGAAAACATCGTTTTTCTCTTTCTTTGCGAAGCATTTCACGCAGTTTGGGAACTGATTTTACTTTCGTTGAAATGCCAGCAGCTTTCAATTCGGTCCGCAGTTCAACCGCGTCCATATCCTCGATGCAAGCGGGAGGTGTATCCTCGCGCTCCATTTCAGGAGCGCTTCGAGCCCTATTTGTGCGACTCTCTTCAATCATACCCTCAACCCAGTATGAACGATCGTGTTTTTTGTACGCTCGACTTGTTGTTACGTGCGCGCTATTCTCAAGGCGTTTTGCCAGCTTCAGCGCATCGGCGGCCGCATTCCATTTATTGGATCTTGCATGACGCAAATGCTTCAGAATATCATTCTTTTTCTCAATGCCTTCGCTCGAAAACCACCCCAAACACTTGAATTCTTTATGCTTATTTGAGGCATGACAGACAAGAATATGCATATATGGCGTCATTCTTTCAGCCCCGTAACTCTTATGCCCTCGTTCTCCAAGTTCTAAGTACGTTTTATGGAATTTGGCTATTTCTTGCTCGATGCTTTCGCCGGTCGTGTTATGTTCAAAATGATCAAAAATGCGACTAAGCATTTTCCAAAGTGAGGATTTTTTTTTTTCTGTTTCCGGGCTGAGTTTTCCAGTGAGCCTCTCTGGCAGCATTTCGAGCAGGCGCTCGCAGGAGTCTCCTTGAATACAGGTGAAATTTTTTCCTTTTCTTTCGTCCTGCCACAGTTCAAATTTTACACCACAGCTATTAATTGCCTGCACAATTGCTTCCACGTGAGTGGTCTTGGTGTTTAAGTTCGTAACTTTATCGCGGTTGTCTTTGTCCATTGCTTCGACAATCAATCCATCAACCAGGCGATTAACGACTCTAATGCGCATGTGTAAAATGTCTGGAACCACAAATGCAGGTTCAATGTTGAATAGGGGAACGACTTTCATTCCGAATTCTTCAACAATGCCGTCCTCCCTCATGTTTTTTAGAGTGCGCAGAAGAGGCGGCTTATTACACTCCTCTGTGTTTGCCCCAGCTCTGCTTCGTTCCTTTAAATTAATACGACAGAAAGGACATGGGTGCCTAGAAGACGCTGACTGCAATCCTTGAACCATGAGCAAGAATTTTAGATCTGAGCCCAGACAGACTATGACGGGAACTTCCTGTCCTTCCAAGCTGACACTGCCCCTTTTCACAACACTGTTAACTTCGTCTATCAAATCCTTCAAACTTTCTCTAATCTGAAAATAGTTTTCAGAGACTTCGACGACTGCGAGCAGGCGATGTAAGGTATGGCTCTGCAGCCTCCGGCTGCTGTCAATCAGGAGAAAAGATAGAGTTGTCCAGCTTGTTCGTGTGCTGACTACACAGTCATCTCCTTCTATTTTGACCAAAATTGGCTGCGACCTGAGCTGTTCTCCTGTCATACCTCTATTCACTGCGTACTCCGCAACGGCAGTTTCAAGTTCGTGCACAAAAGACACCTGAGCGCCAGCTGCTTCTCCTAGGGTTTTAAACACAGCAGTGCTTTCGTCTAGTTTTTGCCTGTATGAATTGATGACACGGAGCGAGGGTAAATTAGGGACAGCTGAAGACATTTTTTCCCAAAAAACATTGCTTACAAAGTGGTTGTCTATGAGCGCGGTGATTGCACGGACGCTTTTCTTCTCGGGGGAAGATCCTGATAGTCAGTTTTACCATTACTGCGGTATTCTTTTTTGATTCCTCGCTCCACGGAGATTCCGTCAATGTCAGAAAAAGTAATTTTGTGCAGTAGCCCTCGAAGGTCTTCTACAACCAACTGGCATAAGTCCAAGCCATAGCTTTCCAAAATTTCTTCTAGCCCTTGAACTATCACGCTGCCTACAGAATGCAGCTTTCTTCTATCGGTGCTTTTCGAACCTTCCCCGACCCTTTTTCCGCAGTTGTTGAGCAAGCGGCAGTTTTTTGCCTGTGATGACAGGCTTTTGTTTTCTTTTTGCAGCTGAAGGCATTTTGCCTCAAAATCCTGAATGGACTTACGCAGTTCAGAAAGAGACCGTTCTCATACACCCTCCATTCGCTTCACGTCTTCTTGTAAAGCTTGAATAATGATGTCCTTGATACTGTTATTTGAATTTTGAACAGAACTTTCCTTATCGAAGGGAATTTTTACATGGCGCTCTTTTTTAAGGAACCACTCTTTTGCTCGGCCATTAATTTTTCTGTACTGAGTATCTACCGAGGAGCAGAGGCTTCTAAATCTTGTCTCTACTGCAACCTTTAAACTCTCTGGGATGGACATGCCAAGTGGAATAAAAGATGTCATTGTCTCAAAATAAGATTTCTCCAAAACCGTTTTGTTGCTAAAGATTTCCAGAACTGTCTTATTTGTCAATGTAAATGAAACTGCACATTCAGAAATTTCTAAGCGCAAAGCTCCCGAACTCATTTTTAAGAAATTCTAAACAACACAAATTGAAATGCAAGAATCAATACTATATCGAAAAAAAAAACAAAGTTCCAAAACGTTTGCTGGCAACATATATGTGAAAGGCGGAAGGCTCACTATTTCTGTGGGTTAGGTTCTGCATGCAACAACCTTCGACACAAGGAACATTTGCAGACTTTCCACATGATAGCCGTTTGGAAAGAGCTTGCAAGCTTTCTGTCGTGTCACAGCAGCCTTCACACGCACTGGGAACTCAATTGCCACTACACTGCCAAGTTTCGTTTCTCGAGTATGCCACCCAAAGGAAAGATTCAGCTTTGAAAAGTCTGACTCATTGCAAACAATCCAACCCCTTTCGAGCGGCCTTCCTTCCCTACTGAAAACCCATCTAAAGATGTCCAGGTCTATGTTCACCTTGACAAGCCCGCTGGATCGACGGCTGTTGGAAAGTTTCTTTTGCACAGCGTAAATTAATTCCTCAGCAGCAGCTTCCAGTCGTTGTGGCGATGGCTTGCTTGGGTGCTTAAATTCCCGGAGACAGGCGCCGTTCAGATTTTTTCTTGGTTCAACGGAGCAATGCCACTTGGAATATCCTTTCCATTTTATAAGGTATCCCTTGCTCTGTAAAAAAAAGATGGCATGGTGAAACATTTAGCGAAAGAAAACTCACACACGCCGAGGAACGACAAAACGAAGCACAAGTGAACCAAAGAAAAGACAAAGGAAAGATATGTCACTACGAAATGAAGAGCCAATGAACTTGAATGGTAATTTATGCAAATGTTAACATATCCATTTGTGACGAAATGAGTGCCTTAGAGGACTTAAGTTACTGGGGATTGAAGGGTTTGCTCAAAATCTTGACCGCGTTATATCTACCTTACTGGACTCAGGCTGCCCGCTTAGCGCGAAAAAATATATTTATGAAAAATGCTTTGTCTCTGGCATCATCACTAAGTTTGGAAGTCGAGTGTTCAAAACTGGCGGTAGTAGTAGTAGTAGTAGAAAACATTTATTCATAGACAGGTAGGATAAAGAGGCGGGAAAAACAGATTTTGGGTGGAGTCCTTATTTCAGGACCCCAATGTCCACCGCAGTTGCTCTTGCTTGGGATATCAGGCTACGCTGGGCCACCAAATCGGAGCTGAGCAGGGCAGACTCCCACTGTTCCTCGGATTGATGTTTGTCTAGTTCGGGGGGCTTGCTACCGGAGCAGCCCCATGTTACATGGTATGTTGTTGGAATTCCGCCACACCAGGGGCAGATTCCGTCGTCTCTATCGGGAAACATGATATGGTATTTGTGTAGGTTTGGGAAGGTGTTCGTCTGTAGTTGTCGCCAGCCCCTCGCCTCTGCCGCCGTTAGCTTCGAGTGTGGTGGGGGATAGACTTGCCTTTGCGTTCGGAGAAGGAGGAGGCGTTCGCCGTACATAGAGGGAAGAGGGGGGACGTCGGGGAGGTTAGTCGCTCGGTTGGTGTATCTCGAGCTAGACTGTCCGCGGCCTCGTTTCCCTCGAGCCCCTCGTGCCCAGGAGCCCAAGTGATTTGGTGCTTGCATGTGGAATTTTTAACATGTGGGGTAGTCAGAATGGGAGCGATGGAGTGTGGAAGTCTGCCAGTGAGGAAGAGCCGACACGCCGACTGGGAGTCTGTAACAATTTTTAGTCCGTTTCGCGTGGTATCGCCGTGCTGGATGGCGAGACCGATTGCGGCCGTTTCTGCTACTGTGGGAGAGCAGTTGCGTAGAGAGGCGCTGGCGATTTCCTTGAAGTTGGTGTCCAAAACTACCGCCACCGCGTTCGTGGAATTGGGGTACATGGCTGCGTCGACGTATACAGCATTTCGTGCCTGTCGGTGTGTGCGGCGCAGGTAGTCCACTCGCGCCTTTCGTCGTCCCTTTTGTGAGTCCGAGTGAAAACTGGCGGTATACCAATTGCGGAGACATTTTGTTATAGGAAGTCTCCCTGACTGCCGCGCTTTGGGGCCTCCTACTGCGCAATTTTACCAATTTCTCTAACACATTTTAGTCAATGAAAACCTAAAAACCTAAAGAAAACGTGATCAAGACACCTCTTAAGTTTATATTCCTCGCAGCTTATTTATATGCAAGCTAACAACATTTTTTCAAATATCAATAAACAAATGCAAAAGAAAAAGGTTTGAATTTTTCTGGGCTCTCTTATACAGATAACAGCAGTAACACATACCAGGTGTTACAGAGAAGACTAAGTCATCATCAAAATTAAGCTTTCTCGGATTAGCTCGGCTAACAAAGCGAAAGTCGTCGGCGTTCATTGTGTTCATTGGTGTTGGCGTTGACAACTTTCTTGGTGATTTTGTGGAAAGGAAGGGCGCATATAACTGGCCACCTGTGTAAGTGGGCGCCTCAATAGCGCTTTGAGGTACGTGATGGTGGTGAGAGAAAGATGTGGGCTGCATGCATTAGCGCTGACAACGTTGTGGCAGACACGCGGCACTGCAGCAATAGGCCGCAGCCTGACCAACCTCTCGCGATCAGCCATTAATTCAAATGCCACCTGCCAGGGTGGCAGGTTGGGCGCACTGCTCATCCAGTGTGCGGAACGCACTCAACGCTACAGACGCTAAGCCGCGTCTGCTTGCGATACATCACAGCTCTCGCTCTCTAACAAGGTTCAGCAGTAGTTGAGCAACAGCTAATATTTTTCTATCCAGCTGATACTCGGCTAGATAACGTGGTCAGGCAGCAGCCGCTGCACGGCTGTGGAGCCCCTGCGCAGAGACGGCGAAGACTAGGCTTGGCGGCGCGGCGAAGTCACTTGCTGGGTTGCTATGGCAGCGGCGCAGCAAGGACGTTCAAGATCAAACGTGAGGTGACGGCGAAATCGCTCCGACGAAAGCAGGAAAAGCTTTCGCTTTTAAAATATGGATTTTGCGGCATAGTATACCAGTGCCCGCAAACTGTAGCTAATCGGTAGTTACCCAGTAGTTAACATGTAGTAAACCGGGAGGAAGCTGGTTTACTAATTCTGATATTAACTTTTAACTATTAGTTAGGCGCCTAGTTGCAGTTAGAGGTAGGTTACTAATATCCGTATCAGTTTTTAGAATTTCGAAAACGCGATTACCCTCATCGCAGTGGCTCGACAAAATTTGGCTACATCATGCGATGGCTCAGTGGTTAAGGTGCTCATCTGCTGAGCCGGAGTACCCGGGTTGGCACTCAACCGCAGCGGCTGCGCTTCTATGGAGGCGAAACGCAAAAGGCACCCATGCGCTGTGCAATATCACTGCACTTTGAAGATCCCTAGTTGGTCGAAATTATTCTGGAGCCCTCCACAACGGCGCCTATTTGTTCCTTTCTTCTTTAACTCCCTCCTTCATCTCTTCCCTTACGGTCCAATTCGGGTGCCCGCCGAGATAGGCGGGACAGTTACTGTGTCATTTCCTCTCCTCAAAAGCCAATTTTCAAGAACCAGTTAGCGCCAAAATACATGCGCTTTCGAAAGCATGCAAGCAAAGAAACCTTTCCAGTGCGCGTAACTAGTCGAAACAGCCAAATTTTGTCGATCCATATGGCCAAAGGTAACCATGTTTTGGAAATTCTAAAAACTTATATGGCTATTACTAACTACCGGCTACAAATCTAAAATTACGACTAAGCGCCTAACTGCAATTGATAAAAGTTAATTATTAAAATCTAGTTAACCAGCTGAATAGTTAAAACGATTCACCGGAAACAATTCACACTGGTAATACTGTGCCGTGAAAGCCATATTTTAAAGCCAAAACGCATATTTTTGAAACGTCTTTCAGGTAACACCTGGTATTCAGAGTCGCTCAGCTAATGCTAAGGAAAGCTTGAAGAAACAAATGCGCGCGCTGCAAATATTCTGCACTTGCAAGGTTTAGGTTGTCATCTGTTCTATCCAAACATATTGTTGTGCGCTTATTTTTATTCCTCGAGATGGGAAAGCGAAGCAGCTGCAGGTTTTTTTTTTATGTGCCAAATCTTGCCGCTTCACTCCTCTGTCAGTAGGTATGCTATACCGTTTTACATCGCCCACGAGCGATTCCTCTTTAATTCGCTCGCCTTGCATGCTTTGCATCATGTCTACTTGTGAATGACAACGTATCCGGTAACACTGGCATGCGTACATTAGTAAATAAAGTCCTCACTTGGTCTACATTTATGTTGAAAATGTTGAGCTAAAGTTATGAATAACAAGAGAGATAGCGCTACTTGTTAATTACGTACTTCAGAAATATGTCCAGCAGAAGGCGCCTGCTGCATTTCTGCATTATTCGGACCTTTGCATGTTATCTCTTTAAGCTTCGCCAAATTATCTGCAGTGCCTTGCATATCCTTTGGAATAATAATACATTTGCTCCGACGCCTCCCTGTACTGCTTTTTTCTGGCCAAATGTTGTAATTTTACCTAATAAAATATGAGAGCACTACGTAAACCGCAATTAGCACCATGTAAGCAAGGGCCTTAAGCTGTTTGCATGCTATAAACATGAACGACCGGTCGTTGTGTACATTTTTTATGGTCGTTGTTTTATGAGGGTTTAACGCCCCAAACCGACTCAGGCTATGAGAGACGCCGTAGTGAAGGGCTTGGGAAATTTCGACCAGCTGGGGTTCTTTAACATGCATCGACAACGCATAGTACACGGGGCTCTCGAATTTCACCTGCATCGAAATTCGACCGCCGAGGCCGGGATCGAACCCGCATCTTTCGGGCCAGCAGCCGAGCGCCATAACCACTCAGCCACCGCGGCGGCGTGTCACGTGTCGCATGTGCAATGTTGAATGCTAACTGTGATGGGTGGCAATTCTATGTAGTAGTAGTAGCGGTGATTTTATCCAAATAATAAAAAGAAAAGAAGGGAAAGATTTTTCCTGCTGCGAGCACCTGAGCTGGGGCAGCGCAAATAAAGGGACATCAGGCAGATTAGAGAAATGAAATAACTATAGCCATAAACTATAGGAGGGAGAGTGGTCAGGAACTATGTACAAGTATTATCTTTACAAATTCGCAGTTATATGTCAGAAAAAAAAACGAAGAAATTTTGAGGACACTGAAGACTGCTTGTGAAATCATGGAATGCGAAAGAAATAATGTTTAATCGTGGCCCTCGTGGATAGCTCCAAACGAAGACGCGTCCTTTGTTTGTTCTTGTTCCCAGATCATTACCCGCCGCGGTGGCTCAGTGGTTAGGGCGCTCGACTACTGAGCCGGAGTTCCCGGGTTCGAACCCGACCGCGGCGGCTGCGTTTTTATGGAGGAAAAACGCTAAGGCGCCCGTGTGCTGTGCGATGTCAGCGCACGTTAAAGATCCCCAGGTGGTCGAAATTATTCCGGAGCCCTCCACTACGGCACCTCTTTCTTCCTTTCTTCTTTCACTCCCCCCTTTGTCCCTTCCCTTACGGCGCGGTTCAGGTGTCCGCCGATATGCGAGACAGATACTGCGCCATTTCCTTTCCCCAAAACACCAAAGCGTGCTTGTGGCCTCGAGCGCGTTAGGTTCGCAACCTAGTGGTTGTGTCGAATTCTGCCTAAGCCTCTTATCTTCTTTAATCGAAACGATGACCACACACTGAATTTCCGTGACAATCCTTCCACACAAACCAAATCCACAGTGATTGCACACGCATGTAAGCTCTACGCTTGTCATGCTGTAGGAATTAAAAAAAAGTTACCAACAAGCTCTACGGACCGCCCTGAATTGTGTAATCAGGACATGCAAACAAACACAAAACGTAACATGGACCGAGGTGCTTAAAGAAATGGCTTGGGAAGGTTGTTACTTACCGTTTTGGCAATGACTCTCTCGACCAGGTGGTACATCAAAACTTCAGCAGAAGAAAGTGAATGGACGCAGGGAACAGGCTAACCAGATGCAGCTGATGACAGACAGTAGCGAGACAGCCAGGTCCTGAGGAGCTTAAAGGATGCGGGAGACGAGGGCAAGGTGTATGGGGGCCGATGGCGGTTACATGGAACTGGCTAAGGGAAAATCTTCCTTCATTGGCACCGCCGAAGATGCAAGGGATCTAAATCTAGCTCAGAACGATCTCCCATGGCTCCGGACCCTGGTTTTAAAGACCTAGAAACCCGGCCCACCTCTTGCATCGCCCAATCAACAGCAAACTAACCCATCATTGGTTTACAAACTTCATGGCACGCCCTCCAATTTCGGCAAGGTTCAAACCCTCTCCCTGAAATACACAGCACATCTAAATTGCTATAAGAAAATGTAATTCCGGGAATGAACCCTCGAAATGCTTGGGCCAACAGGTTTACGTGCCACGCCCCATTCTTCCACAGTATTACTCAAACTCTCTCCCTTAAAAAGTAAAAAGAGAAACATGAAAATACATCAAAACATTCCCATGCGGCTCCCAGCTTTACGCCAATTACCGATATTCAACCGATCGCTACCGCTGCGAGTAGTAGACTACTCGTCTTCGGGACGACTGTTGACAGGCGTCCCCGCAAAATCTGGAAAGAGGCGCCAGCCTGTCGTTGCTGCCTCTGAACACGCTTCAGCGTTTCGTTAAGCAGGCCCGCTTCTCGGGACCCGTTTGTATGCCCCATCCTCTGACTTCGACGCCGTCGCGGCTTAGACGCGGCGTCTGCTTGCCGCGTCCGCGCTGACCATGCGCTATGCTACGCTATCACTGCGGTGGTTTCCTTAGACGGGCGAAGGGGGGCGGGAGGTTTCGGGAAAACGTCTTGGCTCCTTTCCTCTGGCTCGGTCTTTTCCTTCGCCGGTCTACGCCCGCTTGCCTCGCCATGCACGCTTCCTGCTGACGGGGATTAACAGGGAAATCGCCGCATCTCGGCGCCGGGCTGTCGACAAACCCTCGGATGGTTCGAGCCTCGGCTTTTTAAGCCCTCGTGTTGAAGACATCCGGGTCAGTGGCTGCAAACCATGGATGTAAGAAGCGGGAAGTGTCCCCAGGGAGCGATTAACATTCTTCCCTGTCTGTTGGATGTGCCACGACTCAAGTAGAAGCCTCCTGTGCGGGTTAGCTTCGGTTTCCAGTACATTAGTGCCGTCAACGTCCATTCGGTGGCCGCATGCCTCGCAGTGTTCGGCCGCAGCGCTGCGGTCACGGTTCATTTGTCGGCCGTCCGCTTTGTGTTGCCTCATTATTTCGGCGAAGTTCTTCGTTTCCCCTATGTACGATTCCGGGAAGACCGAGCAGGACATTTGGTATACAACCTCTTGGGCCCTTTCTTTTGGGTGACGGCCGTTTGGGGGGGGGGGGGGGGGGAAGAAGGCGTCCGATGGTGGTAGTCGTAAAGCCACTCAATAGACTGTGCGTTGTTAGCACCCTTCTTTACCGAGAATGCGTGCCAGCGTCTCGCTCACGCCTTTCACGTATGGAATGCAAAACGTTTCCACTTCTGGCGTGTGTTTCTTCCATGCACATGCGCATGTGTTCGCCCCGGCTAAACCATTCTTATTTTCTGAGAATTGAAAATTGTCCACCCACCCCTTCCACCAATGCAGACACCTTTGCTGCGCCTTCGCAGCTGATTTCCCGGACTTGGCCGAATCACCTTTGACTAGGGAACAGTAGCACCGTTAGTGCGTGCCTTTCAGTGTCACTTTGTACAGCGCCCAGAAAAAAGCCTAACTAAGCCTGTCCTAGCACAGAAATCCTTCAGTGGTTTTGAAAGCCGCAGTCGTGATAACGTTTGCCGTAAATGAGAGTTTTTTTTTTAGTTTTAAATGTCTTTCATTGTGCAGCAGCCAAATTTGCGTTGGTTTTTGTCTTTTGCTAACCGATAGTATGTCTGTGTATTTTCAAACAACTATATTGACGGGATCATAGCATGCAGCGTGCCCTTGCCATCCGCACTTTCGTACGCGCTGTTTTTGTGAAGATGTTTAGGATCACCAAATAATTCTACACATGCTGGAAATATATCTTCCAGTTCTACAGCATCGCCATCGTGGAGAGACATGCTGCAGCGAAGACTACACCACACACATGCAGCACCAACTTCCTTTTATTACAAGAGTGCCGTATAGACATTAGGCTTTTCCATAAAAATCATTGGAGTCATGGACGATTAACAGAAAATCAACAGCTCAGCAGATACAAATCAACATAAAGACAAACTTTCGGTTAAAGTTATGCACACATGAGAAGACCCGTAACCGTCACAGCTAAGTACACTTAGCCTGTGAATATGCAGCATTAAGAAGACAAAAAGAAATAGTTACGAACAATAAACGATTCAAACAAAGCATGCTCCTAGCAAACGCCCGGGAAGATGCCCGGCGCGCCAAAGAAAAGCGCGGTGATAAAGTAGAAGCTTCAAGGCACAGCCGTGCCATAAAACTAAGAGAAACGCGCAATAACAAATACCAAGCCCAAATAATGCATAAAATAGAACCGAAGCGGAAAACGTAAGAACCAAAAAACGTTACTGGTTACATGTCGCATTTTTCATTGCAGCACTGAGGCTTCAATTTTGGATTTCGACGTGGCCTCTTTGTATGTCTGAAATTTACTTGACCTGAAATAAAATAATCGAAAATGTTTTACGGCTGCGAGTGAGTTTCGAACCCGAGGCGGCGAGAACGCATACGTTTTGCTGGTTACTGCGTTAAGCGTGGCCCGCATGGAGCGTTTTTCCGGGCGATTCGCCGGCGTCGGCGGCAGCGGAGCGCTTTTTTGCCGCCGTCGACTGCCACACCGCCGCAGCCGAACATTCTGCGTCATAAAATACCAGTCTCTTGCGCTGTATTTTGGATATCGTCGTCTTCATCAGCTGCATCTATGCGCAACGGAACCGAACACTGAAACAGCACTGAAAACCGAAGTGCTAGCACTCCTAGTTGCAACTGGCGTAACCACGCTAACTCGTCCGAAATTGATTTTGGTGGCACTGTCTACCTGTGCCATGCGCTGTGCTTTTAACAAGGCTGGTGGAATTCCTTAGTTTGGCGGAAGGCAGTAAAGAATCTTGTGCAGAAATTCTGATGTTTTTTTTGGGAGATTTTTGTCTGCGTGTGGAGAAACCCTTTGCCAGGACTGACACATTAGCGGTTGTAAGTTTTTTTTTTGTGACAGCCTGGAGGCAAGAGTGCGTCCATGACCTTTCGGGGCCGTTTTCGCAGAGCTATGTCGTGCAGCTCGTGCTTCGCACCATAGGGAACAGAAACATAGCGCATCCAAAAAGCAACCATGGACTGCGCTCCACGATTCGAGGAAAAGTAAAAGGAGAAAAAACAAGAAAGGCAGGCAAAGGCACAGCAGGAGACCCCTCCCCACTGTCCTTTTCTTCCTCCCTCTTACCACCCTGCTACCGGCTGCCCGTGTAGCTCTTGAAAAAGAATTTCTCCGTACCTATGCACCTGCTCAAATCATCCTTGGCCCTTTCCGTTACCGCCTCTCCACGTTCTTCATCCGTTTGATGCTGCGAGTTGTGCGTCTTGTTCCCGTAGCCTTTTTGGGAGGAACAGTGCTGAAAATTGTGCCCTAAGGGTAGGGTGGAATTCAAGCAAGTTTTGGTTAAGACGATTCCCAATTCTTGCATATTTGTTTTAAAATCAGCGACAACAGCAATGACACATCGCTTTGAGCATGCGGCTCGAGGACGGTGTGTGATTCGTTCCGCAGTGTCGCCGTGTACCCACTGATTTCCAATGGGTAGAAGTTTTCTCGAAGCCTGGCGCTTGGTTTCTTTGAGTTGAAGTGCTCGGAAAATGGTCTTCCACCTAACATTGTGTTGAAGAAAACACTTCAACCCATTGCGCTTGGTGCGAGGTTGCCAGTGCGCCATTAAAACTCATCATCAGCAAAAGAAAACATTTCTAGGCAATGGATACCCAAGATTCTTCACTCGATGTATCATCTAAAACTGAAAAGGATGCAACGAAAACAACTCGATATGCTTATGCTAAGGACACGCTGGTGGCAAAAACGCGTATGCAGTTAGTACGTAAAGGGTGTCTGCGAAACCTTGGCCAGTGTTCTCAGAAAGGAAGGGATGCAAACTACACACAAGCCGGACATCATTATCGGAGGCCTCCTGTGCCACTTCAAAGACAGTCATCCCACCCCAAAAAAGGCCTAGAGGCGCCAACTCGAATGGCCCTTCCTGGGCGTACGCGCTCAGCGTCCGCGCTCTTAGCGTAAGCCGAAACCGGTCTGCGCATGCGCACTGCAGGAGACGCCAGCAAGCCTAGGTGAGGCGTCCGTGCTAGATGTCGGCATCAGCGCGCGGGCGCTCGTGTACGCGTTGGAAGGGGGGTCCGGTTTATAACAATGGAAGGATCGCCGGGCTCTCGGTGGCTCTTTTCTTCATGGCTTGAAGCTATTTCAGGTTCCCCGAACTTTTCTTCGCGGTTTAAGTTGTTCTTTCATCGCCCCCCAACACCTTCTCTCCACGGCTTGAAATTCTCTCCGTCCGCTCGACAGGGGAAGGGAGCCAGCACCAGGAACATGGAGATGCATGGCACATTTAAAAGTCGCTGGATCGTTCCGTGGAAACGGCTCCCTCTTCTGACTCCCGCGGTTTGTGCGCTTAAAAAGCCGCGCTAGCTCCCCGGGAGTCACACATCCAAGAAGTATTAGTTTGCCAACAGCTTCAGAGGCAACAACAACTGACGAGAATACAAAAAGGAAGCTAAAAATGTTGCCGGCCCAGCGATTGCTATCTAATCCCTCAAGCACGGGAACTGCAACCGGTGGAATTAAAAGCAAAGAGAGAGGATAGCGAAAAGTAGATAGGAGAGCGGCAGAAAAAAAAAACGAGAGTAGGTTGGAACTTATGCAAAAAAAAAATATGTTCGCGCCACTCGTGCGAAAGTGCTTATGGGTATTGTTGCACATATTCGCAACACGGTAAATTCACTGCATATTCAGGGCCGCGAGCATGTAGCGTCCTGTCGCTAATGAATCGCGCTAGCGGCGCATTGCACAAACGGGTTGTGTGGAGCGCCGAGTCACCGTACTGGAGAAAACCAGTAATCTTTTAAACATCGTGTTATCCGACAATAACTTCTGTTCATTTCTTAGCAGATTTAAATTATAATCAAGAACATTTAACTAGAGTTTGACTCTTGATTGCTGCTCTGGGTAACGGCGTAGTTACTGGCTTGCCGAACTGATGGCACACTCTTCAGAATAGTCCCCAGCATGCCACTCTATGAAGTCTTCGTTAGCGGTTCATCCTTCACGTACATCTTTGATAGAATTGCCGAAACTAGCATCGATTACAGCAATGGTAAACCCCTTCTCGACGGCGAACGATCGAATCGTGAGAAGCACTTTACCAACCTAGACAAAAATGTGAACTACCACACTACTAATTGTTACATTGGACAAATACCTACTGGCATAAAACGCAGCATCAGGTTTGCCGCGTCTTATGTGCAACACATGCAACATTCACTTCAACGCATCCTTGCTGCACTTGCACCACATCGACAGAAGATTGGAAGAGCTTTCTGCTATTGAGGCTAATAACATGAGTGTTGAAATGTAGACATTAAGACACGATTTTACAATTTTGAATGCACAGTGCAAGCACCATATACAAGTATCGGTGAGTGAGCTCTAAGTATGAGCGTCCGGGAATTACAAATTTCACTGCTTGAACGAAAGTACCTAGAAGCTTCATTGCTTTGCACTGTTATTGCGTACGCAATTCCACTATCACCTATGCCGGTGTGGTCACTGTACGCGCTTAATGAAAAATGTACCTGTCAAGCAAGAGTCTTATAAATTCCTCTATATACCTCATAGAAGGCACACGCTTTCTTGTAGCATTTTATGTAGCAGCCCATGGCCATAGCCTCCCTCCGATGGGGGCACTTTTGATAAAACTGCGCATTCGTACGGCAGGCTCAACCTCCCAAAGCAACCTACCAAAGCAGGGACACTGTAGCAGGGCACGGCCGGAATCGAGCCGCCTCCGCTACTCGAGCCCGGCCGCGAGCAGGGACGTGTGCCTTTCCAACGCACCGAGAGAGGGCGCCACACGTTTCATGAAAAAGCTGATGATGCATGATAAATAGTGAAATAGCGCAGGAA